>NC_133757.1:31980657-32295789 GCF_036562045.2 Rhinolophus sinicus
AAAGAGGTGCTCAAAGTGGTTACTATCAGTATAATTTTAATAGTTTTTCATTTCTTAAAATGTGTATAGATTTTTTGCACCCTCTGTGCACACACACACATATACACAATGGAATACCATTCTATAAAAAAGAAAGACATCCTGCCCTATGCAACAACGTAGATGAACCTAAAGGACATTATGCTGAGTGAAATAAGCCCGTCACAGAAGGACAAATATTGCCTGATTCTATTTGTGTGAAGTATCTAAAGCAATTAAACTGATAGAAGCAGAGAGTAGAATGGTGGCTGCAGCAGCTGCGGAAAGGGGGAAATGGGGAGTTGTTCAATATGTATAATGTTTCAGCGGTGCAAGAAGAAAACGATCTAGAGGTCTTCTGCATCACATCGTGCCTATAGTTAATAGTGCTGTACTGTACACTTAAAAATCCATTATGAGGGCAGATCTCACGCTAAATGACCTATAAACAATTTTAAAAATGAAGAAATGGATGCAAAATAAAGACTTTTTCAGACAAACACCAAGAGAATCCATCACTAGCTTATCTACAAAACAAGAAATGTTCAAGGAAGTTCATTCAACGAAGGAAATAAGACAAAGGGAAACAAGGACAGGGTCTCTCAAGCTTCTTACCAAAGAGACAAAATAATAATAACAATAACAACAAAAATAATTTATTATTATTAATAGTAGTAGTCGTTTGCTGTTGCTGATAAGAAATTACCACAAGCTTAGCAGTTGAGAACCATACAAATTTATTGGTTCAGTGTTTCTGTGGGTCAGTAGTCAGGGCATGGCATAGCTAAGTCCTCCTCTGCTCAAGGTCTCATCAGGCTGCAATCCAAGTGCTGGCCAGGCTCTTTCTCAATTGGAGGCTTTACTGGGGGAAATGGGCTTCCAAGCTCATTCAGGTTTTAGGCAGAATTCATTTCCTTATAGCTGTAGGACTGAGAGGCCCGGCTCTTTGCAGGTTATCGGCTGGAGGCCACATGCAGGGCCTAGAAGCCACACACAGTCCTTTCCTGTGTGGGCTTCCTCAACATACGTGTTTGCTTCACCAATCCAACAAGGAGAATCTCTTGCTCCAGTGTGCTAAGATGGATTCTTATATAATATAAATCAGGGAGTAACATCCCATCACCTTTGCCATAAACATAATCTAATCGAGGGTGTGACATCCCATCACCTTTGCCAGTTCTGTAGGCTAGAAGCAAGTCTCACTCAGGTCCCTCCCTGACTCAAAGAGTGAGGATTACACAAATGTACGGACACGAGGAGGTGAAAATCATTGGCGGGGTCACCTCCGGCTATGTGTGCCACAATATTATTAAGAACACTTGCTTGCTTAGAGAAAGGAAGGTGTATTTAATTTTAGAAACATTCTTCCATCAGTCTAATTAGGTCTTGGTATATTTCCTGGGGTGCATCCTGTCCAAGGTAAAAGTCCACATGATTGTAGTGCGGAATAAATTTGTAATAAATAAGTCTGGTAATTTTAGGGAGTAAATTCTCCATGTCCCTTAGGTCAGCCACACGGTCCTCACCACCACTCCACACTGCTGTTGGAACTTCCATCTTAGTAACGTTGTATAATGGAGGTGTAAGCTAAATTCAGTGAAAGAGAAAGACAGGAAAAAAAAGAATTTTCATGGAAAAACCACATTATAAAAGTAGCATTAACTATCCATTGATAAGCAAGTTCTTCAATTTTTAAAAGTGTGCAATTAGGATATACTTAATGATATGCAAACATTAAAATGTTAGAAATACTTGAAAGCACTTTAGTGTAGTAAAATGAATTGTGAATTTTAAAAGACAACCATTTTATTCCTGATTTGCACTTTTGGGAAAATAGAAAAGGATCCTAGAGAAAAGGGGCTCTTATTTCTGTGGGGGATCATCTTTATAGTAGCATGGCCTGGGACTTTGTTCCTTTTAAACAAAATATTGGATAGGATAAATATAAATACGCCTTCTCAAATGCAGAAATCGGGGTTTAGAGAAATTACTGACATTTGAGCAGACTCTTCAGGGAGCACTGAGACCCATACATGAAAACAGACATTTCAAATATGATGTTAAAAAGCCAGCCTGCTGTAGAGAAATTGTGTCTGTGGTGCTGATCTCCTGGCCAAGTTTTCCCTCCCCACTTCTTTCTGGTAACACCTTTCCTGTGCTGATCCAACAAATGCAGTCCCTCAGTTCAAAAGTGGTCCAGGGTGACTAGGCCTGGCCAGTTAGTCCTTCCTTCCTCTGGCCACACTGCTTTATGAGAGAGGACTAAAACTGGGCCCATGTCCTCTCTGGAATTTTTTGCCAGCACTATTAAGAAAAATAGTGACTTTTTTCTTTGGGTTTGCGGTTGTGAGAACTATATGAACTAGGTACATCCAGTCACCATCCTACTACTGTCTTGAAAAGAGCCTAAGAATGGAAATAGCATATGCAGGCAGAACTGAGAGAGGGAGGAAGAGCGAGAGAGTCCTGATGACAGTGTTTAAGTTCCTGGCTCTTGTGAAGTTTAGTAAAGCAGGATAGATAGATAGATAGATAGATAGATAGATAGATAGATAGATAGATAGATAGATGATAGATAGACAGATGATAGATAGATAGATAGATAGATAGATAGACAGACAGATGATAGATAGATAGATAGACAGATGATAGATAGACAGATGATAGATAGATAGACAGATGATAGATAGATAGACAGATGATAGATAGATAGACAGATGATAGATAGATAGATAGATAGATAGATAGATAGACAGATGATAGATAGACAGATGATAGATAGATAGATAGATAGATAGACAGATGATAGATAGATAGATAGATAGATAGATAGATAGATAGATAGACAGATGATAGATAGATAGATAGATAGATAGACAGATGATAGATAGATAGATAGATAGATAGATAGATAGATAGATAGATAGATAGATAGATAGATAGATAAAGTTGGTTTCTGCTACTGGCACTGAGTCTTAACTATTACCATATGTTATAGACTGAATTGTATTCCTCCCATATTCATATGTTGAAACCCTAACCTCCATCATGATTGTATTTGGAGAAAAGACTTTTAGGAGGTAATTTGGTTAAAGGATTTCATAAAGTTTGGGTCCACATCTAATAGGAACAGTGGCCTTGTAAGAAGGAGAAGAAAATTAAGGAAAGGCAATGTGAGGACACTTTCTGGTTCTCTGCAAGCCTCCCCAGAACCCAGCTATGCTGCCACCCTGATCTCAGGCTTCCACCTTCCAGAACTGTAAGAAATAAATTTATGTTGTTTAAGCTACTTAGTCTATAGCATTTTTTTTTATGGCAGCCTGAGCAGATTAATATACCGTAGTCAATTTTGGCACCAAGATTAATAGGTAAAGGTAATACGGACAAAGGTGTAGATCCTTAGGAAGCTGTGACCTTGGCCAGGGAGAGGTGTCTAAGAGGAGTAGAAATGTCGCTGCGGCAGTCCTGACTTGGTGACTGTGCACGCCGAGTTCCCTTAGCAGGGTGATATTCAGGCAGAGCACACGGGGCTAGTCGTTCTAGGTGTTACTGCCAGTTGATGAGTTGGTGCCTGAGTCTTTGCATTACTACACATTGGAAGCACATCACCGTACCCTCTAATACTAGGAGGCATTGGACCTGAGCTTAGGATCAAGTGGTAAATGAGAATGTGTAGCTGTGAGAAGGCACTGTGAAGGGCAGAGAAGGGAATGAGTGCAGACTGGTACTGACATGCAGTAGGACATGCAAGGGGAGATGCACTCAGGAAAACCTGCTGCAGGGCCCCGAAGGCAAAGTGCAACTGACGGCAGGAGAGACATGCTTTTCCTCACTCTATAGTTTTCCCAGAAGAATAATACAAAGCATAAGTATTTAAATGCAGAGATAGAGATGAAAACTACAAGACAACACAACACAGAGGCAGCAACAAATATTAGCAAGCTTTAAGATAGAAGGGGAAGGGGGGTCTAAGGAGCCCCTGAAATCAGAATACTTTTACTGCAATGATTTAATACCCTGGGGGATGCGTGGGGGAAGAAGATAGCAAAGCAAAAAAGATTAATATTAGGATCCAAGCCGTACATGGTATCTTTTGGCCAATGATATATATATATATATTTTTACTTTCCCAGTAATAAGAGATTGGTGATCACATTGCTATTTACATTGTCTAATTTATAATGTTATTACTTACAGTTATGACTAAGTTTATTGCTTTCTAAACATGTATATAGTTCACCCTCAGTTTGTTTGGGTTTTTCTTTTTATGCCCACAGCTCTAAACAAAAAGTTCATGGTTGAAACTGAATCACCATTTTTTAAAACTAGAACCCACAAGCATAATGATAAAGCTAACAACTGTGACTCAACTCTCATCCAAGCATGTAAGGCCATCTTTTAAAAAGGTTTTCCTAAAGCAGCTGTATACTCTTGCTAAGACAAATGGTTAATTACAAGAGTAAATAGTACTTTGACATAGCACGTTTGTGTGTGGGGGCACACAAACATGTAACGATAGCAGCTGAGTAGAAAAATCAGGTTTTTCACACCAGTTGAAGTTATGCATTTTCAGTATTGTAGTCATTATGATGGCACTGAAAAATTTTTAAAAATGTCCAAGTTTCCACATCCCTGATTTGTGAAACCTATGTATCTTTGATGACTACTTGTTTAATATGAGCTCAGTCTATCAGCAAGAAGCCAAAATCTCTATCAAATTTCTTTTTTTTTAACTGGAAAAAATAACAACACATATACACATTTCCCTTTAATATGAAAATGTTGCTCTGAAGTTTTCATAGATAATGTCAAGAAATATCTTGACATACCATTCTTTGTCAGAAAGCACTGCTTCCTCCGAAAGATGATATTTCTGTTTGGTGTATCTTTAATGATTCTATATTGTTGTTGTTTTTAAATGAGTAGTAAACAACTTTCCAAAGAACTAATAGGACAGTGTTAGCTCATTTTATGAGATGGGTAAGAAATCAGAGCATATGCTCTAGAAACAAAAAATATGTATTTTTACGGTCTTAAGTACTGAGATTTTCTATTTTTTGAGAAGAAATAAGTACAGTGGGAGAAGAAAGGACTTTAGATCCAGAAATCCCTGGGTCATATTCTGGTTCTTTACTAGCTAAATAATTTTGACAATTTACCTAACCTCTTAAGCCTCTGGAAAAATGAAGACAATAATATTTACCCTGCAAGGTCATTGTGAAGATCAAAAATAATGATATGATACGGGTAAAAACCCAATAAATAGCATCCGATCTGTATAAAATATCGGGCATAGTTTGAATGGGACCTACTAAGTGCTTAATGAGTAGATACTATATTTATTAGTTCATATGCAATATGCAACTGACGACAACTGTTATGGCTATACCTGGTGGAAGTGTATCATGTTCTGATAAGGGTTTCCCCAGTCAAAAGCTTGGAACCGACCAGAATTAACTGCCTATAACAAAATAAAAATAATGCACACATTAAAAATATTTATATAAAAAATACATTTAAAGACAGTAAATAAGAAATATACAAAGATTGACATTATGTCCCAGTCTTTAGCACATTAGGTAAAATTCAATAGATTAATAAGCCAAATAATAAAAACTGATATAAATTAATACTAATTTATGGAACTGACAGGCAATCTTTTATTCCCCCTATACTTTTCCAATGAAAACCCTCAGGCAGTGATACCTTTAAATGTTACAATGCTAGACAGAGAAATTTTTTTAAGGATGCTGAATTGAATGATTCTTAAATATCTTGGCTTTAGGAATTTTTATGGTTCTTTTAAAAGACACCAGCTATACATCTTCTACATTAAAAAAATGACTGCTATTATATTATCCTTGTCAGGTGGTCCTGGATATTATGATTATACTCTCTAGTCTTAAACAGCTGTTACTATTGAAAGGGATGTTCATTCACAGAACGCCCTCAGTGCTTCCTGTGGGAGAGGCAGCACTGCTGTCTGTCTCCTGTCTGCAGGACCAGGCATGCAGCCATGTTGTCAGCGCTCGCCCATTTCTGCATTTTAATTTTCAGACTTCATACATCAGAATAGAAACATTCACACACCTGGGGTTCCTTTTTCTGTTGTTTGCCACCCATGTGGATTGAAGAGACATAATTTTTACCTTTACTACAAGCACTTCATTAAATTATTCTCGGACTACTCTGTTTTCTTTTTTCTTAACTTGAATCTCAAGTATTTTTTTCCACACTCATTCATTTAATCCTGATTTTTAGTTTTCAATTATTTCCACCCGATTTATACTGACAGAGGCAGTAGTCTGCTGTTACTGAAATTCTGCAAGTTTTCGGCCATGGGAAGCAATAGAATATACTAGTTAGGAACTTGGGTTCTAGCATCTAAGAAACCTGGTTGGAATCCAGGCTTAACAAAATATTGAATCTGTGATCCACAACAAGATATTTATCTTCTCTAAACCTATTTTTTTCATCTGTGAAATAGGAACAACAATAACATTCTTCTCATAGTGTTGTGAAATTAAATAGGGCAATGCATAAAAAATGAATAGCACCTAAGAATGCTCAACAAATCTCTCCTTTTACTAATATCACTACCATCATTATCATCACCATCCTTGCTTTAGCTGTCTATATAATTTATGACCAAATATTTTATCCCCACCCTATTTCTATCCTGAAGAGGACTTTCTGTCAAAGATCAGTGCTCTTTATGAGGAGTCAGTTGTATAAAATTATTAATAAAGGTACTAATTGCTTAATACTTAAAAAAAAAGGAGGAGTCAGCTGTGAGATGTGTAAGGGATTGGCTGTGACATTTGTAGTCTGGGGATACCAATGTCTTCATTGAAAGATTGTCATGAGAATGAATTCAATGAGACTGAACGAAATCATTTATATGAATAGAAGAACACATACAGTAAGTGCTCAAATATGAAATTGAAGTTATATTGCCTGGAAGGCCATGGCCATCAGAGAGTCTGTCTCCTCACCAGTAGGAGGCCCTAAACATTTTTTTTTCTTATAGGAATTTGAAGGCTTATCTCCTGGGGGTGGAACTCTTAAAGAATTACAGAAACCCTCAATTGGTATTTCAGGCTATCTAAGTGATTCTCAACTTTAAAGCAAGGAACAGATTTATCAGGGTATCGGTTAAAATGCAAATTCCTAGGGATCTCAGATACATTAAAACTTTGGCAAGACCTCTCTTTCTCTCTCTCTCTCTACACACACACACACACACACACACACACACACACACACACACACACGACTCAGAAAACTGTATCAATTGAATTTGACTTAGGTCTGAGCTTGTCAAATACTGAGTAATATATTAACACTAAAACAAAAACAACAAAAAAACTTAAACTGAGGATAAAAACAGAAACCATCAATCTATTTTAATTTCTCCCTAATATTTAATTTGCTCTGAACAAAGCATCATTTCCACTCTTTGAAATGGCCCACATTGCCAATTGGAGGATGAGCAGATCTTTCTGGAATAGCCTATATCATGTTATATAAAGCTGTACTAGAGCTGATGATTTCCCAAAAATACAAGCTTTCCCTAGAAAAGGCAGTTTGGAGTAATCTAAGTATCAGAATTCAGTCAGATCATCTAGGAACCAGACCCAAACACCAGGCACTGAGGAAATGAAGAATAGAAGGGAATAAAGGAAATCAACATGAGTTGAATGCTGATTCTAGAAACATCAACAGGACAGTGGCAGGTACTCGGAAGCAAGATCTCTGGGATTGCTTTTTGGGGATCTTGCAAAGATACGTGTGTGTCACACAGGAAGCACCTACCTGGGCCCAGTGCAGCATATTCTGAACAGATGTTCCTGCTGGACTCTGTGCCAAATAAACATCCAAGCGACTCTGCAAAGTAAAGAGATTATTTCTCAACTGGAGACTATAAACATTTAATCACACCACAAATAAATTTGAATATTTTTTTCTTTACTCTTTTAGGAATAAACGTGTACTATATCCTCTGAAGATATATTAACCGAAGAAACCCATCTTAAGAATTTTCCCCTCCCTTAGCTCTGTTCTTCTGTCCTGAGCAGTGTCTTCATAAAGCCCACAGAGGACATCCCCCTGGTCAAAGACAGAAGGTAATATACCTTTCTCTCCAGTCTCACCTCAGGCAGGTCAAGAGAAGAGGACAAGGGATAAAAGGCCCATGGACCTTCTTCACCTTGTGCTAAGTCCCAAAGAACATTCAGAGAAAGTTGCTCACTGTAAGACGCTGAAAACAGATCTGAATGCCCTTTTACTTTCTGATTTTTAAAATGTGACAAATATCCTACAGGGCTCTTTGAAAGTTTGTGGGACATACATAATCCATCCAGTATTTTAACCTCCGTTAACATTTAGATTTATTCTGGATAAAACAACAAGAAAAACACCTCGACTTTTTCAGATTTTCAATTGCATTTTGTTTTTGAGTATAAAAAAGAGTTGCTTTTCTTCCAAAGTGAGCATCAGAAACATCTTGCAGCTTAAAAAAAACAAAAAACAACAACAACTACTTATGAGCTACCCATGCTTTTAAGTCAGTATCAAAAATCTCTAGAGTTGAGTTCTGGACATGTGTTATTTTTACTTATGATCCCTGGTTATACTCCATTAAAAGAAATGTTCTTACAGGTATTGTAATAGTATTCCATAGTCCAGTGCCCCACAGTGAGAAAGAAAAGGGCAATCTGTCTGTATAAATGTATAATGAGGGCCCCCAACGAATGTTCAAGTGTATCATTTTGTGAAGTCTTTCTTTAGCAAACTCTTAGGCCATATTGAGAGGGTACTTTTGAAATGATCTCTACTGAGTTTGCTTAAAGGCCTTTTTACTTAGCTCTGCCTACATAACAGGCTTCCCTGTAAGTGATAGGCAAGCATAGTTTCCCTAGTCAATTGAGAAAGTAGGAAAGAATGTGAAAAGGCAGTGGCTAAGGCTAAACAGCCTTTTATAAATCTTGACTAAAACTAAGGAAAGTGTTAATCAGTGCTTCCACTGACAGAAGGCTACAAGTCTCTGGGCAGAATCTGTGAGAGAGATGGTGACCAACTTCAGCTTTGTTCCACCTCTGGTTTCAAACATTCCTCCTCTCTAGCTAGGGAGGAAAGAGTATAAGTTCCCTTCTTTCCCCTTCCTACTCTGTGGGTCAGCTGGTGGTAACTAAGAAAGGAAAGGATCTCAGGTTGGAAAGGACTTGGAAAAACCCCAACACATTCCTGTCAGTATTCCTTGAACAGTGAATCTGTAGCTGTCATTGAAGAGCAATCCCTTTACCCCTTTGGATTAAAAAAGTAAATGGTTCACAAAATGGCTATTTCCACATCACCTCTGAAAGTAGAAAATGGATTTAAAAAACACAGATGCTTGTGCTTACTCCCTGAAATTCTACTGCAGTAGGTCTGAGACAGGGCTCAGGCACAGAAAGATACATTTCAAAACCATAGCTTTAATCAAAGTGATGGAATTTTCAATGGTGGCACTTTGGACAACAGCAAAAGTTGGTGAGAATTTTCAGCAATAAAACCTTCTCAAGTCTTCCTGTTAAAGTAGGTAGACCCTCAGCTTTGATTGGAAACCACGAACAGGCTAAACTACGTTCCAGGAGACAAAAAGACCTTGAAATGTAGTTTCCATGCAATTCAGAATGAACTCTCCATACCTCTGTGCAACAAAACAATTGCTTTCCCCAATCTGAACACTTACACATACCATGTTTAAGTTTTTTGGATCAAATCCACAAAAAGAAAATAGGAAGTTGCTGCAAATACGATGAAATAGCTTCCGGTTGCACACCTTGGTGGCAATGAATTGGTCAACAAATGTATGAGGAGAGAACATCTTGTCACCAAATAACACCTGCAAGACCAATTTAAGACACCATCAAATTTCATGGAAGTGCATGTCAAGAATAGAAAATAAGCAGCAATTCAGACAAGGACTAGACAGAAGGTAAAATCTGCTTAGTACTTAGTCCTCAGCGAAACCGAGGGGTCTGTTAAATTTTGTCTTTGTAGTTCTTCCAACCCACTGGGGTCATCCCAACTTGCCTCTTGATCTCTTTTCCCAAGATCTTTTACTTGGCATGTTTTTGCAGCACCCCTGAGACACCAGTCCTCATAGAACATGCTAAGGCTTTGGAATCAGGAATACCTTGGTTTGATTCTGGACTCTGTCTCTTATACCTTAGGAGAGTATTTAATTTCTATTATCCTGAATTTGTTCAACTATAAAATGGAAAATTAATATGCACTAAATAGGACTATTGTGAAGATAATAGGCCATGCTTAAAAGGCACCGAGTGCATTTTCTAGAACATAGTAAACATTCCAAAAACAATAACTATTATGTTTTTAGTGAATGATACAAATTTAATGAGTCATTCTTTCCAGAACCTTTCAATAAACTCTTTCTAGAGACAAAAGCTTAAACCAAAGAAATGAAACATTACTAGTGGCATTTCAAGCAGTGTTGCAAAAAAGTTGAACTTACCTTTTGAACTTTAGGAATCCTTAAAATTTTAACATAAATTAGTACCTAATCCCTGTGTATATAAATTCAATCTTGCCTTTGTTTCACAATAACTAGTTTTATAATCTTAGGATAATAAACTAAATATAAAGGTGAAAAGATACTTTTTAATTCTTAAAACTTTTGGAAACACCCTTTTACAGTATAAAACTAGCATATCTTTCTCCTGGAATTTTTTATTAATTGGCAATTACAATTAAAGAACAGCAATAACTAGCATTCATTTTTATGGCACTAATGCACTACAATATTTTATACTATTTTGGGAAAACTAGATCTAGTAAATTCCTACTGGGCATAATTTGTTGAATTCTGAGTTTGGAAAATATTTCTTATAGAATCAAAGGTAATCTTTATTTAATGGAATATTTGGTGTTCCATGAAATATTAATGAAATATACGATATGCCATGACTTCATATGACCTTTCATGCCAGAAAGAGAGAGAAAGGAAGGATGAAAAGGAGGGAGAGAGAAAGAGGCTACAACGTGTTAAACTAGTTCAAATCAATTTCTTTAGGTCTGGAAAGCAATTGCTAACCATTGCAGACATTATCCAATGGATTTTAGCCTCTTATTCATTTTGGTCACAATCACTGGGACACTTGGACAACATATCAGATAATTAATCCACTTACCAAATTGTAACTCTTCCTGTGTCACTGTCTACATGATAATTTAATAATAGTAGCAGCAGACATACAGAGTGACGTTATCTTTTAAAAGAATGTTGACATCTATTCTATGTTCTCAAGTGTGATAACTTAAATAGATCACCACATGAATAGGTAATTGAAGTAGAAGGTAGGATCTGATTTTAGTGAACACTTTTATCTTTCATTTACCAATGTCTTTGTCATCCACAGTTGGCAGAAAATCCATGTGAAAGGAAACAGCCAGTTCATAGAAGTAATCAACCATGAAAATATGTGAAGGAAGAGGTTATATCACAAGGGGTCCTTGTTCTTTGTTCTAAGAGTTGGCTTTCTTAAATACAGGGTGAAGTAATATGACAGTCTCTGACTTTACCTCTGTATCCATGTATGAGTGACTCAGCAAAACTACCGTCCATTTACCCAAGGATAAATGCTCCTTTACCCTAACCTAAAAGAGAGGATAATAATAATACTGCAGGCTAATCAGCCATATAGCACCCACTTGAAGAGGCAAACATACTGACTCGTTGATGTAATTCCATGTTGGTTCTGGAGGGGGCACGTTTGTCATATAACAGCATGAAGACAAGTTTCTTATGTTAGCTCTTTTGGTAGTTTTGTGAGTGAGAACTAGAAAAGGCCCCAGAAGAGAGCACGTGGCTTGCCAAGCACAATATGGTCTGGATTTAGCCCTCAAAGTTCTGCTGAGCTGGGCACCCTTGTGTATGGCTAAATAAGGACCTAGGACTGACTTCTTCAGGTTGGCATTGAGAAGGCAGGGAAATGAAAACGTAAGAAAAGGCACAGACCATGGACAGCCTGGTCAGATCTGTGTTCAAATTCTAATTCTGCCATTCATTAGCTGGGCGATTTGGGACAGGCAGCTGAGCCTCTCTGAGACTAAGTTCTTTTTTTTAAGAAATGGAAAAATAGTAACAATTATTATTGTAGATAATATGTCAAGAGCAAAGGGTCAAAGCAAGCTATAGGTCAGAAAAAAAGATAACAGGAAGGTGTAAATGTCCAGGGGCAGAACAAAGGGTGAGAGGGGAGGAAAGCATGAACAATTGGTAAGCAGGAGATCTGAAAAATGAAGTACTGTGGCTTCGAACCTAAAATAAATTCATTAATAATACTAGATAATATGTATTGATCGCCTGCTCTAGGCCAGGTATGATGTTTAAATACATATGATCTCAATGGGTATCCCAAACACTTTGACAAATACTACCCAGTTTTTTTAACTTATGTATTTACAACTTAATTGAGGAATAATTGACACAATAGGGCATTAAAAATCCTATGAATGAAAGTTTGAACTCTTTGACCTACATTTCCTTATTTCCCCCTCTTCTAGCCCCTGGCAACCACCATTATATTCTTTGTTTCTACAAAATTGGCTTTTTAAAATTAGATTACGCATGTAAGTGATTCCATACAGTATTTGTCGTTCTTTGTCTGGCTTATTTCATTTAGCATCATGCCCTCCAGGTTCATCTGTGTTGTTGCAAATATTTCCTTCTTTTCTTTTGGTTTTTTAATATTCTTTTAAATTTTCATATTTTAATTTGTTGAGGAACTTCTATACTGTTTTCCATAGGGCCTTACTTATCGTTATTTACATTTCCACTAATAATGTGTAGGGTTTCCTTTTCTCCACATTCTGACATGTGTTACTTTTTGTCATTCTGATAATAGCCTTTCTTAGTAGGTATATGGTGAAATCTCATTATGGTTTTAATTCGCAGTCCCCTGATAAATCATGTTGAACACTTTTTCATGTATCTGTTGGCCATTTGTATGTTTTCTTTGGAAAATTTGGGGTCCTTTGTCCACGTTTTAATTAAACTACTTGCTTTTTGCTATTGAGTTATATGAGTTCTTTGCATATTTTGGATATTAAACCCTTATCAAATAGTTTGCAAATATTTTCTCCCATTCTGTAGGTTATATCAATATTTTCAACATATTGATTGCTTCCTTTGCGATGCAGAAGCTTTCCATTTAATTTCACTCATTTAATTTTGCTTTCATTGCCTGAGTTTTGGGTGTTTAAAAAATGACTGGCAAGATTAATGTCAAGGAACTTTTCCCCTATGTTTTCTTCTCAGAGTTTTGTGGTTTCAGATCTTACATTTAAATCTTTTATCTATTTCAAGTTAATTTTTGTGTGTGGCGTAATATAGGGACCCAGGTTCATTCTTTTGCATGTGGCTAGCCAGTTATCCCAATACCATTTATTGGTGAGATTATCATTTCCTCATTGTGTGTTCAGAGTGCTCCTGTCAAAAATTAGTTGACCATAGTGTTTGTTTAATTCTGGGCTCTCTTTTCTGTTCCTTTGGTCTATATGCCTGTTTTTATGCCATCCCAGGGATTAATGCCACTTGATCATGGTATATAATTCTCTTAATATACTGTTGAATTCAATTTGCAAATATTTTCTTGAGGATTTTTGCATCTATGTTTGTCAGAGACATTGGCCTGTAATTTTCTTGTAGTATCCTTGCCTGACTTTGGTATCAGGGTAATACCAGCGTTGGAAAATGAGTTTGGAAGAGGAAGGAAAATGCTCTTTCCTCTTCAATTTATTGAAAAGATTTGAGAAGTATTGGTATTCTTTTTTAAGCTTCATCAGCTGAGGTCAACAGTGGTGAAGACTGCAGGGATCTTCAGTGGCCATAAGTGTGGAGGTCCTGCCAGTGGCAGTGGTGGCTAGAGTTAGTGAGGTCCTCAATGGTGAAAGCTGCTGATATCCTTCTGCTCTTCTTTGCCCAGGGGAAGAAGCTATAGCTCTGGGTATCCTTCCTGGTGCTAGGTCTGGTGCACTGGCACTCAGAGTGGCAGCAAAGTCAGAGTCCTCGGTTCAGGTACATGCAGAACTACCACAGTACCTCGGTTGGGGCATAGGTGCACTTGCTGCGGTGGTGGGGCTAGTGTCTGAGGTGTGGGAATGCACAGATCTATGTAATTGTAGTCTGGGTCTCTGGTGCATGCTGCCCTGGGGTGTGACTTAGGCCCTGGGGTGCGGGAAGAATTTGGGGGACTCAGCAGCAGCATGGGCCCAGAGATGCAGTGGTAGCTTAGGCCCAGGATGCAGGGTGCAGCAGGAGCATGCCTGGGGATGGTGGATCAAAGCCCCAACTCTGACCCCAGGGGGCAGATGTGGAACAGCAGCAGCTTGGCTCTAAGGATGTTAGGGTGAAGCCCCAACTCAGGATCCAAGGGGAGAATACACCACAGGCATGTCAAAAGATGTGCAAGGTTGAAGCAGAGCTGTGCAAATTGAGAATAGAAAGATCCCACTATCTCGAAATATCTCTTAACTGTGTGGCAATGCTGAACTAATTTAGCAAGCAGTCCAATGTTGTTTACACATTATTGTGGGATGAGGCTCTACTGAATCTCTATTTTATAAGAGGCCCAAGTACTAAGAGGGAAATATATTTTCCATGTTGTTCAGTGGCTTTAGTGCTACTATTTTTTCTAGGTTATATATAGGCACAGAATTGACTCACCATAGGTTAATTTTCTTATCTCGCATCAATCAAAATCCCTGGCTTCTATAAAAATTGTCTCACTTTTATCTGCTTTAAGTGAAATAACTGATTTTAATTAAGCTCTGTGATTATCTTCTATTTGCCACGGGAGAAGCCCATTTTAATATGTAACAGGAAAACACACCAACCCATAGACAGCTTTTCCTCGACTGAGTAAATGATTGGCTTAGTTAACGGTCAGCTAGCAGAAAAAATCTGGGGTCAGTGATATTGCCTAGGTTTTGAGGAGCTGACAGACTGGAAGTCTGTGACATGAGAGCAACTGAGCAAGGTTGGACTTTCAGTGATGGGGGAAGGTGTGTTCTACGACAGCGATAACAATAGTTGACATTTATTAAAGGCTTACAATGCGGAAGACCTGGCTCTTAGGGATTTACGTGTACTATGATCTCACTTAATCCTCCAAGCAGCCCTATGAGTAGGGACTATTATTATCCCCACTTTATACATGAAAAAAACGGTTCATAGAACAGTTAAGGTCTTGACCAAATTTACCCAGCTGTCCAGAATACAACCCCATGCTGTCCTCTGGCTTCAAGTTGTGATCCCAGCTACTACTCAGTACCGCTCCAGGGAAACTAGGGGCCACTGGAGAGAAATTTAACCTACTAAATTAAACAAATCAGTTGATCAAATTAGCATTTGATTTATCTGTAACTGAGGAGAGAATACATGGGAGAGAAGACACTGAAGGAGACAACAGGGTCAGTGGCATCAGAGTGAGCTCCCTGAATGTGGCTGGTAAAACTGCTCATCATCAGTAAACCTACATGGATAACCTCAGGCACCTGCTATAGTCTCAAAGATCTGTAGCACGTCATTTGTCTCAGGTTTTCTTCTGTTGAAATCAGTGGAAATAGAGCTAGTTTAGTTACTATAGGTTTAAACTTGGGAAGTCACCTACCTTGACGGCTGCTCTGGAAAGATTTGTTAATTGTCTCATAGGACTTCGGGTGTATTTCACCGTAGTGACTGGAGCCAATGCAAAAAATATTTTAATCCTTTCAGCCAGCTCTGGATTTGTAGAGAATGCTATGAAAGCTGAAAGGGAAGATGACACTAGTTTATAGATTGAAAACAATTCTTAATGTATTTTCAATGATAGCAAAAAGTATTATAGTTATGTTAAAAACAAAACAACAAAACAAATAAAAACAACTCAGAGTAAGTACTATTTGTAGGGAAGGATTTTATATATATATATATATATATATATATATATATATATATATATATATATATATCTTAAGGTATTCTTTGACATTATCACTGTTAGAAAGGATTTCTACATCCAGCCATTTGTAAAATATGGATAATACTGGTTTCAAACGTTTATAGTTTCTAATGAGAGAACATATGTAAGACGCATAGTATAGTACAGGCACATGAAGACCTAATTTATACCAGAAACCTGTTTAGGATTAAGATACAGAACAAAGATTGGTGGAAATGCTGTTGGTATTGATGAGGTCTCTAGATGAATGGGGAGCTGTGAAGCGAGTGAAGTGTCGCGTGGCACTGTCAACATGGTCCCATCCACATCCAGGCTACCCCAGCACATTCTGGGAACTAAAAGTCACACTGATTGTGGCACATAATCACCGGGATTTGCAATTCTTTGCTTTTTTTTTGGTATCCTGACTAGACTGCAAGTTCATTAATGGAAATAACATACATTGTTTTGGTAGTTCAGAGATAAATACCATATTTGTCTCTGCTTCCCCAGCATCTAACCCAGTGTCTGACAAATGTTTGTTGTGTACACTAATGAATAATTCTCTCTCCTTCAGGTTTATCGATCAGTCTCCAAATTCAGCCCCAGGGAAAAAAAATCTGTTGTCATCCTCATTTTATTTATTCTTCAGAAACCAGCCATAGGAAATGGTTTCCTGCCTCAAATGTCCTAGCTAGAGACTGGACAGAGGGAAGAAATCCTGACCCCTTTCATGAATATGGAATAAGATCCTCTGACACTCTCAGATCACACTTGCCCCAAACACACCGATGGTGGTTCCTTGAGAGTGGCCCACATAGTAGAGTCTCTCTTGTCCAGTTTTCTCTACAATGAAATTGATTGTGGCTGGGAGGTCGTATTTAGCCATTTCATCTAAACTGCCAAAGAAAAAGAATAACAAAATTTGAAAAAATGTCTCCTTGCTAGGCCTGCAATATTTAAACACATGCATTGTAGACATAAATACCTAGTTTTTAAAATATAAGACGAGAGTCAATATGTGATATTATGAATCTCTGTAGCTTTTGAGGATGTTATCTTGATTGCGAGAGTAACAGGGTTAGGAAACTGGAATCAGAAAAATCCGACTTGCAAAGGCTTGCAAAGGCTTTTCCTCTAAGGCTAGTCATATTTCACTTGATTCTATAGCAGATTTACCAAATTTCCTTAAAGGAACAATTACCTTGAATGCTATTTTTAAAAAAACACAAAAAAAGCAAACAGATTTGCAGACATTAGCCCAGAAAGACTGAATCAGAATTTCCAAAAAAGATGCCTGGTCATTTGCATATTTATCAACCACCTCAGGTGCTCCTTTTTGGGAAAATACTCACCTAGGGAATCATGCTATTTCCAATAGAGCAATGATACAACTGCACTGGGGTGTGGAATTAGGACATGCAAATGGCTTCTAGGAATAAGGCAAAAATGAGGCCAAGGAACAAATGGCTTCAGTGACATTCAAGATATAATTCTTAGCTCCTATACACGTGCGGGGTTTGCCCCTGTGCCCGAGCAGGCCTGGCTCCTAGAGCCAACAGCATCCCAGGGGCTGGGGCTGGCAAAGTCTGCTCTTTCATACTTCCATCATCAGGCTTTCTCTTTACGTCCCCAAGACCTGATGCCAGGGACAGGTCCTAGCACTGCCAGTCTGTGGAGGGCAGAGTTCCCTTGCCACTCAGTGAGTAAACATTTGCGTGTCATCTATGCGCAAGGACGAGGCTCACTCTTGGCTTATCATGAATGCCTGGTTCTCAGGATTTTCAACTAGAACTTTGTTTCTGGTCCCATTTCTCAATCACTTTCATTTTTCCTCTTTAATAAGAGTCCCATGTCAACTTCCCTTGGGGTCCAAATGGGCAAAGTGATAGTTCTGGAATTAACCTTTCTAAAGTTGACCTTTGCATTTTGATTTTTTTTTTTTTTGGGGGGGGCATATATACTTTGCACACACATGTATACTTTGCACCACCATCACCACCACCAAGTGGGGTTTTTTAAACAAACAACAATGCAATAAGGGCATTTCTGTGAAGAAAGCCTGGGTAAAAGAGGAAATGTTTGTTTCCTTCTTGGGGATTCCACTAAATGCACTTGGATAGAAAGGGAAAAATCACAGGGTGTTCATCTATATAAATAAGCAAAGTACACACTTTATTCATTACTATGTATCTCCTTACCTGAAGGCCCAGAATTCTGGTGATTTGGTTGAAAATTTCAAGTGTTTTCTGGACCAAGTATTTCCCCGGCTGTTCCCCATCCACACATCATAACCATTATCTGCGAGAAGGAAAGCCAAGCTGCTGTTGGGTGGGTTGCAAATCCAGTTACTGGCAGATGCAACTAAGCCATGTTGCAAATATACAACAGGTCTTGAAGCTGCAAAACACAGGTAACAAGAATTTAATGTCAGCTTACTCCATATCAACAAGAAAATTCTCTTTCCTCACTTCCTGTAGTATAGAAGAAAGGTTAAGAGATAAAATTTGGCACCAGGCAAACCTAGGTTCTCCTCCTTTCTGAACTACTTACTTGGGCAAGTTATTTATCTTCTCTATGTCTTATTTTTCTCTTTGTAAAATTTGTATTATTTAATGTATTGTGTTGTTCTGTAGGTGCTGAAGTCAGATTGTCCTGGTTCAAAATCTATTCTACTATGTCTTGACCTCTTTGTGCCTCAGTTAACTTATCTGTATAATGGGTAATAATAACACATTATCTCATAGGGTAGTTCATAAAAAATAAATTAGAATTAAGACACATAAAAGACAGTCTAGCACAATAAATATTGGCCCTATTATTATTCATATTAATAACACTTTATTTCTCAAGAAGTATCTGATAGCAAAACTAAGTCTTTCTCAAAATAATAACAAAAACCATGAGAATACTATTTGTTGAATGCCAGGAACTATGCTAGATTTTACACACATTGCTTAATTTAATTTGCATTTTCAGAAAGCAAAATGCACAGTTTTAAATGAAATGTCATGCAATGTAAAATTGTTAATTTGATATAAGAATCCTATTCATAATGTAGAACTGGAAAAATTTGACTAAGAAACAGAAAAGAAAGAAGTGGGGAAATGGTTTGAAAACACAGAGAAAAGAGAAGTGACTAGTATGTTTGTCTTCTATCATTTGTGATGCTGTGTTCCTATCTCAGGACTCTCCCTCAGTTCACTTTTGGTTCTTCAGCCATCTGGAAGCGAGGAACTATGATCTATGTCCATTTATCCACCTTTTCAGAGCACAGAAAGCATAAGCATTACTAATCTGCTAAAGTTAAGTACTGCCAAATACCGTGGCAGTCATAGCCCTCAGCCCCTCTGATCTGAGCCCTCAGGCTGCTTCTCATCGTAGAGTCAGCTTTCCCTGTCATGCATTTTGTCAGCTACTTGGCAGAAATCATGAAACAAAATTCTCATGAGTATTTACAAAGATAATAGGTTATTTGGGTGGAATAGACAGACTCTATTAAGTCAACACCAATTGCTCCCCCTCTCTTTTCAGAAGTCTAGGTTTTCTCTTTAAATAATTAACCTGTCTATATGGGGAAGTTTGCTATACAATACTCCAAAGAATAAAAGGAGCTATGAAATCAGGGGAGTAAAGAGTTTTTGCCAAGTGGATCCCTCTTTTCTCTACTGATATCAGCCTTTGTCATAGGGAGCTAGAAACAGCTGCTTAACTAAGTTTAAATATAGAACTAATAGGGTTAGATTTACTTAAAAAAAAATTCCACTGACTTGGGTGGAGAACTAATGACAAGTGAAGGAGAAGAGAATGGACTAAATAAACAGTGTACGTGAACGTGCTTTAAAAATTCCAAAGGGTTATAATACAAATGAAGTGGCGTAGCAGTGGCAGAGGTGATTTCCCTCCTCTTCAAAAGGCACTGGGCTCTGTTTCAGAACAAAAGCTGCCTTGCTGTTGTCAGTACATCTAGGATCTCTATTTTAGGCATTATTCCTTTCATAACAAAATACATCCTACCGTTTCTCAGATATCCCCTTCCATGAGGAATCCTGTAAGTTCTGAGGACATACTCATCTTTGGTCACAATATCATACTCTTCATAAGGATAACCCCAGTAGGCAATAATCTGGCTCTGAAAAAGAGGAAAGGAAAATATCTACCTTCATGATGTATGTACTCTTGATTTTTACACAGCATTGCAATATAATACTTTAAGTCACAACCTACTCTTTGTCTATGTATCGGGACAGAATATAGCAGGAAAAACAGGAAAACTTGAGGAGGGTTTCAAAAGGACGATGCACGCAAAGGCAAGGTTGGGAAACTACACGTCCTGGTTTGCTTGGCCTGATATTATCAGTGCACCCTAGTCCATTCTCAGAATCTTAAGACAAAAAGTTATCTGCTCATCTAATGAAAGAAACCAGGGGCAATGGTGCAGTACTCTGTGGCTAGTAACAAGTGAGCTGCTACCAACCTCCTACCTGAAGGGAGATGAGAGGAAGTGGTCACCAGAACCAAAAGAAGAAAGTCAAGGAGACAGGGCCACGTTGAGAGGAGCTGTAACCTTTAGCAGAGAGAGACAGCCTGCCTAAGGTGACCTCACGGAGGGAGTCACAGCAATATATCAGCTGATGTCCTTCTCCTCCCTCCTTCTGATCTCCTGCTCAATATTTCCATTTGCTGAACTGAACTGAAAACCAAAGATCAAGGGAGTGTGTAGACCTGGCTCTCATAGCTCAACCTCTTGGATAGAGATTAAGGAGTAAAACAATACATAGTGGATCTAGAGGGATAAACAGAAGACATCCCAACCACAGATATATAAGGAAGAGGAAAACTATTGTTTATTGGTCACTTTCTGCTTAGAAGATGGTTTGTATCTCCTGTTCCATTCATCTTTACAAATGGCCTTTCAGATAGAATTATAACCTTTTTCCAGTTGAGAAAACAGAATTTCAGAAAGATTAATAATCTGTCTGAGATTGTACAACTAGGAAGAGACAAAGACAGAATTAAAGTCAAAGTAAGTTTAGTTCCAAAGCATAAGCAGTATTATGCATTTGCCCATGCCAGGCACAGAAGAGGTGTGTATACATTACGGGGCTATATAAAGCAGTGGTTATGAGCCCAGACTCTAGAAACAAACAGCATGACTTTGAATTCCAGCTCTTCCTCTTCTTAGCTATGTATTAACTTTGGGAAAGTTACTTAACCTTTTTGTGCCGCATTTCTCTCAGCTGTAAAATAAAGATAATAATAGTATCTTTTCACAGATTTGTTATGAGGATTATACATAAAGAATCTAGAACAGTGACAGGCATGAAGTAAGTGCTCTATTATGTTTATTATTCTTATCATTGTAGAATAATTAAGAGCCAAAAGTTCTTAAGGGAGAAGAAAATGTGTGTGAATATGGGACAAAGAGGAAAATTTGGATGTGAAGGCATATATTCAGACTGTGAGTTTAGCAGTGTGGTAGGAGGTTAGGGATTCCTGCTGGATACATTAAAGAGAAAGAAGAAGAGACACTAATTGAAAAACTTTGACAGTTCTATTATTAAAGATTATTAAAGTTCTAATACAAATGGGAGTGGGTGAGGACATCAGTGGTGAACAATGTATACAGGAATATGGAGCATACCATTAGAATGAAGCTTATAGTAGACATTTGTCATTTGTCCTGTTTTTATTTTTTTATTTTTATTGTCTAGAACTCTTCCATTCCACTGTATTTCATTCTATTCTGTTCCAATCCACCTCTAGTATGAATTCTTACGTGTTAAGATACTTTGGGTTAAAAGTAACAGGAACCAACTCTGGTTCACTAAACTAAAAGAGTACACTCATATAGCTCACAAATCACAGAACCCACCCTAGAAAAAGCCTCAGGAAGAACTCAAGGATACTCTATAGAGATCATCGGTATGACTCTGACTCATAAACATTGTGTTCAGGAAGCCACCATCAGAGGGCAGCTCAAACTACCAGGAGAGGGAATATTACTGCCCCAACTTGGGTCAGGTCTTTCAACTCTTAGTTAGCCATGCCAAGGAGCAAGGTAGGAGGCACAGATTTAGATTTGTTGAAAACGACAGATACACCAATTACATCTAAATAATGTTAAACGAATAATTCCTTAATTTTTTTCTTAATGAATGACTTACAATATTCATATTAGCTTCAGGATTTGTGACTTTTCCTTTCTTGTGAAAACCATATAGAGGTCCAAGAAGAAGCATCCAGCATGCTGCTGCTAAAAGCTGCCACATATTGGATCTGCCTGGGAAAGGAAATATTAATACATTTGTCATCAAAGAGAATTCTAAAAGTGAAATTTGGTGTTGTCTTTCTATAATACTACTGTAGGAGGGAGCGGAAACATGTTTCTAGTTTGTACTTTAACAAGTAACATACTTAATTATTCAAGACTCATCCCATGAAAAATCTGAAATAGTGACCTTTTAGTAAGAAAAGAAAGAAGAAAGAAAGGAAGGAAAGAAAGAAGGAAGAAAAGAAGAAAGGAAGAAACCAACACCAATTAAGTGTCCAATAGATAATTGGACAAAAGAAAGGAATTTATAATCTGCAGAAAAAGAAATATAATGGCCAATATATTAATGAAATCACACTTGATTATTTTAGTCATCAGGTCAATTAGTATTTTTCTTCTGTTGGTGGGAATGAGCATTGGTACAGCCTTCATAGAAAGAAATTTATTAACACGTATTGCAAATTTAAAAATATTCATACCCTTTACTCAGTCATTCTAATTCCAGGAGTCTATCCAAAAAGAGAATAATGTATAAGTATTATGTATAAAATTATTTCATATATCTTAGTATAGTAAAATTTGCCAAAATAAGAAATTGGTAAAATAAATTATAGGTGAGGAAGAATGGAATTATTTCGACACAAAGTAATGTTTATGTGTGATATGTGAAATTCCTATTATATAATATTAAGGAAAAAAAACACTGTAAATTGTGCATATATTTTGAGCTCAATGATAAGACAAATTACAAAGAGAAAAAAAAGACTAAGCACCGAATTTTAATTATGATTACATCTAAATGGTGAATATTTGGGTAATAGTTTTTTCATTTTCAAGGATTTTCCATACACTCTAAATTTTCTGTATCCAGTATTTCTTTATCATAAGAAATTATTTTCAAAGAGAAATGATGAAAATTGTGAAAATTATGGAGGTTAAAAATATTATGTATAGTCCCCATTTGTCTTTGAAACTAGGTTTAATAACAAACAACAAACAACTGCAAAAATAACAGAAGTGAGCATTTTGCAGGAGACCTCCCATTTACTATTATTTTTACAAAATGAAGATCTTTAAATTATGTCAGAAAGCACTCTCTCTGCTAATCTGTTCTGTTTTCTTCTAGGAAGAGATAAAGACAAAATTTAAGCCAAAGCAAATTTAGCTCCAAAGCATATGCCCTTATTACAGAATTATGCATTTGCCCATGCTAGGCACACACTATATATATAGGGTGCCAAAAAAATGTATACTCATTTTAAGGAAAACTATTAAAATTGTAATACAATGAACGACGCTAGCATTCATTTGATTAATGCCATTTTTTGAGCAAACGTCATACTACACATTGCTACCATAATTCAACTTCGAAAAGTAATACATAGATAATATCTCTTAAAACGTGTACATTTTTTTGGCACCCCTGGTATACAGTGGGGCTATATAAAGCAGAGCAGTCACTCTTCTCTCCTCTGTTTTTAATACCACTTCTCCCACTTCTTTCTTTTTTTCCCCCCCTTTCTTACTCAAATTGTTCCAATTCTCCACTGTGAATAGGATTTTTATATCAAGTTAACTTATACAAGAGATGACAAAACTTACCCTGCAGGAAATGTATCCCTTCACTATTCTATTATAGAAAATTCTATGAATTCCTCTCTTGAATTTGTCAAAGTCATAATCTCTGCTGACTATATGTATTAACATAAATAATCTATACCACAATTAATATGAATAATAATTATGAATTATGTAGTAAATATATAATTTTATATTAATATATTTATATATAACTAATATTGATTAATATAGCTTAATTCTGGTAAATCACTATGGTAGTGATAATAACAACAACAACAATTATTATTATTATTACAACTATGTATTGAGCACCTACTATGTGCCAAGTAATGTGGCAGATATACATTATCTCATTTTACTCTCAAAATAATCCCAAGGGATAAGAAATATTATCCCCATTTTATTTCAGATGAAACTGGGTCTTAAAGAGGTCAATTCATTTGACTGAGGTCAGATAGTGACAGAACTAGGGTCTGAATTCAGGTTGCCTTGACTAGAAAGGAACCTTTCCTAAGCACATGGTCTTAGTCCATTCAGAATAGACTTACCAGGGCCCTCCGGCTGCTCTGTGCCTGATTTGTATTACCTATGGCCCATGGACCTCAGGCATCATAGTCACCATAAGAAACAATGAAGACTCTTAGAACCCCGCCAGCGAAACCAAAAGGGAATCTATGGGGGCGTGACTATGGATCTGCAAATTAAACCATTATCTCAGGTAATTCATATGCATTCTAATGTGTGAAAAACAGCTGGACTGACAAGATTCCACTAGAAGAGAAACTTTCATTTTCATTTGCTTCTCTGAGACCTAGCATGGAGGTTCCTATAAGTGTTTGTCAAGTAAATACATGAGAGAAAGAATGAATGAGTACATCATTTAATCTTAAAGACTGTCCCAAATTGACTCACTATTTTGTACCATGTCTTTCTTGCCTGGTTTCATTTCACCCCACTTCATTGGTCCTCTCTGACAGCAGGCTTTGAGAGTTGATTATGTCCTCAGGTCAGGACTATCTTATGGGAAGGCAGTAAATAGGGCAATTCTTCAAGATTGATTTTCTCTCTTAAGACACTTAGATGCTCCAAATTCTGCTGAGTGATTGGCATTTGAGGCCTCTGAGTTACAGTCGCTGGCAAGTGAACCTGGAGCCCCTGAGTTAGAGCAGATCCAGCTTTCTTCTGAAACGGAAGAACTGGAGAGCCTGTGGGGCTTGTACTGATGCAGGGGAGGAGGGCTAGGTGGCTAGCACCACGTGCTTTTACAAAGAACTGGAGTCTAGTCCTAACGGATGGCACAAGAGTGCACTAGTCATTACAGGGCATGTTTTGTAGCCATGACATAGAGCCCACTCGGCTGCTTTGGTTTCATTCTTCTGTGTAATGGATCTGGATATGGAAGGGTGACACACACAGGCAAGAGGAATCTGCGTTCCATTTTGTAAAGAGTGGTGGGTCCTAAGCTGATAGCCTTTCTTTAGGCCCTTCTCATCAGGGGTGTGTTTACCTGCTCTGCCCTATCTGAGTCTCACATTATTAACTGTAATTGTTGGGTAAGGCCGCCTGATTCAGGTATTGCTCCTTAGTGATATTCCGACATCCTCTTATTTCATTGATCTGTTTCTATGATAGCTCCCTGATGAATGTGCCCCACATTGATATCCTGCTGTTTCACATTACAGATGTAAGGATGTTAGACTAAGAAGAGAACAGACATAAATTCCAAGAGACTCTCAGTTCTTAAAGGTGAGGCCTTTAGCCTAAAGTACCCAGACAAAATCTATATAGGTTATATAGGTTTATCACTCTAAATCAACATTTCACACTGTTTTCCTATAAAACATGACTCTCATAAGATGCTTTTTGTAAGAAGAGCTCATAATAACACTTACCTGTGGGGTTGGCTTCAGATAAATAAAATGACAAATAATGTTTATAAAACGTCCAACAATGCTTGGTACTCAACAAATGGAAGCTATTGTTATAGCATACCTTTTATTAGTCAGGAATTATTTCAGATATGTATGGCTTGGCCACCTGACTGCTCCATAAGCTTCTTAAAGACCAGAACCACATTTTATACTCTGCCTGTGTTTACAACTTTCATATCTCTCACCTCTTTGGCTAGATATGGTACAATTCTTTGAATCAAATTGCGAATAAATGACAGGCTATTTTACATTAACATCTCTTCTCAAATAGGAACATATAAGAACAGTTAAGAATTTCTGTTTGCTTCTAACTTCTCCCATGAATTTTCATTGTTTACTATATAAAGTACCTTACCTACTTAATCTATAATTCTTATACCATGGATTGAGAATCCATATGCTTAATCATCACAATTATTATTTCTCCACAGGGAGAAAGTGTCAGTTTAGGAAGTGAACAAGATTCATTTTACTCCATATTCTTTTCACTGAGTTTTGCTTCCTTTTGCAAAATTATTCTATAATGAAATTTTCTCAAAGTATTGATAGACATTAGAAAGTTTGGACAGAATGTAACTCAGTAAAAGATCAGAATAGATGAGTGATTTTGCCTTAAAATATTTTAGTATAAAATTCTTATCAGTGACAAAATTGAAAATGGGAGAGGGCCTAGAAACACGAAGCCATGAGGTTGCTTGGCAACTAAATAAAAGATACAAGACAGAACCAGTATGAACACGCACAATAAATTGTAAATAAAATGTATGATGTTCTCAGAGCTGGTAAGAGATATGACGATTGGGATGAAAATTATATTTATGAAAGCCAAGTACAATTTTAGTAAGAGATATACAATCATATCTTCCCTGTCTGTGATGAATACTTTTTTGTTTCATCTTTTATTCACTAATGAGCTCAGAGGATGAAAAAATAAATGTAGGAAGAGAGAGTGAGTGGAAGGAAAAAGAGAAAATATATCATAAATTTACACACACAAACAAAAATTCTAGGCCATGGTGGTTTCATTGGCAAATATTTTATTTAACATTTAAGGAAGAAATTATTAAAAGAAAAAATCCCTCAGAAATAGAAAAGAACATTTTCCCAACTAATCTTATTTAAAATGACCTAAATAGCCAAAATATATTTTCAAAACAAACAAAGTTGCATGACTTACACTACCTGATTTCAAGAGTCAGTATAAAGCTACAGTAATCCAGAATGACTATGTGCTAGTGTCATGAAGATAAATATAGAGTTCAACAAAATACAATAATTAGTCCACAAATAGACACATACATAAATGGTCAATTGACTTGGAGCAAAGCTTCCAAGGTAATTAAACAGAAAAGAATCATATGTTCAAAAATGGTGTTAGAATCATGCAAAAAAAAAAAAAAAATCAATCTCAAACCCTAATTCACACCATTCACGAAAGTCAAAAGTAAATAATTGATCTCAATGTAAAAACTAAAACTATAAAAGTTTGGAAAAAACACAAAAAAAGTCTTTGTGATTTTGGAGTAGGCAAAGATATCTTAGGGCACAAAAATCATGAAAGAAAAAATGGCAAATTTGCCTTCATCAAAAATAAAAATGTGTATTGCTGAAAAGACATCATTTAGAAATTTAAAAGTGAACACATAGACTTAGAGAAAGTATTTGTAAAACAACTATCTGACAAAGAAATTTTGTCCAGAATATATAAGATCTCTTACAATTCAATAAGAAGTCAGATGGCCAATAATAAAATGGACAAAAGCTGTGAACACTTTACAAAAGAATATATGCAAGTGACTATTAAGTACACGAAAAGGTGTTCCATATCTTTAGTCAGAGGGAAATGCAAATTAAAACTATAATGAGATAGCTCTTCCCAGTCACTATAATAGATACAGTTTTAAAAAACCAATTGTTGGCAAGGAAGTCGTATAACTAGAACTCTCATGCATTGCTGGTAGAAGTGCAAAATGGTAAACACTAGACAAAACAATTAGCTGTCAACTTATAGAGTCTCATAGAATTAAATATGCAATATACAATAACCACACGATTCATATTTTCCAATCTTAGGTATTTACCAAGAGAAATGAAAACATAAGTCTATAAGATTTTTAAACAAATATTCATAGCACCTTTATTCATAACTGGTTCCAATTAGACATAACTCAAATGTCTGTCAATAATGGAATGGATAAACAGATAGTGATATATCCACCCAATGAAATACTATTCAACAATAAAAGAGGAACAAACTATTATACATACCACACGGGTTAACCTCAGAAACATTATTCTGAGCAAAAGAAAAAAGTCAGACACAAAAGAGTACATGTAGTATGATTATATTTACATGAAATATTAGGAAAAAATAAATACTAATATATAGTAATAGAAATTGGATCAAGGGTGAGCTGGGGCTAGATGCAAAGAAACATGAGGAAATTTCTAGGGTGACAGAAATGTTTAATATCAAGATTAACCTTATGATTATTACATGGGTTTATTTATTTGCCAAAACTTATGAATTATACACTTATAATAGGTAATTACATTACAATATGCAAGTTATGACCTCAACAAAGTTATTGAAAATGAAAAGAAGAAGCAACCACAGTGGTCCAAGATCCTTATATGTTATTTCCATTCACTCCTTTTCTCAAACCTCAGAATCCCTGGGATAATTGTTAAAAATACTCGAATCTTCAACTCTGTCTCTGAGATTCTAAGATAAAGAGTAAAACTCAAGGGCTGCATTTTTAACCAGTACCCTCCAGGTGAATATTTCATATAGGTGGTGGAGCATTCCTTGTATCATTTCTTTTCTTTTAACAACTATCAGCATGACTACATTTCATGGAAGTTTCAATAATTTAACATTAAAAGTTACAGACTGAAAATCTTATTGAAAAGAAGTTGCCATCTTTCCGGATTCCTCATTTCTGACCCTCAGATTTGAAAAAATGGGATATACTTCTTTACTCAAGAGAAAGAGAAATTACTGACCATTGTAGTACCTCATCTAAAAGGTTTCTTCTCTCTTAATCTCTTCCTCCCTTTTGTTCTTTTTCCCTCCTTCCTTACTCCTTTTTCCATGTATCTCCCTCTTCCCCGCTTCCTTCTTCCTCCCCTTCCTCCTGATGAGGCAGGAAGAACCACATCAGCACTTTAGTTTTAAAGGGCTTCTAAAAAGACTATTCTCTCTGAGGTAAATGAACAGAAGAGTAAGTGGAAACAGCACAGATTAATAAGTTTTAGATACCGACAAAGGCTTCAATTAGGCTGAACAGGTGCTTTGTGTTAATGAGAAGAGGAAAACAAACTTTGGCTCAATGACTCATAGTGTGGAGCCTAGAATAATAAAAACACAAAGTCTGGACTAATCAGAATATGGGTGCTACAAAGACTATCTGAGGAACGGTACTGTATTTGTAGCAAACACTTTCTTCGTTCACCATTTATATGAATGTAGGCCATTAACGTAAGACACATGGTAGGTCCACAATATGGATTTGCTGAATAAATTTGAGAATGGTAAGTAGATAGATAAGACTTAGTTGCTTTGTTACCAAACACTTTTGCTGTTCTCATTGCTGGTTTTAAATATTTTTAGCTGAAAATATTACTAAACTGTCCATTTATTATCTATTTAAAAGTTTCAACAAATATGATTTTAAGTGAATGAGTTCAGGTCATAATTACACTCACCCACAGTTTTACTGAGCGGTAACACTGCAGTTGTTCCTGTGTCCCTCACAGCTGATGGAGTATTCTTCTTTCTGAAAAATTGCTCTTAATTTCCTCATGGATAATTGGGTAGCCAAGATTCTTAGAATTGGAAATTAAATTAACAAATAAAAGCTGATCAGTTTTGAAACTGGAAAATATATTTGACAAAACTCACTACCTTTTCCTAACAAAAAAAATTCTCAGCAAATTACAAGTAGATAGAAATTTCCTGTCAGTGGAAGGATTTGTTATAAGTGAATGCAGGAAAGTATCAGGTTATAAGGTCAATATGAAAAGCAAGTGTTTGACTTATGCTAACAAAAAATTATGACAGAACAAAATTTTTAAAACATGAGTTAAATAGTATAAAAATAAAAAATAGTAAGAAATAAATTAAACAAAAGATCAGCAAGATCTTCACACTAAACTATCTTGAAAAAGAATAATAAAGTTGGAAGACACATGATTTTAACATTTACTTTAAAGCTACTGTAATTAAGACAATGTGGTATTGACAAAAAGACTGAAAAAGATCCATGAAAAGAATGCAGTACAGAAATTGATCAAATTATATGTAATCTAATAACTTTTGATATAGGCTCCAATGCAGTTCAATGAGGAAAGGAAAATCTTTTTAACAATTATTTCTGCTGGAACAACTGAACATCAATTTTGAAAGGAAAAACAACAACACCTTGATCCATCTCTCAAAGCAGACCCAAAAAATGTACTTGAGATGTATATTGCAAACCTAAACATAAAAACTAAACTATAAAGCTCTTAGAAGTAAACTGAAGATAATATGTTTACAAATTTGGGATCGACAACCAACTATAAAAGAAAAAAATGTCATAAACAAGACTTTATTAAAATAGAAAACTTCTAGTCATCAAAAAAAAACATTAATAAGGTAAAAAGCCAATTCACAGACAAAATAAAAATATTTCAGTAGATATCTGATAAAGTACTCATGCCTAGGAAATATCAAGAAATAAATAATAATGACATACAATTAAATTTAAAAATAGGCAAAATTCTTGGACAGTTTACAAAAGAAGATATATGAAGGGCCAATAAATATGAAAAGATGCTCAATATTGTTAGTCATCAGAAAAATAAAAATGAAACCCTCATGAGCTACGACTATATATATACCCACTAGATTGGCTAACATTAAAAAGACCAACACCACCAAATGTTTGAGAGAATGGAGCAACTGGATCTCCTATATGTTGCTGATGGGGTTTATATTATGACTGTTAAAAATGGTCAGTTTCTTAAAACCCTGTGAGACTACAATTCCATTTTTTTCTTACTAGTTGCTTAAAATAAAAGAAAATATAGGTCTATATAAAGACTTGTTTGCAACATTGTTCATTGAAACTTTATTCATAATAATAAATTATTGGAAATGACCCAAATGTCCATCAATAGTAAACGTATCCCTTTTATTTACTTGTAAGTATCCCTTATTCTTATACACAGTTATGTTATAGTTATTCAATTGAACTCACTGACACATGCTACAACGTAGATAAATCTTACAAACATTATGCTGAGCAAAAGAAGCCAGGCACAAAAGAATAAGCTTATTCTATCATTCTATTTCTATGAAGATCAAGAATAGGTAACAGGAATCTATTGTGATAGAAATTACAATAGTGTTTGCTTGGTGGTGGGGCTGACTGGAAAGCTACAAGAGAACACTTCTAGATGGCGGTTCTCTATGTCTTGACTGGGATGATTGCCAAGACTCATCAAACTGTACACTTAAGATCTGTGAATTTTACTGAATATAATTATAACTCAATTAAAAAGAAACTGGAAACTATGTAGCAAAGCAGGCATTCTCAATGATTACTAATGCTAGCATAAATTAATGCAACTTATTTGGTAAACACTATTGCTGTAATTACCAGGAATTTTTAAGAACATCCATATCTTATAGCCCAGAAGATCCACTCAATAAATTTATACTATATGAGGATACACTCTCAATTTGAAGGCGGGGAAGATCTTTTTGTACAAAATTGCTTTTATGATTTTATTCGCAATAAATAAAAGATTAAAGTGATTTTTCAACTATAAAGGATGCTTAAACTATAATGCTGATTAAATATATCAGATAAGTAATGAAATATTGTGAGCAAAACATTAAAATGTTAATGAAGACTATATAATAACAGGCAGACACACATAATATTATGTTAAATTGGAAAAAAAATTGTTGTTGGGATGAAGAATTGTATATCCCAGCAGTTTTCATACTAGAATATGCAATTACTTTCCAAGGAATATACAGGAATGGAAAGTTCTTAAAAATCAAATTGTAGATCTTTGACTCCCACATATACTCTTTCCTAAAATTGATATGACCTGAAACTTTCTAGGTTCAAGCAGGTTCTCTTTTTCTAACTCTACAACAAAGGAAAAGCCTTCTCTTCTCTCCTGAACCTCACTATGACCAATTGTCTCAGGCTGTAAAACAGTCTGAAGCCCCTAACAAGGGAACACTTGACAATATTGACATTGGTATTGGGAAAGGTATTGCTAATAAAGTCACAATCTTTCCCTGGAGCAATTAGCCTCTGCTAATCAGTTTCTTCTAATTCTTTGCTTTCAAAAAATTGAAAAAGAATCTACTTGAGTTGTTAGGAGGTAAATCATTAAAAATAACTTTCTGAGGATGCATCACTGTGTGATATGTGACAGAGCTTCAGAAAGACTTAGAAGAATTGAATGACATTATGTAAAAGTGGTTTTTCAGCACTTACACCTGTTGAATTAATGGGAAAGAATTGATGCTGATATCGATCGATAAATAATAATATCTCTATCGATAAATAATTATCATCTATCGATAAATAATAATCATCACTGAGTATATGAATTAAAAGAAAAAGTTCCATTCAGGTCATTCAGAGATTCATTGTTAATACAATTTGATTTTAATGCTTAATAATTATTCATTAAACTTTTATTTATTATATTTTTGATCCTTTGACCAATTGTATACTAATAAAAATTACAATGAAAGATCATTAAGCTTAAAAGAAAATGTAACCTTATTGTCACAAGAAATGAAAACAATTAAAATATTGATGTATATTCACTTTTCAGTTGCAAAGAAGGATCAATTGATCAATAAAAGACTTAAGCATACTAATAAAATACATTAGGACGTGTATTTATGGAAATATATAAAACACTTGCAGAAAAAAGTGGACTAGGAATATGAATTCAAGGTAAAAACCAAGATATAAAATTTCAAACTATTAAATAAGAGGTTTTTTACCCCAGTAGATGTTGTTAGGTATCAAATCTCTACTCTATTGGATATATTTTTTTTAAATGTATAACAACTTTATTTTAAACTGTCAATATTTACAGTATGCCTTGAAGTGCATCCCTTGCAACTATTTACAATTATGATTAAAAATTTTATATGTCAGCATAAATATTTCTAATTATTTATGGAATTTTGCAAAATTTGTTTGGGACTATAGAAGACAAAACAATTTTTAAGCAACTTACAGATATCATTACAATTTTATTTTTAACATATCTCAAACAAATAAACAAACCAAAAAAAGGATGACCTTCAAAAAGACTGGAAGGATTACTCCAAAATAATAATAGTTATAATCGAATACTCAGAATAAAAATTTTCCCTCTTCTAATTTACTTATTGGTCAATGAATTTATTAGGTTCAATTACTCTTATAATAAAAATATACTTAAGACATTTAGAAATAATTATGTTACCTGGAGTGACGTTTTCCTCGATTCTTGTTTTTCTGAAGGAAAGAATTCAGTTAAGAGAAGAGTTTGTGCAGCATAAAGCAGCAAGAGGTTTAGTAGTAAAAACAAGTACATCGAGACACGGAGCGGACTGACCCAAGAGAAGGAAGCAGGCTCCTTACATTGTGTGAGGGCTTTTACTTCTAAAGGTAGAATTTCTCCCCATCTCCCTCTCTATTATCTTGCTCTTTCTCTGCTGGGGTGTCCCATCATCCCTTCTGGTTCCCAAGGTTGTTTCTCAGGATATAAGTGTGAACCCATCAATTTCCCATGATTTATTTGAGAAGCTCATTAAAATGATCCTGAGAAGCAGGATGTACATTCTGATTAAGCGGGATTGTTTCCCTCCTTCTCTAGCATTTTTTTCTTCTTCTAACGACATATCTTGTTCTCAATATCTTGCTGAGCAAGCAAGGTGTTTATGCCCCACATGAGAGCAGTTGCCAGGTGCCTCCTAACCTACCCTATCTATTAGGCATAAATTTTAACTCTATGACCTCTGAGTAAAGGCCCTAGGAGTCTTCTTATGGCGTAAAGTCCACAAGTTTTAGTATTCCCACCACTAATAACCATTTATTTCTGCTGTTCTCTGCAGTTTTTGTTTATTATGGGATTTTTGTCAGTAATGCTATTGACTGGGTTTGCCAGAAACCGTTGTCTGTCAATTAAAACATTTTGGTATCCGCCACATTTTCCCTTTTTATCTGATATGTTCAATCTAAAACCCATAGGATGTTTACAAAAATTTAGATTTTACCTTGTCCTTACCTCAGCTTTCTCCTTCAGGAATCTCTGGTAGTCTTGTCTCTTACCAAAGAATAGTGACTCACCACGTTACACAGCTACTACCGTGTTTCCCCGAGAATAAGACCTAGACAGTCAATCAGCTCTAATGCGTCTTTTGGAGCAAAAATTAATATAAGACCCGGTCTTATAGTAAAATAGTAAAATAAGACTGGGTATAATATAATATAATATAATATAATATAATATAATATAATATAATATAATACCAGGTCTTATATTAATGTTTGCTCCAAAAGACGCATTAGAGCTGATTGTCTGGCTAGGTCTTATTTTCGGGGAAACATGGTAGCAAAGATAACCAGAATCTAGATCTAAATTGGTTCTGTTTTCTGAATTCTTCCACCCATAAAGTGAAAGAGGTAATGAACTAGAAGAATGAGGAGACTGTTAACAAGTGGATGGAAAGAAATCATTACATAATAGGATATCCAGGCCTACAAATTTCAGATTTGAGGATTTAGCACCTTGTGTCAAAGAAGAAGGATTGGCAGCTTTGATAGAATCTTCAAGTAGGATTAAGAGGCCAATAGCTCTGTGCTCCAAACTCAGAGGTAGCAGAAAGAAGAGTTTTAGGATGAATGGGGATTAAAGTGCTCAAGGGAGAAAAAAACATAGCAAACAACTAGAGCATACTACATTTTCACGGCTCTTCTGCAATACTAAGGACGAAGTAATTGAACTCTGAAAAATTGTTGCTTCAAAGTTTAAAAAATAAAATAAAAACAGATAACAAAGGAGGAGCTGTGGAGAAAATAATTTTTCCCTCAATTTTTTTTCGAAGTAAAGAAAACAGAGGATAGGCTGGTGAAGGAACATTAAAGCAAGTTGTATTAGAGGAAAATGACTTCTTTAACACCATATTCCCATTCCCAAATTTAGTCCCACACTATTATATTTCCCATTTGACGTATTATGCTGAAGTGATTGTATCTTTGAACTGATTTCTTTTTTCAAATATAAAGTCTGGTAACAATTTCTTTCTTATCTCTGGGAGTAGAAAATAAAGGATAAGTATATTGTGAAAACAAACAAAAACCACATCCATTTGGCTTTGATATATAGAATTAAAGGACAATCATTTCATCATTCAATTTTGGGGGAGGGGGTGATATTAGTCCATTGGGTTGGCTCCTTCTCATCTCCCAGCCTTGAATGCACATGTGCAATTCTGAGAGTTACTGGAGCATGTTACTCTTAAATAATATCCACATAAATATGAACCACTTTTTCACTCTCACCCAGTAAGACTCTCACTACAAAGCAGCAGAAAAGGAGAACGGCATTGTCCCTCACACACTATTAGAAAGGTGTTCATAATTCCCATAAGCAGTAATGCCACTTAGTACAGTGATTCCTGCCAATTATTTGGTCCCACATTTCCCTGCAGATGACCCTGCTCATAAAAAAGAACATACATGTTCAAGGCCATTGGAATGAGATGCTAAAGGCTTTCTGTATATGCTAAAGAGTTTTTAAAACATTATGCAAATGTAAACCCCTAGATGCACAACTCCAAAGAAAGCTCTCTTAAATCCTTAAAAGTATCTGTCACTACCATTTCCCAGGTGTAGACTTGTGCTACTACCTCTCATTGAGATTCAAATACAGCAATGTCTGCTTTCTAAATGCTATAGCTTTCCAAAAGGGAAAACTTATAACATGCCAAGACATACCACAGTATATATCCTCTCCATCCGGAGTGGTTACATTACACTCTTGCTATCTCTTGCTTAACTTCATAGAATCAAAACACAACACTCCTCACCGACATGTAAACTTTTGTACCTCCACATATTTCCCGTGTCTCACAGAAATAACGATGTTTCAGTCTCTGCAAAGAGATCAATAGTCATTACCTGAAGTCTCTGGAGATCCGTTGTCAAGTCCTGGGTACTTCAGGTGATTCCAGCTTCTTCCAGAGGCAGCTGTCAGTGGAGCATGCTCTGTTCTCAACAGCCCAAAAGATGTTGCAACCGGAAATTTCTCAACTGAAGCAGATTAATCATGGCTTCAAATACAACAGATGACGCCCAGGCAACCTTGTTAGGTGAGTTCTTAACTAGTGATAGAAAAGAAGTTGCAATGGATTAAAATCCCTGCTCATGTCAAGCCAGTCCCCAACTTCTGTGCCTCAAGGGTTTGATGAATTGGAAGCTTCTCAGCAGAATACAGACTCTCAATTCAGAAAATAATTTTTACCCAATGTTGGATGCAATGACCCAGTCCTATAAGTATCTCTATAAAATGCCTAATCATCCTGCATAATCTAACTGCAACACTTACAATGCGATTCACTCACAATTAATGCTTTGGTTTTCCTAAATTTCCTCTATCTTATTATGTATGTTTCCTACCACCCAAGAAGCTCCTGTGTCTGCACTGGGTGGAGGTTCGGTGTTAGATAAGGAAATGTCAGAACTGCATAGGTTTCTATTTTTGATTTGCATAGTTATGAGGGTGCAGATCAAATTTGCTTAGATGAAAGCCACCAAACTTCTAATATGGTTCCAAAACTAACATTTTACATGCTTAAAAGTCATCTGAAGAGGAGAAAGAGTATTCTTAAATTAGTTTCTGAATTTTCACCATTGGTTTCAAGCAGGTCTACATTTGCTCAGAGCATATGAGATGGCTACAAATATAATTGTATCAGAACTTAGATTTTAGTCAGGCAGCCAGGACTTAGTGGCATGAAGCTGATTTAAATAACTTCAAGTTTCTTTGGATTGTGTCAATACATAATTACATTTAAGGCAATCTGATTCAAAATTGTAGTTGGAATTGGTTTTGCTTCTGTTACTATTGTCAAAACACAAAATTCAGCCAAGCAAAATTGAGGCTCTAATTGACTTTATAAGTGATGCATGAATTGAGCAGCAACACGTGTAGTAAGCAGAAGGGCCCTCCAAGGGTTTGTACACAATAGAAGGCTGTCATAGGAAGAAGGGTAGGGCAAGGGAGCTATTAACAAAAGAAATGATTATTTTTACGCAATCTTTTTTGAGGGGAAGGGAACTGCAAGAGTTTTACCATGCAGGTTACCTCTTCGCCCACGTGACAGATTACCTTACTGGTACTTGACCAGAAAATTCCAGATTGGTTGATTAAGAGTACATTTCTGGTGAAGGTCAAAACTGTAGTTAGGTCAGGTATTGTACCTAGGTTTGGTATTATGGGCTTTAGCACAAGTGATGCTATTTTGAGCCTGTTGTTTTCTTTTTAACACTATAATAGTTTCAGCAGTTTAATTAAAATTTCATATAGATTCACTTGCTTTATTAAAAAAGTTTTATATCCCTATGTTTGTAACAGGCAATTACACTTACAAAGTAATACATTCTACTAGCATGCCATTTTGAGACTCTAAAGAAAAACAAAACCAACTGGAAAAATAGTTCATGTGCTAGTAGTATATAAACAACTGGAGTCTAGTCTATGCTAGAAAATCAGATATTCTCGGGCAAAAGAAATGGAAAGGTGGAGTTTTCAAGTATTGCATAGTTGTTATTGAACTATTTTTACCAAAAGTTTTTTGCAATGCATCTTTAATCCCCCACAAAAATCCAAATCCTTGTAGTTTGGAGACTTTTATAGCGAATGAGTTATTCATCCATATAAGGGCTCTCTACTGTTGTGTTTATTCTTATCTTATTTAACTATGACCTTGGTCCCTGATTACCACTCCTACACATTCAACCTCTATTTTATCCTAAAATAGCACTGTAACATATCATTGTAAAGTCTGTAGTATATAAGCTTTTCAAATGGTATTTTATGATAAATCTCATTATGTTTCCCAATCATTTTACTCTACACTATGCTTGTGAACAAGACTGACTACATAATATGTGGAAGCCAGTGCAAAAGGAAAATGCAGTACCCATGATTAAAATATTAAGATTTTCAAGATGATGACAGAAGAGTATTAAACAAAGTGTGATGCCCTTCTAAGCATAGAGCCCTGTGCTATTACATATGTCACATATCTATTAAGTCAGCCCCTTTTGTGAGAACACAGTATGTTCTAGCATGTACATGTGGTTTGCTTTATTCTTACTGTCCCATAGAATCCCACAATATCCACTTTTTAAGTATCCTGTCCCTCAGGGACAGATAATTTTATTTCTTTAAATTTCCCACACTTACATCAACATTTACATTCTCCTTTATGGAACTGTGTGAGAATTTCTTTGAGATATACTTCTAGGAATAAGATCTTTAGGCAGTGATGGTCAAAGCTCAGATGGTTCCTCAATTTTACTATATGTTGCCAGATTGTTCTAGAATAGGTTTTTGTTTTTTTTCAGAATAGGTTTTATACTCCCATCAACAGTGCTGAGAGTACCCATTTCTCTACCTAGTGTACTAGTTGTGATGGTGTAATTATGTCTGCCAATCTGTCATTTTGTAATTCATTTCATCGATGATTTAATTAATTGAACAGAAATCCAATTCTGTTCACTCATTTACTTTTACATTCATATTTGTGACTTTGAGGTCTTCCTTACACTTATTTCCCAACCCAGAGATCACAAAATAACAGGGCAAAGGTGCTTTCTCTTTCCCTATCTTACTAGTGGCTTTAGGGACCTCAGAGGGGGTGGGCCCGTCTTGCCCTTTTGCTTCTCCTTTCTACTTTATCATGCTGGAAGGGTAGGTGTTCTTTAGGAATATTTCCTCTTCCTCTTTCATCAGGATTTCTAAGATCTCCTGGGTGTTAGAGCAGAGCACTGGAAAGAACAGAGTAATTCCTGTGTGACTTATGCTGCAGACTGATACTGATACTGGTGACCAGTGTATACTCACCCAGCAGCCTGTGTTCTAGGTGTTAGGGAGGTCTTGAAGGGAATGCAACATTTAGAATAAAGTGGAGCTGGGTCCCCAGTCTGAACACACGTTAAAATCAATGCCTTTAGAGGACTTACAGGGCAATGAAAATACTCTGCATGATACTACAATGATGTATACATGTCATTATACATTTGTCCAAACCTATAGAATGTACAACACCAAGAGTAAACCCTAATACAAGCTATGGACTTTGGGTGATTTTGGTGTGTCAATATATGTTCATCTACTGTAACAAATGTACCACTCTGGTGGGGATGTTGAGAATGGGGGAGGCAATGCATGTTCGGGAATAGGGATTATATGGGAAATTTCTGTACCTTCCTCTCAGTTTTGCTGTGAATGTAAAACTGCTCTATAAAAAATTAACTCAATTTAGGCAGTCAGAATCTCTGCCTTTAAGTTTGAACCAGGAATTTGGCATTCTTTCATCAAGGACGTTAAATTCCTTATGTTATGTTTCCATAATGACTCATATTGTTTTGTTTGATTGCTTTGGTGCGCAAATCCCTGAGATTTATATTCTTATGGGCCTGTTGATAAGGACCCAGGCTAGTTGTCAGGTTTAAGATCTTTATTCTAGCAGGGAATGTAATCTTCCAGTGCTGTGTATTGAAGACCTTTTGCATGCATCTGTGAGTATATGTGCCTGGGATCTTGAATGGCTAGAGAATACTGGAGATTATGAGTCAGAGGGAAACAAGGCCCATGTATAAGATAAACACCAAAGCTTACTCCCTCTGCTAATGACTGTAGTAATTCCTTAAGGCACGCAATTTTCCTAGGGAGGGAATGTGAAATTTAAAAAGACTGAAGCTCTCACAATATTTTGTTGAATCTAAGATGTCCTCATTTTAAAATATCCCCTTCATTATATTAGGTACTCCTAGGAAGGAAAATTAATGTCAATCATATTTGTAAAACATCATCAATTGTAAGAAGCATTCTGAGTACAGAGATGTGAAAATGTAAAAAAGTACATTGTGAAATCAATGAAATATACTTTACTACAATGCAGGGACCACAAAATTCTTTGTAGGGATTTGCTTTATGATTCAGATTTATCTATGGGTTAAAATACTCATATACTTCGGCATATCATGCCACTTAGGATTCTGCAAGCCCTAAAGATCTTTTCTTTATATTTTGTAGGGGCTTTAAGAGCCCACAGCTATTGGGAAAAGGGTCCTGAGATTGGTAACCCATTAACTCTAATTGTCACCCAAATCCTGCTTGGTAGATTATAATGTCCATTTTAAAGGTCAGAAACTGAAATTCAAAAGAATTATAACATGTTTAAATAACTAGCTGATAGAAGATAAATAACATGACATTTAACCTCTAATCAAGACATTTAATTCGTAAAGCATCAAATGCCTGAATTGTCAAATTATGTAGATATTTGATATTTTGTTCTAGGTCTCATAGTCCAAATGGCCATCTGTAGACACAGTACATATGTTTTGAAATATAGAAATACAGTTTATAATTCAGTCCAAATGAGATTTCTAAGTCAATATTTGTCTGTGTTTACTTAATGTCTAATGAGCTATATGTACAGGAAGGGAACAAGTCTGCCCATTCTATAAAACAGAAGAGGCAAAAAAATTTTCTCCTCCACTGAAAATATTTTATGAACTGGTTGTGCATGGTACCTGTCATTAACAACAACTTGGGAATTAATATTTTTTAAACAAGGACAGCATTACCTGAATACCGAAGCCAGAAAATGACACTACAAGAAAACTATAGGCCAATATTGCTGATGAATGCAAACGGAAAAATTATTAACAAAATACTAGCAAAATGAATTCAGAAGTACATTTAAAAGGATCATTTACCATGAAGAAGTTGGATTTATCCCTGCAACGCAAAGATGGTTCAACATATGCAAATCAATCAATGTGATACACCACAATCATAGAATGAAAGAAAAAATTTATATGATCACCTCACTAGACACCCAAAAACCATTTGACAAAATTTGATGTCCATTTACAAAAATACTTTTAAAATTAGGTATAGAGGAATATATCTCAACATAATAAAGGCCATATATGAAAAGCCCACATCTAACATCATATTCAATGGAGAAAGGCTGAGAGTTCTGTCTCCAACACCAGGAATAAGACAAGGCTGCCCACTCTCACCACTCCTATTTAACATAGTGCTGGAAGTCCTAGCCAGAGCGATCAGACAAGAAAAATATATAAAAGACAGAACTGGAAAAGAAAAAATATGATTGTCTCCATGTGCAGGTGACATGATTTTATATGTAGAATATCCTAAATACTCAACCAAAATACTATTAGATCTGATCAATGAATTCAGTAAAGTTGCAGGACACAAAATTAACATACAAAAATCAGTAGCATTTTTATACAGTAACAACAAATTATCTGAAAGAGAAATGAAGAAATCCATCTCATTTACAATAGCATCAAAAACAATAAAATACTTAGAAATAAATTTAACTAAGGAGGTGAAAGATCTCTAATCTGAAAAATACAAATGATTGATGAAAGAATTGAAAAAGATACAAATAAATAAAAAGGCATCCCATGTTCATGGATAGGAAGAATTTGTATAGTTAAAATACACATACTAACCCAAAGCCATCTATAGATTCAATGCAATCCCTATCAATATTCCAGTGGCATTTTTTACAGAAGTTGAAAGAACAATCCTCAAATTTATATAGAAACACAAAAGACTCCAAATAGCCAAAGCAATCCTGAGAAAGAAAAACAAAGCAGGAGGCATCACGTATCCTGATTTCAAGCTATACATCAAAGCTGTACTAATCAAAACAGAATGGTACTGGCATAAAAATGGACAAATAGACCAATGGAACAGAATTAAATGCCCAGAAAAAAACCCAAGTATATATATGGTCAGCTAATAATTGACAAGGGAGCCAAGAATACTCAATGGAAAAAAGACAGTCTCTTCAATAAGTGGTGCTGGGAAAATTGGATTATTTGGATATAATTGGATTATTTGGTGCCATCCATAGCACCAGCACATGCATCTCTATTCCAGATGCTCACTTATCTGGTAATAACTCTAACTTCTTTCTGCTAATGGCTTTTGGTCTTCTAGGCAGTCCTCCTGGACAAGATCAAAGACAAGCAGATAGCAATTGTCTGTCCTTGGCTCATGTCTCCTTTCCTAGGTGAGGAAGCAACCAGTCAGGGCATCTCTAGATCTTTAGCTTTCCTAGCAGAGTCAGACTCCAGGCTGCTGTTTCTCCAAATGCAGGGTATGCATATATATTACCTTCTCCGAGTTACCATATTGAAGTTCTTAGACCTGAACAGAGGGGCAGGCACTGACATCTCTGCTCACTGGAGGAGGGTGAATGGGTAGGGAGAGGAACAGTTGAGATTCACAGCACAGTATTAGGTTTCTCCAGAAATCCTCCCCTGAATTCCACAGTTCTAGACCTCTTTAGGTTCTTTTTTTTATTTTTTATTTTTTAATTGGGGAATATTTGGGAACAGTGTGTTTTTCCAGGACCCATCAGCTTCAAGTCAAGTCATTGTCCTTTAATCTAGTTGTTGGGAGCGCAGCCCACCATCCCATACGAGAGTTAAACCGGCAACCTTGTTGTTAAGAGCTCATGCTGTAACCAACTGAGCCATCTGGCCGTCCAGATTCTTGATATACATGTTGGGGGAGGGCATTGAGAGGATGTGACTACTGGTTGACCACTGGATCCAGGCAATGGAAGCTCCTCACCCGCCCCACCCTGTGTCCCCTCCCCCACCCCTGTCCTTGGAATGTACATTCTCACCACTGTTCCCACAGCGGGAGCCATTTACAAGGATGTATCCAGCCTTGAGATAGTAAGGTGTTGTGCAGACCGTCTGGACTGAATATGCGACTGAACTTTGATAAGGCCTCTATGTAAACTTTTAAGATTCTGGAGGGTGGGTGCCGAGATCTGCCTGTCTTGTGGCTGCCAAGACAAGCCTCATCCGTAAGTTCCCTTGCTTATTAAACTTGCCACCTACTAATCTGGAATGGCCTTTTTTCTTCTGTTTCTCCCTGCCCTCCATTTCTGGGGACCAGGGTATGAACCAACAATTTATGGGAATCTAATAGGTAAAATGCTTTCTCCACCCTTTTATGGTAAGTTGTGCTTGGTAGCCTAGACATTTCACTGTGGAATATTGTTTCTGGGTCTCATAGAAATTCCCATTTTAACACCCTTGAGCACTACTACAAATCTAAGAATTTATTAGTTAATTTTAGCCCAGTGAAACCCATTTTGGAATTGTGACTTCAGAATTACAAGATAATAAATTTGCATTGTGTTAAGTGACTAATTTTATGGTGTCCAAGCAATAAGAAATTAACATATTATCCATTTGTTTGTATGATTTCCCCCACTAGATTCTGAGCTCCTTAATGGTAGGGATATTTTTAAATTCAGATGTAAGCAAGAATGTATAAGATACTACATAAAGTTTGCCCAATTTGAGTTTATTAAAGAAAGAGGTTAAATATGTATCCAACACAGTAACAATCGTTCTAGTTTTCTGAAGTACCAATAATAAAATTGTGTTTATGACTTTTTTCATTAATTGTTTGCACATACATTTGACTTCAAAAGAGAAAAGAGGACTTTTCCAAATTTAATTGATAGTTATATTAAACTTTCACTTATTCTCCTCTCTCTGTCCATCTCTCTTCAGTTGTTTCTATAAAATTTCTTTATGGAATTTTAGAACTCACGGGATACTTAGAGATTATTTTTTCATATTTCTTAAAGAAAACTTGCAATTAAGAAGTTAGGATTAACTGAAGGTTTGTGGTGGAGCTAAGGATAGAACTGATTCCCTGTCCAGTATTAATTTTTCTAAATGACTGTCTTCCTTAACTAAAAGTCACAAAGAATATTACATGTATATATGTACATATCCATATAATTGTGTACATACATACACAGACACAGATTATTTACAGAACATTCACAGATTCTAGAGATTATGAGTGATTATTTTTATCTTTGGGGGACCATTTTCTTTCCCAGCCAACCACAAGCACACTGGTGGATGCAATAGAATTTGTAATCTTTTGTTCTCATATTAGATATGGATTTAGAATATTAGTTGTGTTGTTATGTCTTATAATTTACATATGGTTTGTATTCTTTTGAATATATCAAATATTACATGACAGTGACACTTTTAAAAGTGTTTTACTCATTTTAAGACTTATAATTTAGTGGTAGAGGTTTGAAATGCACACACATAACTCTAACAAAGTGTAGAAGTTTCTGTTGTTTTAGATTCAGATCAAGTACCATGGTTGCTCAATGAAAAGGAATTCATTAAAAACTGAGTCCATTTGATAATGAAAAACCCCCCTTTCAGGTAAAGAGTCATCTGGTGAATACTGGAGAAATGTTAATTGTATTATTTAAATTTAGGCATCTTCATGATTAAGGTTTTCGTTTGAAAAGTGACTATGGTATCCAAGCTTTAAAAACTTCTCCTTCAATTGACATGTTGGATGCTGACAATGGAAACCAAGAGCTCGTGTTCTGAACAGCCATGTGCTGACAACGCTGGGCTTCTGAGGCTGTGTGCAGACTAGTCTACACAAAGACAACATGCCAGGGCAGCGAGAATAACCAGTTTTTTCCCTTCTCTCCTCCAGTATTTGTGGCAAATAGAATGGGGATTGCCATCTTATCTGGACCTTAATTGGCAATGAATTATGCCTAGAGAACAGTTCTTCCTCTTCTGCTTGAGTATTTCAAATAGTTCTAAAAGATACTTCTCCCCCAATTTTGCCTTAAATTTATTTACTCAATAGATATTGATGAGCTTCTACTAGGTACCAGGCAATTTTCCAGGCTATGGAAATCCAGCCACGAACAGATAAAAATATTTACCCTTGTTGAATTTACATTCTAGGCAGCCAATGGACATATACGTAATTTTCAACATCAATATAACTAAGTATAACACTGTACCAGACAAATAAATAAAAATACAAGTACTATAGAGTTGTGTTTCTCAAACTTGAACTTGGACCAAACTTTGAATAGCAAGACTAGGATGGAGGCAATGAGGTTTGGAAAAAACGTGCCGAGGTTTAAAATTTGACTCTGTTGCTTTAGCAAGCTCCTCTGGTGGGTCTTTCTTTCTTTCTTTCTTTCTTTCTTTCTTTCTTTCTTTCTTTCTTTCTTTCTTTCTTTCTTTCTTTCTTTTGATAATGAGAACAATTATGGTAATTATGATGATGTACGTAGCTACCATTTATTGAGCATCAACTGTAGACCAAGCCCTGAGTTAAGTTTTTGACCTATATATTTTAATCCTCATCATAATCCCACAAATTATGACTGACTGCTCTCATTTACAGATGAAAAAAATCTGTGCTTGGAAAGGTTAAGTAATTTATTTAAAGTCACTCACGGAGGCAGGGGTGGGAGCTACGCTCTCAATCTTTGCTCAGTAGGCTCTCATTTGTAACATGAGGACAAACAGTAAATGTGATGATGCATTCCATATGCCTAGGATTGTGCTTGATGCTTAGTAGGTGTTAAATAAGTGTCAGTTCTCTTTCCTCTTTAGGAAGGGTCTGGATTACATGTTTAAGTGTGGTCAGAAAAGGTGATACCATCATGAGCTAACAAGAATTGGAGAAGGAGTACCCTGGGAAGTTAATGCTGTTAAATCCCATCTTTTCCTTCCCACTAGATCTACTCCATTAGCCAGGAAGTCACTGGGTTTGGTGGACATATTCCCTCACTGTCCCATAGAACCTGATGAAAGCAGTTACCAAAAGGAGGCCAATCCCACAGCCTTCCCCTCTCCTACCTAGTACTTCCCCAGGTCAACTGCTGACACTTCCTCCACCCAATTTGCATTTCTTAATGCTCTTCCATTGCCAGAACCTTATTTTGTCTGACTAGCAACACCATTGTCAGGGTCTCTACTACCTCCTTTGTTGCCTGAGGTTGTGGGAAGGGGAGAGGTTCCATGTGGCAGTATAGGAGTGTGTGTGTATTTGTATTTGCTGAGGATTATCAAAACTGGGACAGCTCCTCTGAACCGTGGAACACCAGCATCCTTGGGAGCTTGTTAAAAAGGTAATTTCCTTGGGTGCCACTTCAGACATACTGATCAGCATCTCTGGACTTGGGTCTCTGTGTTTTATGTAGCTCTCACGAGATTGTGATGTATACTAAGATCTGGGAAGCTCTTACGTAAAGCATCATTTTCATAGGAATATGTGTTGCAAGTTCCAAATGAACAATTTAGAAATTTGCATTTAAAGGCAACCCATTATTAAGTGTAGGCATTGCTGGCTTTATGACTATGAGAAAAGACAACACTTCCCCCTTTTATTTAGGGACAGGACTATTGACACTATTGCCAAGGAGCAGATCTGATAGTAGAGCCTTTCTCTCCACCTCTTTCAACCTCAAGACAATGATTTTCCTGTACATCCTGGGTCAACATAAGGTTTCCATATGCACTTGATTTGTGATGACAGAAAAAGGTACAGATGTGCAGAAATGCTAAAATTTGACTTTTTTTTTTCAGAATTTAGGTTTATTCCTGCCTCAACATTCCACCTCAGCAATCATGTTTTCACTTATATGTGATGCCTATATTCAGAAGGACAGACTATTAATAAGGTTAATAAAAATGCACATTCTTATTTCTGCTGTTCTGTTTTCAGATTATCTCAATTAACTGACTATCAAATGCCACTTCCTACCCAAACTTGACTAACTAAAGATAAAGATCCTCAGGTCTGTGTATTGTTGAAGCATTCAGGATGATTTTTGGCACATATTAGACTCACCACTGATTGATGAATAGAGGCAATTTTCTTTTCCCCTTCAAGGAAATGCTTGAGTTTTATTTTAGACAACAAATAGCTCAATGCAAAAAGAAAAGCTCTTAAAAGTAATAAGAAAAATAATAAAGTGATTCTATGCAAAAACAAACAAAAAACCCCACGATAAACCCAATCGCTTTGTTTTACTTCAATACCACTTAACATTGTTCCCCCTTTCAATCCTGAGGGGTGATATATGTAATCATAAGTAAGGTGGGGAGACTCTATTCTAGAAGATGTATCAGAATCCCCAAGGGTGAAGTGAATATAGTTTGAAAAAAAACAAAAACAAAAAAGCCCAACTTTTCAGTTGATAGTCACAGCTATAAGCCAGCAATAACTAGTATGTGTGTATATATATACCAGAATAAAGTCTAATTCCTGCTAGCAACATCATAAAATTCATAGGAATATCTTGAATAAAAAATGAGATAGACTTATACATAGGGAACTATACAATTTTACTAAGGCACACAGAAGATAACCTGAATAAAAGTCCAGATATAGAACATTCTAAATGAGAAGATTTTGCTTGAGAAATTATTCTTTGAATTATTGAAAAGGCTGAATGCAATTTTAATGAAAAACCCAGTGAATATTTTTGCAAACTTGCTGAACATGCAAATTCCACTAAGAATAAAAGTCCAGTCCCACACAAGAAAAGCTAAAGGAGTTCATCACCACCAAACCAGTATCATAAGAAATGTTAAAGGGACTTCTTTAAGAATAAAAAAAAAAAAGATAAAAAATATGAATAACAAAATGCCAATAGCTACATATCTATCAACAACTACTTTCACTGTAAATGGGTTAAATGCCCCAATCAAAAGACATAGGGTGGTTGAATAGATTAATTTTAAGGCTATTAAAAATAGATAAGAAAACAAGTCCCTTTCATATGCTGCCTACAAGAGACTTACTTCAGATAGAAAGACACACAGAGACTGAAAGTAAAGGGATGGAAAAAGATATTTCTTGAAAACAGAAACAAACAAAAAAATCTGGGGTAGCAATACTTTTATCAGACAAAATAGACCATTAAAAACAAAGGCTATAACAAGAGACAAAGAAGGATCCAGTAATTCCACTTCTGGGTATTTATCTGAAATAACCCAAAACACTAATTTGAAAAGACATATGCATCCATATGTTCATTGCAGCATTATTAACAACAGCCAAGATATGGAAGCAACCTACGAAAGTGCCCATCAAAAGATGAATGGATAAAGTAGAAGTGGTACATTTATACAATGGCATATTACTCAACCATAAAAAGAATGAAATCTTGCCATCTGCAACAACATGGATGGCCTTAGAGAGTATTACCCTAAGTGAAACAAGTCAGAGAAAGACAAATGTCGTATGATTTCACTTATATGTGAAATCTAAAAATAAACAAAATAAATGAACAAACAAAACAGAAATAAACTCATAGATACAGAGAACATTTTGATGGTTGCCAGATGGGAGGGAGGTTAGGGCAGTGGGTGATAAAGGGGAAAGGATTAAGAAGTACAAACTGGTTGTTACACAGTAGTCATGGGGATGTAAAGTACAACATAGGGATTATAGTCAATAATATTGTAATAATTATGTAAGGTGTCAAATGGGTATTAGATTTATCAGGGTGATCACTGCCTAAATTATATAAATGACTAATCACTATGTTTTACACCTGAAACTAATATAATATTGTATGTTAATTGTAATAAAAAAATATTTTAAAAAAGAATAAGAAGGTAAGAATATTTAAGGCTATTTATTTAAGAATATTCAAATCAGAATAACAAGATAGGATTTATTCAATTATTTTTTAAAATTAATTTTAAGGCTATTAAAAATTAAAAAGTGTGGCATAGTATAGAAATTGACCACAGATCTACAAAACAGAACAGATAGGCCAAGAACAATTTAAAATAGCAAAACATAATGTATTATATATATTATAAAGATAATACCATATAATAAGTAGAGAAAAAAGGTAAATGTTAAAGGATTAAAATGGGGAAATAAATTGGATTGGCCTGTGATCTTAGAGTAAAAGCATTATACTTAGCAAGAAAGAATCAGTATAGAACATTCTCAAATAGTGAGATAACAGAAAACCTATCCAAAATTGACGCCATTAGTCATGAATCAGAATCTGGATTCAGCCCTAGCTCTAAGTTTATATTCTGCTATTCTGCCTTGCAATGAAGAAAAAATATATATAAGGAATAAATGAAGAGGGAAAAATATCTTTTCATCAGCTCCTCTGGACAGATTTGCCCTTTCTGATTCCAAAACATGCTGTTTACTCATAGGATATAATAGAGATTCCAGAAAGAGCCTTTAATTGTTAATGAGATTAGTTAGCTCATTTGGAGGTTATAAAAATGAAATCAAATCTTGACATAAACAAAAGAGTAACCAAACAAGTCCAGGAAGAAAAACCTCTCCATCACAAACTAATTATTCTTGAAGGCATACTTTGATATTTTGATACGAATGAAGAAATTCAGGGAATGTTAACACCTTCTTAAATATACAAGGATGTTATTAATATTACAAGTCTGTCATATCATGATGAAAAAACTTTTCAAGAGAGACTGAGATACAAACTTGATTCTGGATTAGGAATTAAGCCCTCCTTTGGTTAAATCAAAAGCTAGAAATTGTGAGAGGGTCCTTATGTTGCACAGATTGAATTTAATGCAGTCATATTGGAAAAAAGATAAATATTAAAAGCTAAAATGGGGGTGTCAATTGTATAGAGCTTATGGTCTCAGAGAAAATGAATTGCACTTGGCAAAAAAAGAATCAACATACGGTATTCTCAAGGATGAATTGTATTATCGGGATTGGGGAATATCACCTATAAACATATGACAAAAAAGAAAGGAAGATCTGGTATAGATTCTTAAGATACCTATAAACCAAATACAATGTATGGGAATGTTTATGTCCTGATTTAGATGAATTTTATTTATGAGACAATAATGGAAAAATGAACATTACCTGGATATTGATAATATTAAAGAATTTTTGATTTGTTTGGTTTTTAGACATGATAGTGATATTATGGTCATGTTTTAAAATTTTCTTATGTTTCAAAGCTATATAATAAAATATTTCTAGATGAAATATGATATCTAGGAGTTTGCTTTAAAACAATATGCTGGTTTTGGTAGGCTATAGATGTAACACAATTGGCCATATACTAATAATTATTTAGGATAGCTATTTTGGGGCTATATTATTTTTTCAATTTTTTTGTTTGAAAATATTAAAAACAAAAATTTTAAAAAGAAATAACTAATATGATGATGAAATAAATCAAAATCAGGAAATTGTAAGTTTTGTATTAAGTTTAGGAATATGTTTTGTAATGATTAAGCCAATCCTATGCTATTTACATGTGATTTTAGGAGAATCTGGCACACCAAGAAAAAGGACACGTTAGCCACAAGGAGGAAAATTAATAATTGTTAAATTATTTTAAAATAAAAATTAGTAAACTAATTAATTATAGAGGCACATAATAATAAACTTTACTAATTAAATAAGAGGTCCTATGTGTCTGCCTGTGCTATGCAATAGAGAAGGTATAATTAGAAGTTACATGGGTTCCCTGAATTTACAAAGTTTACAAATGTAGAAGCAGTGATAAAAACACATCACACTACCTACTATACCAAACAAAGAGGTAAGAGTGGTGCCAAAGGTAAAAATGTATTATTTAGCACGGGATCATGCGAAAGATTTATTTGTATTAGGACTTGATTTGTTGATGTGGAATGTTGGACAAACTTGGGTTTTGGAATCAGGCAGACCTGAATTCAAATCCTGGTTCCAATAGTTGTTATGAGATTTTGCACATAAAATTTATCTTCAGCATCCTTACTTTGTAAAGTTGGTATACTATTACAATTTTTGTGGGAATTGTGACACCATATATATAAAGTACTTAGCAGAGTGCTAACTTTCCCTAGCTTTCATTTGTGAACTTCTCTAAGATTTAATTTCTTTTTTTTTAAAGATAAATTTTCCACAATTTTTAACACAAGGGCGCTTAAGATGCTAAGTAAAGTGAGCCCAGGTAACCATCTATTGATTAAATAGAGTGTGTAAATGCCCTGGATTAAAACAGAAAACTCACAGAACTCTCCAAATCCACCCTCTACTGGCAAATTTAGGCAACTGCATAATTCCTATAAAATTTGTTAAAGAAGATTGTGAATATGAACATATTATTTTAAATAACTGTAAGTATTTTTTCTTATAAGAATAAGTTACATGTTCCTGTTTGGCCACTTATGGAATTAATTTAACAGAACAGTTAAATTTTAAAGCTGTAAAAATGAAACACTGGTAGATTTGCAGCAATTGTGATATAGCCACAAAGCATATTAAAGGCATAGTTTTCTGGATCTGTGTGTAATCTGAAATACCTAATACTATTAAGCCATTTAAAACTCAATTTTTACTTCAAAATCTTTTTACAGCTGAAGTTTCCAAGCGTATGATATAGTAGGTGGAAAATTATCAACACTCTTTAAATTCTTTTCTACCATACTTTTCTGCCTTAGCTAAACTCCATGCCTCTATGCCTGAGGTAGTTTGCTCATACAAAGTCTGAAGTAAAATATAAAGATCCAATTCCATAAAATCAGATTTGACCTTGGCTGCCAATATTTATCATTTATTGATAAGCATATTGACAGTTATACAGCCATAGAAAATTTTGATTAAAATATTCATGCTTTATAAATAAAACTGAAATTACAGAATAACCTACCTTGATCACTGACTTCTATTTGCATGACATTTATATTAAAGGGCTTTTTAAGTACTTAATGGAAAAAACTGGTGCGAAGGCAAAAAAATATTTTGATTCTTTCAGCTATCTTTGGTATTGTGGAAAATGATATGAAAGCTGGCAAAAAAGGATGTAAATTAACCCTTCTTAGGTTAATTAATAGCATGTAAGAAATGGCACCATGGTGAATAAGAGTAACTTCAATAGTCTCTGAACAATTAATTTACTCATTCATTTTTAATTCACTTATCAAACATCTATTGATAATCCAGTATGAGACACGCATATTGATCATAATGTCATGCTGATTATTAGGATTAAAAACATATGTATAGACCATAAGTGATGATAATTCAGCAATAAGTCAGTCTTGTAAACACCATAGTTTAAAAATCAGAAACAATATTGAACATTCGTATAACTGGTGATGGTGAAAATGAGGTAAGTGAATTTTTCAGATAGATGAATCTGACACTTTAGGTAACAGATTCAATACATGCCAAATTGTTTTAATATTTACTTTTAAATATTTACTATTTTACTTTTAAATATTTTCCTTCTTGCACAGAGGTTACTAAACAATAGTTTATATTTTGATAGTTTAAAGTCATTAACATGACAAATAGTAGTTTCTCCCTTTTTGATATCAAGCTATCTACTTGCATACATCTTCTCTATTTTTTTTCCTGAGTTCTGAGGAGTCAAATAACCTAAGAATTACATATCATATTATGAGTCAATAAGCTCTGGCATATCACCCCTTTTATTTTCCTCTTATTTAATAATTTTCTGGGATCCTGATTCTAGATAACTTAGCAGCTGTTGAGAATTTGGACAAAAAGTCACATACGTGGTTAATAAATGTCAGAGAAAATATCTATGCAAAACAGGATTATATTGTTATTCAAGACACTTTTGTAGTAGGAAGCAGATTATCCCTATAAGAAAGTGATACTCTTCAGCCTAGAAAAGACTCATTTAATATTCACTTCTATTATAAAATGTCCTTTTCTAATTCTAAAGTAGAAAAAGTAAGTTTACATAAACAGGTTTACAACACCATGTACGAAGTTTTTTCTGAAAGTTAAGTTGTTATGCATTAGATAGAAGCATTCGTGTTGTAAGGAGATGAAAGTTCTTTTCCAAGTTGTCTTTAAAGATACAAAGGCTTTTCTCATTTTTGTGTGATTCTTAAATTTAATCTGTTCTAAATGCAAAACTATCAATAACTTTTTAAAAAATGTAATCTGTCCTAAATGCAAAAATAAGTTATGCTCTCACTTTGATCTTAAGATGGATATCCAACTTTTATCTAACTGGAAACAAAACCCCAAACAACTTTTTTTTACAATCAACTCTGTGACTACAGCAGATTATGTGCCGTTAAAGCAGAATGTAAGCTTCCAGGGCACTGCTATGCGATTCTTGTCACAATTCTGCTTTATTTCACTGTAGGTCTAGAAGCTTACCTATATCCTTAACTATATCTATAAACTTTAAACTGTAATTAAGGAATATTAGCAACAATCTGTTTTGCCATACCAATAGCAGTGCACTGTGAATGGCCTATTAAAATATTTTCTCTTGTCTTGTTTGTTTCACAATGAAATCAATAGAGGCTGAAGTTCATATTTAGCCATCATATCAAAACTACAGAAGAAATAGAAGAAAAATGTACTTTCTAACATTTGAAGATAAAGAATAGATAAAGGAATAGAAGCAATTTTCAACTCGCTTTGGGTAATATCAAGAAGTTACATGGTATAATGTATCTAGTCAATAGAGACTTCTGTAAGAACACAAAGGCAAGGAAATAAAATAGACACAAGGCAGTCTTATAAAGAAGGTGTCTGTATGTTCTAAATACAGTGAGGTGGACTAAATATGTAGGTTACAGAGTGAAAGAGTAGTTAAAGGAACAGTGGGGTTAGTCAATAAAGGTTACTGCTGAAAAAAGAGAAACAAGTTCAAAATTAAATGAGTACTCTTTAATTTTCAAGCCAAAGCTTACATAAATTTTTTATGGTCTCTTGAAAGCCACGAGTTAAGAAAAAAGACTTCCATTTTATTCAAAAAGAAAAAAAAATGTTCAACACATAAAATAAAATGAGACATTACTTGATTTTATTTGTACCTAAAAGCCCAGAATTCTTTGGAATTTGATTTAGGTACAAGTGTTTCCTGGACCATGCAGCCCCCCGGCTGTTCCCCTTCCACACCTCATAACCAGCATCTGCCCTAATGATGCCCAGGCTGCTGTTGGGCACGTTGGAAATCCAGCTGCCAGCAGATGTAAGCAAACCATGTTGCAAGCATACAACAAGCCTCTGAGTTAGAAAAAAAAAATGTAGAAAACTATTAAAAATTTTTTATAGTATCTATATAAATATATCAGCTGAAATTCAGTCTCTTAATACATGATAATTTGAAGATTTTTTAAAAAATGTATAAGTAGGGTAAGTTATTAATGTTTAATCCCATTACGTGTCAAGGCTGTTTAACACAGTTCACTAATGAATCTCTTTCAAATGACCAAGTGGGCAATTACATCATCTCCACTTAAATATATAAACTTTAAAGATATAGAATATTCAAGTATCTAATAGTAATTTGGGCACTTACATATAGTGTTTTAAATAATATATGACATAAAATATTATACTTATATGATTTCCCCACTTTTCATTTCATAAAACAATTTTATAATCACATTTATGAGACATATTCAATATAGGTGCCATCATTAGAATCATAGTATTAGTCACCGAACAGCATTCCCAGAGCCCTAACTTATACTTCCAAGGGTTTTGAGAAAGAACACCTTTTGAATAGGGTAAGGCGTGCTCACTTGTAACTTGGTTTTCAGACCCCAGGTTGTCATTCCCACAGAATGCACATCATTATCATCTACTGAAGCGATATTGTTGGTGCCCCACAGAAATCCCACTAAACTGATGCTCCTATTTTCCAGCTGCTGTTGTAGCTGCTAACTGTAGCACACTTGGCATTACTGTCTAAATGGGCACTCCCATACTGAGGCAGGAAGAAGACAACCTACAAAAGGCCTCACTCCCTTGCTTCAATGTTGGACCAACTCTGTTGTATTTTATGTTCAATACATCACCAAGGAACCAGGCTAAAACTAGACTTCCGGTCAGACCACATATCTGCTTAATTCCTTCCTCTGTTCTGTTCTGCTTCCTCTATTACCTTTTTCCTGAGATTCCATCAATAAATAATGTGCACTCAAACCCCTGTTACAGGCTTTGCTTCTAGAGAACTTGACCTAAGAGTTACTACTAAAAATCATCAAGGAAGCAGACATTTATGGACGGGATTATGGAGCTGGATTATTTGCTGATTGGCTGGCATTGATTCTATGTGGAGTACTGAAAGAACCTTGCATGTTGTAGCACTCCATTGGCTAAAAGATTTACATTTTTTTATAACGATACAGGAAAGGGATGAATGGCTTACACAGTACATCTAACAGTTAACAAGTACAGGGAAATATTTGAGGTCTGGGGAATTGGGTAGCTGTTGCTGAGTGCCAGTGATGTTTTAAAGAGAGAAAATTACAGGTGCAGGGCAATCAGTCACCAATCTGAAGTAAACTGTGAAAGTCATAAGAAGTCTTTGGCAGAATCTAAACACCCTCATCTTCTATAGCCAGAGGGCAAACTGATGTGAAAAACAAGGTCAAGACCTAATTGTAACAATTGTAGAACTTCAGGAAGGTTGACTTCTTAGCATTGGGAAGAACCCATGCCATAATCAGTGCCTTGATAGTGAAGTAGGATCCTGAGAATTGAGAAGAGACTATCTGTGTAGAAGAACTTCAGAAACTTGAATACCAGATTGTTTTGAACTCACTGGCACTACAGAAGTGACCTGCTCTTCTTTGTTAGGGAATAATGCCCCTGACTTAGACACCTTTCAGAACAAGCCTTCCTCTCCACAAGACACACCCCAATACCTTCCTGGATATTCCATTAGTAACTACGGTTGAGTTCTAACATGGCTTGACTGAAGAAGTGTTGGGCCTGCTGAGGGAGAGGAGAGATTATACATGAAAGGAGCTACAAAATCTGGCTAATATGTATGTAGCAGTAGGAACTGGGAGAGTATGCATGGGTGTTGGACCAAAGGTGAGATACACACACACACACACACACACATACACATACACAAGCTCTGACAATTAAGTTCGTGAACTTGTTGCAACAATATTGCTAACCTTTTTTGATATCAGAAGGATTATTGGTTATGAATTTGTACCAACTGGACAAATAGTTAACCAAGTCTACTATTTGGAAGTGCTGAAAAGGCTGCGTGAAAAGTTAGACGACCTGAAATTTTCACCAACAATTCATGGCTCTTGCATCACGACAATATACCAGCTCACACAGCACCATCTGTGAGGGAGTTTTTAGCCAGTAAACAAATAACTATATTGGAACACCCTCCCTACTCACCTGATCTGGCCCCCAGTGACTTCTTTCTTTACCCGAAGATAAAGGAAATATTGAAAGGAAGACGTTTTGATGACATTTAGGACATGAAGGGTAATACGACAGCTCTGATGGCCATCCCAGAAAGAGTTCCAAAATTGCTTTGAAGGGTAGACTAGGCACTGGCATTGGAGCATAGCTTCCCAAGGGGAGTACTTTGAAGGTGACCGTAGTGATATTCAGCAATGAGGTATGTAGCACTTTTTCTAGGATGAGTTCTCAAACTTAATAGTCCAACCATAATATATATATATATATCCTGGATATAAGCCTGAACAAGTTTGAACAAGGGAGAACTTGTTCAAATGGGAGCACAGTCCAAAACACAGGATTTAACACAATGACAATGGTTCCTGAGGTCAGTTCTGATACCCTGCAGAGATTTTTTGGAAGCTTAGAAAATTCCAGAATTGCAATAGCAGATTGTAAAGGAAAGGATAAAAAGGCTTAGATGTAGCATACCTCAATTTATTAAATAAGACCAGAACACCCATCAACGGATTAATGTGCCTTGGGAGAGCTTGGAGGATATTCCATTTACCAAGCTGGAAAACAAAAAACAAAAAACTACACTGGTGAGGACACCAGCAGAATCTGAAAGCTCATAAGTAGAGAATTTCTGCTTCCATTTTGAGATATACTGAAAACTGGAAGTATCGCTCCTACTCTTATAACAAACTAGGTTCAAATTCATGACTTAAAAAAAAAGAAGAAGAAAACTAACCAGAGGGCTGATATCACAGAGCAAAAATCTGGCCTCAAATCTGAAGACAGACAGGTGTTTGCAGGGAGAGAGGGGGAGACACAATCAGAATAGTTTAGGTAGAATGATTAAAGAATGAGTTAAGGCCAGGTATAGGTGAAGCCTCTAGGTGCGGTAGAAATTGGGAAAGTCCATACCTTCCTGCAAGCTCTTTCCCATGAACCCTACATGAAACTCATAGAGAAGATTGTAAAGAGTTTTACAAAAATGTTTATTGTAGTGCAGACCTGTGAGGAAACAGCAGTTATACAGGAGGGACAAAAATCTCTCCTCTAATCCTTCCCCTCTTCAGCTTTCCAGAATAATACTCAATCTGTGTGTGGGTGGGTGAGGGGTGGGGGGCAGCGACAGGAAGGACACAATCACTACACAGAGTACACTAACCAACCAAGTGCTTAGGGTGAGTCAACAAACAGATGTCGGCCAAACACTGTTTTTAGTCACCTTAGTGCTGTGCAATGGGCTCACAAAGAGTAGCCATTGATGGCAGAGATGTAGGCTAAACACTGGCCCATAATTATGGGCCACCTTATCAAGGAAGATCTAGCTACTACTAGGGCACTCAGTATGTCTCACCTCCCTGCAAAAGAGATTGCACATGGTATCTACCCTCAAGGAAACCAACCAGCAACGTGGAGACAAATTTGATACATCAGACCCTTTCTCTCCTGGAAAGGCAACAATTTATTTTGACTAGGATACACATTTCTGCTATGATTTGCCTTTCCTTCCACACAGGGTCACAGCCAGCACCACTATTCAAGAGTTCACGGTGTGTCTGATCTACCTACACAGGACCTCCTGCCCCTATAACATTACCCCAAGTCAAGGGAACCACTTCAGGCCAAAGAAGGTGCATTCATTGGAATATGAAGGTGATGGAAGGCCACTGATTCTATCTCATAACTATCATCAAGAATCTGCCTGCGTGACAGAGCAATGAAACAACACCTTGAAGGCTCAGGGGAGATGTCAGCTGGGAGATGACATCCTGATACTATGGGTGCTATCCTGCAGGATTCACTACACCTAAACAAATGGCTATCATACATTGCTGATTCCCCTAATTAGTAGAATACATGAGTTTGAGAAGGAAAAAAAAAGGGGGGTGGGATTAAGGATCCCTACCACTCCCAGTGACTTACTCAGAGATTTGTACTTTCTGTCCTTACAATGTTAGGCTCTATAGATCTAGAGATCCTGGTTCCAGAGAGAAAATGCTTCTACCAGGGCACAGTAAATATCTTAATAAACTTAAAGCTATGACTGCTGTCTGGTCACTTTGGGATCCTCATGTTAGGAGACCGGGAGGCAAAGAAAGGAATTACTATACGGGCAGGAGTAATTGGCCCTGATCATCATGAGGAGGGAGGGATGCCCACATATAATGAGGACAGGAAATAATATATTTGGTATTGAGGTGATCCACTGGGGCATCTTTTGTTACTCCAATGCCTTGTTTTAACTGTAAATGTACACGTATAGCAACTGTGGCCTGTTGTGGACATAGTGTCGTTAGGGATGAGGGCCTGGCTTAGCATATCAGGAACGATAGGTAGAAGGAAGAGGACTCTACAATGGGTATTAGAAGTGGGAATTTATGAGGACCACGTAGTGTTAGGAGCCACTGCATTAGCTGATGTAGTGATTTGCCCCACTAACCTTCCTCTTGTAAATTTTCCCAGAAATTCTGACCAACTAGAATTCTGGAAAAGCTGCACCTGGATGACATAAACTTAATGTGAAAAACAAGTGGATCTGACTAGTGCAAAGGATGCACTCTATTATTTAGGTGCCCCACCTAGATTTCCTTTAATAAGAAGGTGGATCATTCTTCTAGCTCTTTTAAGTGTTGCTTTCTCCTGACAGTATTCCATCAATAAATAACATACACCTGGAATCTCTGTCTCAGGCTCTGCTTCTAGAGAACTCTAAGGCATTTACTGTACTTTTAAAATCTTTAAACTTTTTATTATAGTATTTTCAAAATTAGACCATACCTTGAGGGATAATTACTATAATTATGTTAAATCTATGTTAACATTTTCTGCCTAGTAGATGTGACCTTTATAAGGATCCAAAATTACATTGATAGAGGTTGTTTCAAATTAATGTCTTCTCTGAAATGTACTTTAATGTTGAAAATGAGAACCAGAGAATGTGACCTATAATATGAGAAAAATTCTTTTCAGGTAGAAAAATCAAGAAAAAAAAAAATCCAAACCCTTGCTTTCATTGGAGCAGTTAGATGAATAAGCAAAAGTAATATGCTACATATATTGCTAGTAAGAGGCAGATATAGGATTATAACTCTACTGACAAATTCTAGTTCATTTATTTTTTTGCACCTCACTCTGCTGCTAATAATGTAGCTATTATTGGAATAAAGAGCCACGATGCCTTTGCTATTACTAGAGGAGAGAGACATAAAAATAAGGGAAAAAAGATTTACCAGCCCTTCAATACTACAGAATAATGTTATTGTGTTTCAGAGTATTTCTAACCCATCATTCTACAAATTCTAGAGCATCAACATGTATAAGTAAAGTGATCCACAAAGAAAACTTGGGGGTAACAATTTGTGTTCCGCCACAACCTTAAAATCACTGTGAACAGAAAGCCAGTGGAGAATCAGATTCTCTTCTTGACGCATGTAGAGAGATATGTGAGAAGTTAACTGTTCACTAACTCTTCAAATCCTTTTCTTGCCCTAAACTCACTGAGAAGAAATGGAAGAGTTAAGAACTTCAGGCCTCAGATAGTCAGCAATTTATCTTAAATTGAATATTGTCTGAATTGTTATCATTTTGTCTTCCCATAAGGGATTTTACAAAGGCCAAGGATATAACTATCTTCAGTTACAATATCATACTCTTCATCTGGGTAGCCCCAGTAAGAAATAATTTGACTCTAGATGAAGAAAAAGCAAATCTTTCAGAATAAGATTGTTATTCAATTAATGTAACCTAATTAATCTAATTTATTAGTGTAATGATGAATCTTCCTATTCTCTCTCAACCATAGGCCTATATATTTTTACTTTCATTAATTTACTGACTCATTCTGTAATAAATATTTATAGGTACCTACTAGGCATCTATCTTATACACTAAAAATTTATGGACAAATTTAAAAAAAAAAAAAAAGAAACCCCTGCTCTCAAGTATATATCTCAAGAACTAACTCATTTTTTTCTAACTACTAATCATTTATACTTTCATTTACAATTTTAAAATATATGTTCACCCATAAATGTCAGCATGTCTATGCATATAGCTAAGCTTATATTTAAAATCTTATGTATATATGTATGAATGTATGTATGTATGTATGTATACAGAAGAGAGAATTTATAAGTCTTCCATGGAGGTGTGGATATATTTTTATATATTTGTATCACAGAGACAAAATAAGGGTAAAGGGGAAACTGAGCTATAGAATGGTAGATGGGGAATATTAGTTGACTCATATCAAAATATATGAATACAAAGATACACATTTGACTGTAGATCTGCTAAATAAAAACCCCCCAAATTGAATAATAATATTGACAGTTATTTCAGCAGCTTAGCATTTAATTCCTAGAAACTTATAATATTATATTTGCTTCATGGTTCACAGATCGTCGAAGTCAAAAGGTACCATGAGTAGTTCCAAGAATTAGGATGAAAGGCATCACTTTGAAAATGTACCACATTTGGGATCTACATATAAAAGGAGATGTTAATATGATATCAAAATTGCAGCAACTAATATCATTTGACTGTTTAAATAATTCTGTCAGGTAAGGAATATTACCATTTTAAGATGAGAAAACTGAGGCTCTGAAAAATTAAATAATTTGTCTAAAGATAAATGTATAATAGGCAGTCAGGATTCAGATTCAGACTTGCTTCATTCCCAAAATCCACGCTTTTCCAACTACCCTATCTTGTAGCACAAATTCCCTCTTTAAAGTTTCCGTTACAGTATTGTTTTGCCCAATTCTGAGAGCTTTATCATATATTGCAAGTTAAGTGATATCTGAATTAATGACGTATCAGTATAGCAATGGAAAATCTGAGCAAAATAGCAAAAACCTTGATCAAATTAACTTTTATAGACTACAACACCACAACTGCGGAATATTCTTTTTTTCCAAGTGCATAAGGAATATTCTCTAAGAAAGACCATATGTTGGCCATGAAATAATATTAATAAATTTCAAAAATATAAAATATTGCAAAGTATGTTCTCAGGCCACATCAGAAATTGGACGTGAATACCAATATGTAAATATATATATATATATATATATAGAACAGGCTCAAACATTTAAAGTGCAAACAGTGCATTTATGAATTTCTGAATAACCCAGGGATCCAGAGAAGATACACCAAGGAAAAGAATATTTTTGACTGCGTGATTAGGGCAGTATACCATTTCTAAATGAGTTGGAAATAATTGAAACATTGCTTAGATACCTTGTTCACTTAACAAGTAGATAGGAATAAAAGAACTTTTGTTAAACAATGTCACTCAACTTTGTGAAATCTTGACTTACACATCAATAAAATAATGACGAGTAATTTTTAAAGATGAAGGCATAGAAGTCTTCTGAACACCCCTCCTCCCATGGACACAATGAATGAACATATGGAGCAATTCCACCTGAAAGAGATCCAGAAACTAGGCGAGTGACTTCTACACATCTGGCAAATGAGAAAATGCCCACATCAAAATGGACAGGAAGGCTGAGACACACTCTTGCCATAAATTCTACCTGGCACCACACTATACAGTGGGAGGGATCCCCAATTGGTGAAAACTACAAGAAAGATTTGGGCTTAACTCAAAGAACATATTTAAGGAATAATTTCAAGTAGATACATCTAACAACGGAGCAAATTTCTGCAGGAAGTAGTTTTCCAATTGAGAAGTCTTCAAACAAAAACCGGATGAGCACCTAATGGGGGATATTGCAAAAGGAATTGAAGTACAACCCAATAGAACAATCAGCTGAAATACACAAAGCTCAAGGGCGAGTTTAAGAAAAATACTTCCCTGACCAAAATCGTTTTCTATTCTGTGAAGAACGGCCATTAAGGCAGTGGAAGAAAGCTTACGCTGGTGTTGCTAGTATGTTCCCTCCCGTCCCCACTTTTACAGTTAGAACATTAAGAGAGCAAAGGTTCCACCAGGCAGAGACAGACAGTCACCCTGTAGTCACGCTGGGCTGGGTCTCAGCTGTACTTAGCACCAGCCCCGTGGAGAGGCGGGTTCTCACACTCTAACCTACATGATTTCCAGGCTTTTCTAGGCCAGGGGCAGGGCCGAGTTTGCAGCTTATCTGATGGGGCCCGCGGGTTTTAGAAGCCGGCTCGCAGCCCCCAAACCCAGGGGAAAGCCGAGGATTCGCAGCTCCTTTCAACGCCGGTCGCCTCTACTCTGCCCCCTGCAGGCCGGCCCGCGGGAGTGCTCAGGCGACAGGGGGCCTGGAGAGCGGGGCCTGGAGAGCGGAGCCCGGAGACGCTAGCTCGGCCTCCAGCGGCCCTTTCACAAACTGCAAGCCAGCCAGCGTCGCCGCGGAGATACCGGGCCATGGCGCGGGTGCTGATCGTGGGCGCCGGGCTGACAGGAAGCTTGTGCGCAGCACTGCTGAGGAAGGAGACGGCCCATCCTTTGCACCTCGCTGTGTGGGACAAGGCTGGGGACTCAGGTGGGTCGTCTGATGGCCGAAACGTGGAAAAATAAGCCGGCGCGGACCTTGGTTTTTAAGGTGGCGTGGGCCCCACTAACGAAAGTCTCTGCAGAAAATCCAGCAACTCGGCTCCCAGCCTGGGCCAGCCTGCGCAGTGTGCGCCTCCTCACGTGACTGGAGACTTCCGCCACCCGGAGAGGGCCCGAGTAGGGCGAGGGTGGGGGTGGCGACCCGTCTTGGGTGGCGGCGGGGTGCGAGTGTCGGGCACACACTCCAGAGCGAGGCCCGAGTCTGCAAAGTTTGGGCCTAGCGCTGTTACTGATAAATGTGTTTTCATTTTGCCCTGTCTGTGCCTTTGCAGCTTTCTCCAGGTCATGAGGGTCCCAAAGTGCCCATTGACCAAGACTTTCCGAAGATCTAGATTACAGAATCCTGTTTTTCTCATGAATCCTGACTGAAAGAGTAAAAGCATTCGTTGATTGATTCATTCTGACATTTCATTAATTAGTTTATTTTATCCATTCATTCATTCCTTTCTATCCAATCAGTAAATATATGCACCAGGCACAGCGCTGAACACTGTTGCATTATTCATGTGTCCTTTTAAAAATATATCTCACAATCAGTGACCAAATTGTCTCAACCAGTACCTGACAATGTTAAATGACAAAGCCTGCAACTTAGAAATGGTTTCTAACACAACTGTAAGGTAATCCATTAACACGGAGTGAATAGCATTAATTGCAAAAGGTTCATTCCAACACACTAAGACGTTTTCCTGTGGGTTAATTCCAGGGGGAAGAATGACTACTGCCCGCAGCCCTCATAATCCACAGAGCACAGTTGACTTGGGGGCACAGTACATCACCTGCACTCCTCATTATGCCAAAAAACACCAAAGGTGAGTAAGGTGAAAGGGGTAGAATCAGTCTGACCAGTTGTTTGATGTCAAAAGTATAATACATCCATGTTTAACAGGATTAAATTTTGCCTCTTGTAACATAGTGAAATTATTGCGATATTATCATTGTTGATGGTATCACAAGTAAAAGATTAACCTGAGTAAAGTGGGAAAACTATGATACGTGCCATGTAGGGTTGTTGTGAAAGTCAGATGAGATGTTACCTGGAACATAGCAAGGGCTCAATAAATACGAATTACTATGTTGGCATAGAAGAAGAGGACAAAATAGCTGTGATGAGTCAATCTTAACCGATTTCAAGTTGGTGTGCTGAGTATCTTTCTGTTTATCTTCACTGACTTTAATTTTGAAATGTACAAGAAATGGCTAATATCAGCAAAAGATTTATGGATTTTTCAAAACATTTCTGTTTTTCATCTGAATTATATTTTGTTAACATAAAGCATACTTTGAGTTTGACAATCATATGACAATTTCTAGTTATTTAGTATTACAATTGCTAAGAATTCTTATGAGAGAGTATAGTTTTTTAGAGCTTATTATAGTGAATAATTATGTTATCTATATTGATTTATTTCAGTTTTTATGATGAACTGTTAGCTCATGGCATTTTGAAGCCTTTGATCTCTCCTATTGAAGGAATGGTGATGAAAGAAGGAGACTATAACTTTGTGGCACCTCAAGGAGTTTCTTCAATTATTAAGCATTACTTGAAAGAATCAGGTGGGAATAGGATTTTTCTGCCTTCTAAAATTAGCGTTTAAAAATAAAAGTTACGTACATAATTAAATATTAATACTATCTGTTTCTTCCGGAAATCCTAATAGACTATCATGGACTGAATCACATCTTGGATGTTTTCATATCAGCAAATTCAATATGCTTTGTTCTTTTCAATACTTGTCCAGTATTACATGGTATATGTGTACCATCATTTATTTAACTACTAACTTTCTTATAAATATTTAAGTTGTTTTGTAGGTGTGGAATTGTTTTCTTGCTTGTACCAATTTTGCTTCTTGCCTAATCTTGGCACACTTTTGTAAGCATATCTGTAGGACCAATTACTAACAGTACAATAGCTGTTTCAAATGGTATGTGCATTTTTAATTTAACTGGGTTGTGTCATCTATTTTTCTTAAAGAAGATCTCATCAATAGTGAATGAGAACATCACTTTCCACATATCCTGATATTATGAAAAATTTTAATTTTTGCCAATGTGATAGGTTAAAAAATTATATCTCCTTATGTTTTGATTTATATTTACTTAAGTATGAGTGAGTTTATGCATCTTTGTTTTGTTAATCAACTCTGCATTTTTTTCTGTGAATGTTCATAACCTTTGCCTATTTTCTATTAGGATTTTAATTTTTTCTTTATGTATTTTATGAGTGTTTTGAAAATGGACTTTTTAAAAAATAGATGATTTAGACACAAATAACAGTTTAGTGGTTACCAGAGGGTAAGGGGGGATGGGGGATGGTAGAAGAGGGTAAAGGGGGTCAAATATACGGTGATGGAAGGAGAACTGATTTTGGGTGGTGAACACATAATGCAATATAGAGATGATGTATTATAGAATTGTACATTTAAAACCAATGTAGTTTTGCTGACCATTGTAACCCCAATAAATTTTAATAAAAAAATAGATGATAAATGATCTTGGATGATAAATGAATTTTTTAAGCAGAAGTAGGCTTCTTGATGAATCATAAGTGCCAAATTCAAGATCACTTAAGAAAGGTATAGGCTGAGAATTTGCTTTGTTTCATAAGATATTTCTAGAATAATTACTGTTTTAGTCTTCTTCATCAAATATTACTTATTGAGAACCCCAGGAATCCCTGATACTGGGCATGAGAGATATCAGTGAGATTGAATATACAGAATGAGAACATAGTAAATACCATTCTGGGTTAGAGACCATTTTTCTAGGATTCAGTCTATAAAGGTATATTAGTCAGGATTTTCCAGAGAAACAGAACCAATAGGATGGAGATATATATACTTGTGTGTGTCGGTGTATGTGTGTGTATAGAAAGAAGGAAGGAAGGAGGGAGGGAGGGAGGGAGGGAGGGAGGGAGGGAGGGAGGGAGGGAGGGAGAGAGAGAGAGAGAGAGAGAGAGAGAGAGAGAGAGAGAGAAAGAAAGAAAGAAAGAAAGAAAGAAAGAAAGAAAGAAAGAAAGAAAGAAAGAAAGACACTTATTATAAAGGATTGGCTCATGTGATTATGGAAGCTGACAAGTCTCAAGAACTGCAGGGTGAATTGGCAAACTAGAGACCCAAGAGAGTCGATGGTTTAGTTGCAGTCCAAAGGCCTCAGAACCAGGAGAGCTGATGGTATATAGTTCCAGTCCAAAGGCTAGTAGGCTTAAGACCCAGGAAGAGCCAATGTTTCAGTTAGAATGCCAAGACAGGAAAAAAAACAACCCAGAAAGAGTTCTTCGCTTATGGGAGTGTCATCCTTTCTGTTTTATTCAGTCCTTGGACTGATTGGATGAGCCCACCTACATTAGGAACCGCTTTACTCAGTCTACTGATTTAAATGTTAATGTCATCCCAAACACCATCACAGACATACCAAGAATAATGTTTGACCCAATATCTGGGCATCCCATGACCCTGTCAAGTTGACACGCAAATTAACTATCACAGATGGTGAGACCATTGGACATTTTGTATTATGTTACCATCAGTTTCAGATATTGCCACCATATAACTTTAAAAAAATCTCATTTCTATCATGATTTTCACTTGATTCAAGTTAGATGTACATACTTACTGACATCCTCAAGTATTTACTAACTGTATTATATATACATCTATGCATGCATACATCCATTCATTCAGTAAATATTTATGGAGTACTTACTACATGCCAGACACTATTTTAGGCACTAATGATACAAGAACCTAAGTCCCTTCCCCCATATAACTGATGTTCTGGCAGAGGGACGGTCCTTGAATCCGATGCACCTACATCCTTATTTAGTTAGGTATTTGTGGGAATCTATGTTTTTATCTTCCAATTTTGCTGTGGAAGCTCTTGGGAAAAGAGGTCAATTATTTGTAGCTCACTCAGAATCTAACAGTACCTTGTACATAGTGGGTTGGTATAATGATATAAATATGATACATATAAATATACATTAACCATATACATATATTTATGTATATTAGGTGACTATCAGTTCTAATTTACCCAATTCTTAGTAAAAACCTATTTATATTTTCAATTTGTACAGCTTCTTGAGACAGTGAGTTTCATAGTTTCTTATCACTGTGTATTTTTAATTTCAAAAAGTAACTTTAAAAAAAATAATTATATACTATTGGTAGAAAATTCGGAAGATACAGAAAAACAGCAAGAAAAATATCATTATAATATGTAAATCAACAATAAGCCCATTTTGTGACACTCTGTTTTTTTTTTAAATGAATCTTTTATATAATTGACTTCAAGGTCTATATAATTTGTGTGTATATAAACTTTTTGTTTATTTTAATACTATCTTTGTTATATTTCAAGAGTCCTTTCCTCTCTCTATCCAGATCTATTATTATAGGATTTCTGGACCCTATCTGTCCCACTTTTAATTTTATAATTATATCCCTTAAGTGTCCTTTAAGCTTCTTTAAAGCATTTACCCTGTAAATGGTCCACAAAAAGTATTTTAGTGTTTTCACAATATAAGTTGAGAGAGTCCCTGGAATCAGAATGACCTGGATTCAAATTAATGTTCTACCACCTCTTCCTAGCTATGTAATATTAGGAAAGTTTAAAAATCTATAGCTTGGTTCTTTCATCGGAAAAATTAGAGTAATAACAGTACCTACTACAAAGCATTGTTGTGAGGAATAAAGGATATGCTCTCACTGTCAATCCAAGCAAGTAAGTCCAGGTACATAGTAATCATTTGCTAAATATTGGTTTAAAAAATAACCTACTTCAATGCAGCTGACCTTTGTATATCCCCAGTACAAGAACCTAAGTTGTCAAGTCATTCCAAAAATACTCTCCATTTTAGAATCAGTTGAATTTGCAATCCCACAGTCTAATGGACCAATCAGTAGTCATTTAGTTTGCGACCAGACTTCCAGGAAAATTACCTGTATATGTCTAATCAGGCATGCTTGAGAATAGATTCAAATCTCTAAAGCCAATATTTAAGTAGACCAATTTCCCAGAACAAGTAGTAAAGGGCAGGGGGAAATATAGTCATGTACCTCTTGAGCTATGCTCTATTCTTATTTATTGGCTGATGTGTTTACATTAAGCTGATTACAGAGAAAATTGTATTTATTGATATCAATTTAACCAACTGCCTACCTTCCTTCATTGATACAATCTCCTTGAGTGAGTGAAATGTGATTTTCTGTGGTTTTGTTTATTTACTTTTTAGGTTGTCATTGTTGGGCTGGGAGAAATTAAAAAAAAAAATGACTCTCATTTATTAAATGCTAACTATCTGACACGATGCTAGGCATTCTACATACATCATTTCTGACTCTCACAACAACAACGATTCAAGGTAATTATCATTATCCCTATTTACTAATGAGAAAATTGAGACTCAGGGAGGTTAAGTACTTCGCCTAGGGTGGCTTGGCTAGTAAGGAAGAGAACCAGAGCCCCTTTCAGCGGACCTGCTGTCTTTTCCTATTGACTATCCTATGGACGGCAATGAGAGGTGCTCATATCCGCTCCTCTTATTTAACACTGATTTTTTAGGGCCTCCTTTTTCCTTCCTTACTTTCCCCTATTGTATGAAAGGTTGCTGTCCTCCTGCTACATACATGTCAGAGGACACATGGCTCAGGGGAACAACCTCATAGAGACCTTTCCCTAGTTCCACTCTTTCATGGGCAATCCCTGCCCCAGGGGGAAAGGGGCTACAAAGGAGCATGCCATTTATTTCTTTATGCAACCAGAGAGATCAGTTACCTGGTGGTCCCTGAGTATGACATTTGGAGAGTGATGAGCTAAGGCTTTTTGCCTTTGAATAGGCCAATATTATTAAACCATTCATGAGAGGATGAATTTAGCTTCCAGGACGGGGTGATAAACTTTTATTTTGTTTGGCCTACCAACAGGGAGAAATATCGCCACATTTATTTGTTTTTATTTTACCATCTACTTTAAAAGGGACATTGGCTAACAATATGTAAAATCAACGTGTACAATATAACCTGTCAGAGTTGACAGGATCAATTTATTAGAAAAGATGGTTTAATTTGCAGATGCCATTGGCTAGGGTGGCTTCTTTCTGGTAATATATTTCCTTTTGTCATTCTCTCCCTTTCTACTTTTGTGTTTATTTTCTTTCTGAAATTGATATATGTAGTAGAAGTAAGCCTGGGATGTTTTGTCGCAAAATTTCTCCCAGATGGCTGATCATGGCCTTCATCCATAGCAGTGTCCTTCAGAGAGAAGCGACAGGATAGCCTGTGAGCCCTGATTAAGCATTCTTCTGTTTACTTTAGCAGTGCATTTCGTTAGACATTGCTCACTTTTTTTCAGGTTCCAGCTCATCAATTCTGAACTGCTGCTCCCTAAAACCTATTTGTAGGAAATTATAGGAGGAAAATGGATTTACATTTTCTCTTTGACATGGAGGAAGGCGGGGGAAAAAATCAAATGAATATATAACAGAAACACATTTTGCCTTTGTAACATATTTAAACCTTCTTAGTGTTCTGGTGTCTTTATAGCTATCACAGATTTTTAAAATTCTTATTAAATATGTGCTGGGGAAACAGTGGGAAATACGAGATATGGTCCCTCCCTTTGTTAATGTAGAGTGTAATGGGGAGGGAGGAAAGACGTTAAACTAATTGTACACAAATGAAAAGGCACATAATAAATGCTTAGAAGACGGAGTGGGAACATGAGACAGCATATACTAAGAGGATGTCACCTAATAGGAGTTTCAGAGGAATTAGTATGGAATGTGTCAGGGAAGGTGTCTCTGAGGAACTGTTTTCATGGGTACCTGAAAGGTAAGCCACAGTGAAGTAGGCCAAGAGCTGAGTGATGAGAATTCCATGCAGTAGACACATGAAATTGCAACTGATCTAATGGAGGAGTAAGATGATGCATTTGAGGAACTAAAAAGTCATTGTGACAGGAAGGTAGTGAATGAGGGAGAAAGTGGTAAGAGATGAAGTTCAAGACTAAGGCAGGGGCCAGACATAAGGGGCTCTGTAAGCAGTGTTAAAGAAGCCACTGAAAAATATTACACAAGAGAGGGACATGGGCACATTTACTAAGCTCAGAATTAACTGTTGCGAGATTTTATGTAGTTCTCAGTTTTAAAAGGACAGTTTCCAGAGCCTACAGATTTTAACATGTGGTCCTTTTTGGAAGTTATTAATTAGTTTCACAAGGAAATGCCACTTTCCCAGAAACTTTTTGGGGCCATTTTGGGGCCATTGGGATACATGTCTAAGACGTCTGGCTGGGTATGGAACATTTCTAGGTTAGTGGATTTCAGTTCCCTTAAACACACATGTATTCAGCAGTACCGATAACAAAGTATGCTCCTTTCAAAGGGATTATTATGTTAAAACATAACTGAATAAAACATATAAAATCAAGTGACGTAGTTGAGGTCCAAGTCAGGGCCAGGGACAGTGAGGCAAGTGTGTCCAGTAAGTCAGGGGTGAGACACTCTAAATAAATAGAACAGAGTCAAGTAGAGCTGCTCTGGTTGGAGTAAAGGAGATGGTGGTTGTGAGTTGAAAGCTCCAATTATTTGCACCTTCCCTATACAGGGGCCTTAGAGAAACCCTCAGGCAAGTTGAGGTACTATTTACAAACTCCTGCTCTAATTTTGGAACAGAGTGATGCTAATTGCCTCAAAGAGAGATTGACCCCAGGGCCTAGTTAGTACCTTGCTCCTTCTAACATCTTTGCATTTGGTTTTAAAAATTTGAGTACTTACTAGGTTGTGGCGTCATTGAAGGGACAATGAAAGAGGTAAAGGTACATTAGCTCTGGAAACCTGACTGACAGGGAGGGAGTATTTTGGGATAGATAAGACATACCTAAAGCATACAGATGCTTTGAATCAATGTCAGAATGAGTGATAAAGGCCGTGATGGTCAAAGGACATCATAGATGAGAAGGATCCCACTGAGGTGGAGGAGCTGCAGAAAGGAAGGTTCCTGGCTGAGGTTGGACTTATTTTCTTGGCTGGGAACATGAGGTGTCCCAGGTAATGATGAGCAGGATCTTCCAAAGTGCTTTTTTTTTTTTTTTAAATCTTTTTATCTTTCAGTTACAGTTGATAAACAATATTATATTAATTTCACGTGTACAACATAGTGATTACACATGTATAAAACTTATGAAATGATCACCCCAGTAAATCTAGTACCCATGTGACACCGTACAGATATTATTGACTATATTGCAATATTATTGACTATATTCCCTATGCTGTACTTCACATCCCCGTGACTATTTTTATAACTGACAATTTGCACATCTTAATCCTGTCCCCTTTTTAACCCATCCCCCCAAACCCCCTCCTATCTGGCAACCATCAAAATGTTCTCTGTATCTAACTTTCAGTGTGCTTTTTCTTCTTGTTCCATTTTCATTTCTTTCTTTTCTATTCCTGAGGCTGAATAAAAGTGGATTTGTTTTTAAATCAGTTTTCTGAAAACTGGAATGTGAGGTGAGTGCTAGTATACCAAGGAGACTTAATGATTCAATTATAGTTTATCTTTCAGTTTGTGATTCATAATTTATTCTCTTAAAAAATATTAATTAAATACCAAGTATGTGCCAAGTACTATATTATATAATCTACCCTGTTTCCCCGAAAATAAGACCTAGCCAGACCATCAGCTCTAATGCGTTTTTTGGAGCAAAAATTAATATAAGACCTGGTATTATATTATATTATATTATATTATATTATATTATATTATATTATATTAACCTGGTCTTATAGTAAATAAGACCTGGTTTTATATTAATTTTTGCTCCAAAAGACGCATTAGTCTTTTGTATTAAACCTAGCTGATGGTCTGGCTAGGTCTTATTTTCGGAGAACCACAGGATATGTTATATATAGAAACAAAATAGAATTAATTCCTGGCTCGTGAGGATTTCAGATTAAAAGGGAAGAAAATATTAATCAAATAACTATTAAAATACCTTTGTGATAAGCGCAAAGAAGGAAAATGTGATGAGATATTCTAGACTGTATTTCTATTAATTCTGATTCTTCTTAATAAAGATAATTAATCCATTGATGAGGACTTTGATTTCTCTTACAGAGACCTTTTTTAGGTTTAATAGGGAATATTAATTCCTTTTATGGGGAATATTGTTCTTTCTGGCGATTACTAAAGAGAAGAATTATTAACACCTTTACTGAAATGTAGGCTTGCTCTACAGTGATAATAGGCTTCAAAGGCATAATGATAGGATAATGAGCTTTAAATCATGGTATGACATTTCTGAACCTGTTTCCTTATCTGTGAAATTAATTGTTATGATGTATATTAAGTGCTTGGCATGGTCCTGGCATAAAATAGATGCCTAATGAAAAACAGCTAGGGTTACTATTATTATTCACTGTAATAGTATTTTTTTCCCCTATAGCAGGCATTGTTAGGGAGGTGCACGGATGCCAGAAGGAGAGGAATTCCCACTAAGTGAGAAAGTAATGAAAATGAAACACAGATGTGTTAGAGGACAAATGGCACCATTTCATTCTCTTGAATGGATCCAGTTGGTGACTCTTCTCTTCCCTCTCATTCATATGGGAAAAAATCCTGATTATGTGAACATGCTTTCGTTTTTGGAACAGGTGCCAATATCTGTTTCAGACAATGTGTGACCCAGATCAACCTGAGAAATGACAAGTGGGAAGTCTCCAAGGAAACAGGCTCCCCTGAGCAGTTTGATATTGTTGTCCTGACGATGCCAGTTCCTCAGATTCTGCAGCTTCAAGGTGACATCGCGAACGGTGAGTCTCAGCCTGCGCTGTTTACTTCAGGCAAAGGGATTTCTTTGAGAGAGCATGAATTCAGCTTAACTCTCTTAGCAAAGGGCGTAGTATGGATCCTATTGATTTGCATGTTTTAAAAACTGATACTGTGGCCTGGTTCATGATATTAGTCTAGGTCAAACTGCAACACATGGAATTTTTTTTCTTAGCCAGTTAAAAAAACGTTGAATGGTTTTCTTATTGCCCTCACCTTTAAGAAGTAAATATGTGTGATGGATATGCAGTAGTTTGGCCTACAAGAAGAGCAATCTCTTTGGGGCCATCCTGGAGAAAAGAAGGTTTTTATGACACAAGCATTGATGATGTGAACCCCTGGCAAACCTCATCTCGGCTTGCTCTTGACTATGAGTCTCATGTTCTTCTCTGTTTGGGATTTGTTGGCTCACTTTTTACCGGCTTCTCCCATCCTTTTTAAAAAACAGCTTTGAGATTAAATGGATATAATGTATGGTGTGTGGATTATATTTCAAAGTGTACATTTCAATGGCATTTAGTATGTTCCCCAATATATGCAAACATTATCACCCTCAATTTTGGAACATTTTCATCCCTCAAAAAGAAACCCCATATCCTAAAGCTGTCACTGTCAATCCTCCACCCCTAACCCTTCCCCTAATCCTAAGCAAACTGTCATCTATTTTTTCTCTCTATAGAATTCCCCATTACCTGGATTCTTAAGAAAACCTTTTCTATGGCTCTGCTTTGCCTCTACATGTGTTAGGTCCCTCCCACTGATTTTCCTCCAGTCTTTCTTCATGTCTGACTGAGCCTGACACACTGAAGTCATTGACTTCTAGGGGAGACCTCATGGCCTCAGAGCTCACAAGTTTGAAGTAGAGCATGGTGATGGTGGACGAGGCTTTGCGTCATGAGGGATGGTGGGAGATACTGACGTGCCTGTAGCCTTTGACCTTTTTGTACAACTAAAGTTAACATTGGTTTGATTGAGAAATAGCCTTTTATGTCTCTGTTAGAAAGAAAACTGGTACTAAATATGCTTTACCTATTGTAGATTTAGAGCTGTAGTAGAAGTTGTTCTCTGAGGAAGAATATAGCTGTTTATTAACATCTTGAAAGTAATTTACTTATCCTTGAATATCAGTTCTACCATGCAGTAACAATACAGCTTCTTTTGTAGTACAGTGTGATATAATAATATAGAAAGGATTGGAATATTTATTAGATAGCTATAGGCAAAGTAAAAAACTAATTTAAAGATCTCTTTCATGAGTCTACCTCTACTTTGTTGCTAAAATCACTTTAAAGTAGGATAATTTATTGCCATGGAGTCTGTAATAATTGGATTGATTTCAAGACTGTGTTAAATAACATACTGTAACATTTTACTAAAACACAGTTACTGGTCAGTGTTTTCAGTTGTGCTGTAAATTACATAGTATACTTTTTAAAACCTACATAGTTTTGTATCTGAAGAGAGACTCTTCAACATTGCGTTTTGAAAGTACTTCTCAGTATTTGTATTAGTGACATATAAAACATAACACCATGCCACAGACTGTCTCCTAAGGTGTGGTTAAGGGCCTTCCAAATGACAATTTTATTTAGATCTTCTGTATCCTAATGTTTTGAGTATTTGATCTTTATTTGGCTGAAATAACTTAATTCTCCTACTATTAATATAATAAATTTATTAACATGGAAAGATTTCAAAATATTTTTAACTTAAAAAGATGCATCTATATTTCTTTTCCATCTGCCAAAAATAGTTTGACCGAAACATTTTAACATAGTTATTGCTTAAAGATGATTTTCATTTTCTTGTTTGTAATTTTTGAATCCTCATAACTTTAAAAATAAGGATACGTTACTCTTACTATTAAAAATGATAATGTGGACACCATCTGAAAAAAATGTATCATGCTGAAAAAGAAATAGATTTTTTTTTTCCTTTTCTTTTTTAGTGGAGAGGTGTGGTGGAATATGTAGGCTCTTTTTGATGAAAACCTTTAAGAATGATTGGCTTGGTACATTTGACTGAGGGTAAGGGTCTTTGGGATGTTGTATTGGCCCAATTCAGAATTGGAGGCCATGCAAATAATTCTGTGTTTACTTCCTTGTTATGAAATAACCCACCCTGGCTGTAAAAGGTTAACAGAATGTCCTAACCATGACGCTTTAATACTGTGGGTCTAAAACAAAGGGCTTAAAAACATCTGCTTCCGCTTTATAAGTTTCAGTAATGACCTTTGAATGAGAAATTAGTTAATCTTGTCTCTCTGTGTTTTCTGGAGAACTTTAAATACACTCTTGTTTGATTATTAGACATCTTCATTTTCTGTGAAAAGACATCCATTTACAAAGCCATGTATTGTACAGAGCCATACATTGCCATCTAGTGGATCCCAGTATATATTGCAGTTCCCGTGTGAATTTTTAAACTAGAGAGAACTATGAATGAAGATGATTGAAATATAGAATGTATATAAAACTGTAACTATATTATAACTCACGAAACCCATGTATATCATAGGGAAATAAATTTAGGCCCATGATAATTAAGTACTTTACCCAAAAGTGCATAACTGATTAGTGACAGAAGTACAGCTGTGCTACAGGTCTCACATTCATGCAAACTTTGACTTTTGTTGTACGTTTCTTCTCATTCTCTCTCTCTATCTTCATAAATCATGTCTAGCATTTAGGAGCAACATAAGTACCATCTTTTACACAAAAGGCTTCTCTTTTGATTACAGTGTGGTCTGGATTTTCCCCTAACTCTCCCTTTCCCTTTCTTTTCACGAAGAAACAGAACTTTTTTTTTTTTGGCAATTGCTTACTACCTTTATTACAGTCCCCCTGTTGGGAGAACAGGGAAGCTTTATAGACCATATAGTGAACCTCTTGTAATTTATAATTCATCTTCTGGTTCTATAACTGTGCTATTCCCTATATATTAACATTACAAAGATTGTCTCACTTAATTCTCACAAAAGTCCTAAGGCATTGTTATTGTTCTTCCTACTCTTGGTGGTGATGCTAAGATGTGACCCTTTGTACTGTGACTCCAGAGCCAATCCTTTAACCACTGTTCTACATGGCTCTCCCATATGTACTTCATCTTAGACTATCTTACTACTTACTGATTGTTTAATGTAATTCTGAGTTTTCGCAGGGTCCTACTTATTCTTTTCTTTAATTAAAAAAAGATTTTCAATTACAGGTGACATTCAATATTATAGCAGCTTCATTTGTACAGCATAATGGTTAGACATTCATATAACTTACAAAGTGATCCCCCAGTAAGTCAAGTACCCGTTTGACACCATAGTTATTACAATATTATTGTCTATATTCTCTATGCTGTACTTTACATCCCTGTGACTATTTTGTAGCTGTCAATTTGTACTTCTTAATCCTTTCACCCTTTTCACCCAATCCCCCAACACCCCTCCCATCTGTCAACTATCAGTTTGTTCTCTGTCTGTGAGTTTGTTTCTGTTCTGTTTGTTCATTTACTTTGTTTTTTGGATTCCACATATGAGGGAAATCATATGGTATTTGTCTTTCTCTTTCTGGCTTATTTCACTTAGCATAATACCCTCTAGGTCCATTCATGTTGTTTAAAATGGTTAAGATTTCATTATTTTTTATAGCTGAGTAATATTCCATTATATATATCTACCACATTTTCTTATCCATTTGTCTATCCGTGGACACTGAGGTTGCTTCCATATCTCAACTATTGTAAATAAAGCTACAATGAGCATAGAGACACATATCTTTTCTTATACATATATAAGAATAAACTCAAAATGGATTAAAGACGTAAATATAAGATCTGAAACCACAAAGCTTCCTCCTAGAAGAAACGTTTTCTTCCTCCTAGAAGAAAATGTAGGCAGTAAACTCTCTGACATTGCTCTTAGTAATATATATATATATATATATATATATATATATATATATATATATTATATACATTATATATAATATATATTTTATATATATACATATATATTATATATATGTATATATATATTTGATGTATCTCTTCGGGCAAGGGAAACAAAAGAAAAAAATAAACAAATGGGACTACATCAAACTAAAAATTTTTGCACAGCAAAGGGAACCATCAACAAAATGAAAAGATAGTCTACCAAATGGGAGAATATATTCACAATGATACATCTGGTAAGGAGATGATATCCAAAATATATAAAGAATTCATACAACTTAACTCCAAAAAAACCAAACAATCAGATTAAAAAATAGGCAGAGGATCTGAACAGACATTTCTCCAAAGAGGACATACAGATGGCCAATAGACATATTGAAAGATGTTCATTATCACTAATCATCAGAAAAACGCAAATTAAAACCACAGTGAGATATCACTTCACACCTGTCAGAATGGCTATCATCAATAAATCAACAAACAACAAGTGTTGGAGAGGATGTGGAGAAAAGAGAACCCTGCTGCACTGTTGGTGGGAATGCAAATTGGTGCAGCCACTATGGAAAACGGTATGGAGGTTCCTCAAAAAAATTAAAGCTAGCAGTACCGTATGGCCCAGCAATTTAAGTTCTGGGTATTTGTCTTACTAACTTTTGATCACTGTGTTCCCCAAACTTGCCTAATGAAAATCACTAGTTAAAAAAATATAAGGGGTACTTTTGAGAAGATTTTGAGTTACAGGGTTTGGGTAGGGCCTAGGAAACTGTATTTTGACCATGCACCCCATGGGAATTTTTTTCCTGCCAGTTAGGCCTGTTTGGGGCATTTTGCCCTATATGACCACTCATCAAATTTTACTGTGATCCTAGTTTTTCAGTGTCTTCCCCACTAAGCCATAAAATCCATGAGGAAAGGGGTCCTGTAGACCACTCTTATCCCCACCCAAAGTAAAGTACCATGTCACATAGAGACCCGTACACCGATAGTGTTGGTCAATCACTATCTGCTGAATGAATGGGCATCTGGTTTATTTCCCAACTTGATTATACACTCTTTGAGGTCAGATAATCTTAGAGTCTGTGGTCCTGGCTTGGTATCTGGTTCACGGTACTAGGGTAAAAGGATGAACCTTGGATGGATCACTGTATTTTAGGACTAGAAGAAACCTTGGGGCTCGTTACTTCTCCCACTTTGATTTTAGAGATGAAGAATTTAAAGACGTGATCTGCCCTTACATGATCACACAGTTTATTAGGGGCCAGACATGAGAGAGTATGGTTGAGAAAAAAGGAGGCACCTTTCAAATATTATTGTCTTGATTTCATGTTTCCCACACATTTAAATAGAGCTCTTCATCAGGCTGTAAGGGAAGATCTGGGCCTAAAATCAACGTACCTTTCTTCCCTGCCATAGTTCTTTCGTTTTCCTTCTAGGAAAGTACTATGGTGGAGGGAATAAACATCTTACATCTACCACCATCCACGTGACCTTACACACTATTCACAGGATCACCCACATCTCTGAGGAAGCACCATGATGGAATATTTCTTAAGTGTCCCCATGTTCCTGACATTTTTGTAAATGCTAATTCAAAGAAATTGAGAAGATGCAATGCTCATTTGCCAGGCCTTTTCATGAAGCTATGTGTGTGGGCAGAAAAATCACAGGTGAGCTTTACATCTCACAAGTGTAAAAGTGATGTGTTAGGGGAAACTGACATGAAAGCATGCTGGTGAGGTGAGGTGAGTAGGGAAATGGTAGTGGGAGTCTCGGTAGACTGTTCATAATTATCAGTCAAATGTATGCCTCAAACAAGACAGCCAGAAAAGTCCTGGATATCAATAGTAAGGCTCTTGGAAACATAGTGGGAAACATTACTTTGCCCTTGTGCAAAACAATGGTGCGTTTGTATCCAGAATACTGTGGTCACCTGAGTTAGCCTCCAACACTATGGTGGAAAGAATGTCTGTTCTTCTAAATTGGCAAAATGTCTACTATGAGCATCTCTCCACCTACCTGATAATAAACGCACCCACAGTCATCATTAGAGCTTCTTCCCTTCCCCTTGGGATCACACCGCAATCCCAGGCTTTTAGAGTGCCAGAAAACTGGGGAGGCATGGGGCCCAAGTCTGTAAGGTTGTTGTCATTACTGTTTTTCCTCTGCTGTGTAGGGCTTGGGCCCGGCCCTGGTCCTCTGACATCGGTTAAACATGTTGCCTCGCATGGACTCAGGGACAGTAGTTCACTGACACTGAGATCTTCCCACGGCTCGCCAGGCTGAGGCATGCTGCACAGGCATTCTGCAGCAAGATCCCTCCTGGGCAGGGCACACAAGTGGGAGCCATGTCTCTATCTGGAAAGGAATCCCCTGAACCCCTGTCCCTTAAACATTTCATATCCACCCTGTACCCTCCCATTCTCTGGGGGTCATCAGCTTAACCCGCCTTAAGATCCTGCAAGAGGAAGATACTTTACTTTCTCATGTGTGTATGGGTGTGTGTGGCGGCGGGAGGTCATCCCAACCTTTTGAAACACAACACTGACCATCTCTTTCCTAGATTGGAGGGTGGGGAAAGAATTGTTTTCACCTAAATAATCCTTCTTGGTAAGTCTTTAATTTCTGGTTGCTCTATGATAGCAAAGATGTGGTAAACCTACAGAAGGTGTCAAGAGGGCAAACTGTAATAACCAAAGGGTCACGAGCGTATATGAATATAGCCTAAAAGAAATGAAAACTTCTTTTATCCAGATATGTAGAGCTCCACAGCTCTACAATGGAGATTTACAGTGGCAATAGATGTAGATTTTTGTATATATATACATATATACCATTTAATTAGAAGTGAAGGAACCTGGAATTATGTTTTTAAAATTCTAGAATACAACCACCAAAGGGGAAGCCGCAAGTGTTAAGCCTTAGAATAGATAGTTTTAGATTAAGGAAATGTGGCTTTACTTCATCCCAGAGAAGTTTTCAATCCAATCCAATATTATTTATTTGACAGAATCTAAAAAACAAACAAAAAAAAAATGCTTACTTTGCTTACATTAAAAAATTATAACACTTGCTCCTTTAAAGCATAATAAAGTTTCAGTAAATTCACAGATGGTAGGTTTTTAATGAACTATTAATGATCCTGGGGTTACATTTATAACTTTCTAAAGATGCCCTGGTAAATAACCACTTTCTCAGTAGTCACCTATGTCACATCCCTCCGCTTTCTCAGTTCAGCACTCCAGCAAGCAAACAAAGCTCCTGGTGCTGTCCCCACTCTGTTCTCCTTCCCAACCTCTGGCTACCTACTCTGGCCTCAGGTATCCTAACCACCAATTTCGCCTTAATGCTGTACTTAAGATAAATAAAACTGGTCAATACCTTTTTTCTTCTAATATTATATATTTTGTCTATTTTAATTTTATTTTGTAGTTGATACAGTTTAGTGATGAAAAATTTAAAAGTAAAAATAAAATCCACTCATAAGTCTAGCCCCATAGATTCAAATCCAGTAAATACATATTTCTAGATACTTTTTATGGTAGAAATAAAAATGTTTTCTTTTTTTAACTTTACAATATCTTAGGAATATCTTCCCAATGTCAATGAATGTTCATGTGTGTCATGATTTTTACTACATAGTGTTCTATTCTTTGTATTTACCTGGATGTATTAAACCAGTTTGATGGATATCTTAGGACATTTCCAGTTTTACAAAGTATTGCTTTGACAGTGCAAAACTGAAACAAAGATTTTCGCCACTAAACTCCTTTCCTCATAGAAACAGTTATTTTACTATAGAGTAGAATTAGGCCCTTTTGATGATTTTTGTTCTAAGTTTTTTTGGCTAATCTATGTTTTATTTTTCCCTGTCTGCTTCAGAATCAGGTTTCATTAAAAACTCCTATTGGAATATTGATTTCAATTACAGTTAATTCAAGTGTTAATTTAGGAAGAATTGAAGTCTTTACAATAGTGCGCCTTCCTATCCAAGGCAATGAAGCAGTTCTCCATTTATTCAGATATTTTCACGTCTTTGTAGCTTTTATCTTAAGATCTTACGTATTTCTTATTAGGTATATTATGAAATCTTTTCTGATATTTGTGGAGATTGTGAATAATATCACTTTTGTTACCTTATGTTTACTTAGGTGTTTCCAGAGAATACCACCTAGCTGTTTTAAATCCAAACTGAAAAGCCTGTTTCTTTCAATAGGGGAATTCAACCCTTTTACATTTATTACCGAAACTATTACCTTTCTTTTATCCTTTCCATTGATGTCTGTTACTTTACTTCCCCCCCACACACTTTTTACCATTTTCTTATATTTGCCAACTTTATCAAGTATCCTTTGTTCCCTTCCTCATATTGTTTATTTATAGGATCTACAGTGATTTGTCATTCCATTAATGGTTATCTTCTTATCCTTTACAAACATATTGAAACCTATTTCTTCTCCCTCCCACTCCTCCCTACCTCATTCCACAAATATTTTTTGAATGCCTACTGTATTAGATGTTGTTTGGTAAGTTAAAAACATTAAGTAGTTTTTCTCCTCCTCTCCCAAAATATTTTTTTCATTACTTTAAATGATGAACCTGATTGGTAATATTATAACAAATGAAACCATCTAAATTTGAAGTAATAATTTATTACCTGCCCCATTCTCCTTTTCCATTCCCAGAGATAATTGATGTTAACAGTTTAGTGAGTGCCCTTCCATACCTTGCTCCAAACATATGGGTGCCTTCTAAATGTATTGTTTTGAAATTGGCTTTTTAAATTGACATTTCTTTAGGTAAATATGTGTAATTTATTTCTGTTTAACAGCTGCATAATTTTCTGTAATTTGGATGTAGCAGAATTTAGGTTTTCATCTCATTGTTTATTGATAGACAGTTGAATAGTTTACAGTTTTTTCCTGTTTATTCCTATTTATTACTATATTGGGTGCTAAAGTGTCAAAATTGAAAATTTTAGATCAAAAGATCTGTATGTTTTAATAGATATTGCCCTAAATTTCCAAAAAATTTTGTGATGATTCTTATCCTTAATGATTGAGAATGCCTGTTTTTCTATACCGTCTATTCAATAGCACTGGATGTTTTTAATTTTTTATTAATCTTTTAAGATTTCTGCCAAAGTGATAAATAAAACCACGTATATCAGTCTTGCTTTCATTTGCATTTCCCTTGACTGAAAGTGATATTAATCTTCTTTTCATAAATTCTTTGCTTATTTAGATTTTGTCTCTGTGAATGTCCTGGTCATCTCCTATGTTTACTTTTCTAGTGTATTGTTTTCTAGGAGCATTTCATATATAAGAGATATTAATGTTTTTTATTTGGTATGACAGTTATTTCCCAGACTATCATTTATTTGTCTTTTGCTTTTGTTTATGTCATTTGCTATAATAAGTTCTTAAGATTTTTATTTAGTCAATTATGTCTAGCTTTTCTTTTATAGATGCTGGATTTCCTGACTTGATAAGGACTATTTCCCTTATTCTAAAGTCACATAAATATTTTAAATTGCATTTTAATAGTTTTAATTCTTATACTTTACATTTAAATCTTTACCTGTAATGTGCGTTTTATAAGGTATAAGATAGGGATCTAGCTTTGTGAGTTTTTTCCCCCCATAGTGATACCAATTTTATCAGCACCATTTATCTAATAAGAGATTCTTTTCCCCACTAAATTGAAATTCCTCATTTGCCATATGTTAAGTTCTGTATAGACTTGCATTTGTTTCTGGATGTCTGTTCTGTTCTATTTATTTATTCCTGTGCTGATACCATCACTGTTTTCTTTATAGTCACTTTGTGGTTGTAAATCATTGTTAAAGGAACTACATGGGCTGTAAACATGAGAAAGCTTTATTTTTTCCTGGAACTGCCCTCAAACTTTCCTGTGTTGATCTCCCTGTCTTTCTAGAAAGTGAATGCCTTCACAACATCTTGGTCATTTGCTATAATTTTCTAGTCACTTTTGGCTTTTGGAATAGTCTCATTTTGGTGTTTAAGATTCAGTTGTGTTTATTTTTAAACTTCAGTCTCAATTCAGAACTCATTCTGTTCACCTAATGCCAGGTAAGCCTGTCTGTAGTACCAGGGGCTGGGGGCAGAATGGCCCGCCCTTCTGACCATGTTCTCACAGAGAGAATTGCTCCTATGACTGGCTGCTTGTTAGTGACTTTGTCTTTCCTGTAGGTCATTCCTGTTGTCTGATGCTTGGTAATGGGTCTACATGTGGTGTGTTTCCTTTTGCTTGTGTTTCAATTGCCCAGAGGCAGATTTCAGCTTCACACTGAATCTCTCTGGGGCTGTTACTAACCCTGTCCCCTGGCCTAGAAGCAGCGATGTCTCTCCTGGCATCCCAACAACAGCTTTACCACAGCCCCTGTGGGTTCTACAGTTCAGCAAGTATCTAGTTAGAAAACAAGGTCCCAGTCACTCCTTCTTGGAACTCCCTCCCGAAGGTTTGTTTCTGAATCATTCTCTAAGGGCTCCTAGGAATGGGAATCACCCCCTCCCACTCAAAGGATTTAGAATAAAAAGCTTCTCTTCAAGAATCTGACATTTCCCCATAAAGCTGAGCTTCACATCCCTTTGGGTCTTCTTCCTATGTTGACCAGGCAGTGAGGCTCAGAGTAGTAAAGCCAGGTCTTACTGGTACCTTCTCAGACCTTTCTGAGGGTAGTTGGCTAGGTCCTCTTCCTGGTGGCTTCTTGAACTTCAAATGTAGGATCATTATTGCATTTTGTCCTCAGCTATTCAGAGAACCAGGATAATAAGGAAAAATACTGTGGCAATTTTTAATGTCAGAAGGCAAGAATGTCCTTACTATGTCTGGATTAATATATCCCAGTTTAATAATTACCATGCCCTCATCAAAAAAGTTTATTTGTTCTGCCCCACTTTAGGCCCCTGCTTATTCTTCAAACTCAATTCAAAACTACTTCCTCATTAATGTCTTCCCAACCCCCAAGACCAGGCCATTTCTCCTAACACATGTTACACTAGTTTTTATACTAGATTCCTGTCCCTGATGTTTTTAACACATACCACAATTGTAATGTATTATTGGCTTAATCAGTTGTGCAATGTGTGTCTTTCTTGGTAGAAAATAAAGTACATGAAGACAGGAACTGGCTCTGACTTACCTATTCCCTCATGATTCCCTTATGAGTGCCTCACATATGCTACGCCCTCAGTCTCGATTTACCGAGTAAATGAATGACGCAATCTGAAATACATCTGGAAGGACAGACAGAAGGAACGGAAGGAAAGGAAGGAGAGGAAAAAAGGTCTTAGCAAAAAGTTGGAAACAGAAATGCTTGTTTTATATTTTGGAGACTGATAATAGACAGCAGGAGCAAAGGCTTTCTGGTGGGGAATTTTGGGAGATAAAGCTGGAAATGTGGGTTTGGGGCAGAATGTGGCCCAAACCCACATTCAAAGCCTTGAATGTGAACATTTGTTGAACAAACAACAGAGGTCCCCGTTCATCAGAAATACCCAATCTACCTTTTAAACCCAGCTGGATACATTGAGATGGTAAGTAACCTCACCTAATTGGATTGCGAGGAAGAAAACATTTGCACGACTTGACTTGGGGGAACATTATTAAAAGGCTTTTAGTTTTAACATATGCTCTGTCCTTAGACACTTAGACGTTTACTAAGCTCTGCTACAAAAATGCATAATCTTAGAACATATTGTGCACTACAGAATATAATGATAACATATTGCTCATAACGAACACCTTCAACCACCTTCCTATAACTTCTAGAATATCCCATCATCCTTGATGGAAAAATGAGAACCAATTCTTTTTACTAAAAGAAGTTTAAATTCTTCATTTTTCCTTGACATTTCTCTGAAAAGATTTTGATTAAAAGCACAGGAAACAAAAGTCCTTTATTCATAGAGTAATATGCTTCATTGCTTTTTCCAGCAGACCATCACCGTAGGAGGGGAAATTTAAATTCAGTTTCTACACTTCTTCAGATATTAGCTGCTCTGTTGGGCTGCCTGCAAACTTATGAGCTGAGAGTTGGTTCTGCTTAATCTTTCATTCTCGCTCTAAGTGCCTGAGAGGCAACCCAAGGTAATGGTTGCCTCTCTGCCACCCTTCAGAAACTTAGGAGTCAGTAGAAATTTAGGAGACTCTCATCCACCTTGGAGCTGAGAGTGATCTGGCACTACTCTTATGTGTGTGTACTACCCATTCCAGGTCCTGGAAGGATAGAGAGTTTCTCTACTTAAGTGTCCCTCTGGGGAACTAATCGCTTGTGTTGAGAAAAAAAAAAGTAGGAGGCATAACCGGAAGACGATGATAACCAACATCAAAGAACATTTTGTGAACACTTAATTAGATTAAGCACTTTACCTACATTATATCATTTACTCTTCACAACCAACCTTATGAAAAGTATTTTATCCCTATTTTATGGGAGAGGAAAATGAGACTGAGAGAAATTCACTTGTCTAAGGTTACATAGCTCTTGAAGGGCAGATCTTCTGGAATCCAGATCTTCTTCAGGCTCTAGTGGACCTTTTTGTGCCTTTACCCAGCACTAGTGTGTGTGATCTCCCCATACTTGATATAAGTGCATGGATGATGCAAATATTTTGACTTTTTTGTTCTTGTACACATCCTGTCTATAGGTATATGGTGTTTGAAACTAGGCCATCAGGTTGCTACTCTAGCGGAAGATCCATTCTATAATAAATGCTGACTTACTGACCATGTACTTCAGAACTTAAAACTCTATTTTTTATTCAGAGTTCTTCGATATCAGAAAGGCTTTAAAAAGAAATGTCAAAACTAGAGATGAGGTGAGATGAAAGAGCAGAGAGCTATAATTTATTGAATTGCGTCATTATCACCAACTGAGTCACCAACTGAATTGAATTAAACTTCTTCCCATCTGAGCTGGCAAAGACATTTTAAAGAGAAGAAATTTGAGAACTAAGAATTTTAGCTTCTTGGCAGAAATCTCTGAAGATTCAAATGAAATGTGCTAAAAACACAGTAAGAAAGTATTACCACAATCAACTACTAATTTTAAAGTAAGGAATTTTAAACATTAAGATAAAAAGAGAGGGAGAGATAAAGGAATGCCAGCATTCTGCACTGGATAAGCTATCTTCCAAATACAATTTACTTTTTCATAAATATGTCTCATTTAAGAAGTTTCTTATTCTGTTGCATAAGATTTATGAGACACGGCCATATGCTGACTGGACATTCTGATCATCTATCATTCTTCTGAAGCCCTGTTTCCAGAGTGTGACATTATCTCATTCTGACTTGAACGTTTGCTTCTAAAAAAGAATGAGAGAATCTAAAATTGTATTTGAGTAGCTAGCACAAAACATTTTATGTTTACCAGTGTAAAAGTTGCTGTTAGTTTGAGAAAACTATTTAAATGTTGGTCTCTCCTAAAATTTTTTCCATGAATTAGCCAAAGGAAAAAAAAAATTACTATACCCAAAGCAGAGTTTGCTTTCCGTTTCTGTGAGTTGTTAGATATTTTTGGCATGTTATAATTTTACTTGCCACAGGCATATGAAATTATGACATTTTATACCAAGAATAGAAATTAAAATCCAGTTTTATTTTTTAAAATGAAATTATAATCTTTTATTCAGATGTTGAATTCATTTTTTTTCATTATACAAATATTTATTGAATATCTACTATGTGCTAAAAATTGTTCTAGATGCTCCGAGTATAGCAGTGAACAAAACAATAAAAGCTCCAAGGAGCTTCTATTCCAATGGGAGGAAGAGAAATAAGTAAATATCTAAGTGAGATGATAGTAAGTGTTGGGAAAGAAAATGAAGCAAGATGGGGAAATGAAAAGTGACAAGGAGTCATCTTATATATAGTGTGAACAGGTCTGTGACAAAGTGGGTTTTGAGTAGTAGAAACCCAAAGACAGGGAAATTGTGAACCATGAGAATATGGGGAGGGATATCCAAGGAGAAGTAGCTGCAAGTAGAAAAGCTGCAATGTATGAGCAGTTTCACAAGGAGACCAGTGTAGTCCAGGGCTTTGTGGGCTATGATAAAGACATTAGATTTTACTCTACATGAGATGGAAAGCTCTTGAAGGAATAACACGATCTGACTTAGGTTTGAGGTGGCTTTCTCTTGCTGTGGTATGGAAGTTAGACTGGAAGAGAGTTGAGCTGACCAAATGGACTAATATTGTAAAAATAAGGCCAGACATGAAGGTGGCTTGGGTTATAGCAGTATTGGTGGTGTGTTGAAGAGTGGTTGCAATCCAGATGTACAAGAATCCCTACTTTCTATCGATTGTGTTCCTGATGTTGCATCTCAAGGGTTCAGATAGGGAGACAACCCAGCATTAGTGGTACCAAGAAAGTGTTTGATGAAAGAAGTGATCTGTTGTGCTAACTGCTGCCTCTAATTTTATGTAAAAATTGGCCATTGGATTTAGCAATATGGAGGGTGTGGGTGACATTGACAATAATAGTTTCTATGGGGTACTGGGAATGAAAAAACACGAAGAGAGGACATTGAGATAGCAGGTTTAGAACAGTGTTTCTCAATCATTTTTTCATTATCGCCTCTCTAAGGAACTTTTAAAGACATTTTTCCTAATTGTCCTCCCTCACCCCAATGAAATTCTATCAGAGACACACTTTACATTTGTTACATATTGTATGTATATGTACGCTTTATATATAAAAAGAGTAAGAATTTTTCACCCTGGAAGAGTCAATTTTTAATGTTTGAGGGTGATATCGCCTCGACTGGGAATGGAATGGTTTAGACAATTATTTAGAGGAGTTTTTCTGTGAAGGGAGGCAAAGAAATGGGCTGGTAGGTAGAGAAGGAAGTTGGATCATGGTTTTATTATTTTGTATTTTTAAGATGGGATATATTATAACTTACTTGTGTGCTGATGGAAAGAATCTATTAATAGTAGAAAGGGAAAAACTGATGATGTAGAACAAGATTGGATAGTTATAGGAATCATGGTCTCGAATAGCAGATAGAGAATGGGAGTTAGGCAGTTCTCCCAATATGGCAGGAGGGAAGGCCCAGCACGTGAGCACAGGTGGAGCTAGGCTGATGTCTTCGGAGTTGAGAGCCTGTGAAAGTCTGTTTTCAATTGATTATTTTCTCAGTAGAACAAGATCAGTTGGGATTGAGGAGGGGCAGGCAATTTTGAAGGTTTAAAGAGAGAGGAGAGGTGTGATATAGTCATCTAGGGGAGTGTATCGAGTAGCATTTAGGCTAGCTAGGCCGCACTAAGACCCACTTGAAGTTAGTGATTATGAGTTTAAAATAAGACCAGTCAATATTTTTCACCTCCAGCATTTGATCTCCTCTAACCACATTAGAGATTTTAAGTATTTGAATCAATGAATAAATGAATAAAGTGAGTTAATATTGAGTGTATGTTCCATGCTACCTAAGATTTTTTTCAATTTACTACTTACACGTTTTTAATTGGAATGTTTTATACTTGATTTTGTTAAAATTAAGGACTTTAGATAATAACATAGAAGAGCACACCCTAGTTCAGCTTTTTCTGATCGAAGTAACTGAAATCAGCAAGGTTTTTAGTGCTGTTATTTTGGTTGGTGATGAGTTGAATATGGGAAGAGGATGTAAAAATGACAACTAGTTTTGAATCTCTAAACACATATTATTTTCTTAAAAAAGGAAACTAGAAATAAGTGGTAGTTTCTTTGAGGATATGGTAGTCAGTCTCTAGAAATTTCTAAAATTCTGAACTATGCTTAATCATTCATTCATCCATTTATTCACTCAACAAGCATTTTCTCAGCATCTCCTCTCTTATCAGTCGCAGGAAAGACAAAACTGAATAGTACATGATTCCTACCTTGAAGTGCATTACAGGCATCTGGATGTTACACTACTTTTAGAAGAGGTATATATACTTTTGAGTATATAAATATATAATCAAACTAATATATTTTGCGATCATGTTCTTATGTGGCACCACATAGAATTAGCACTGCTAAAGAGAGAGTGGTATGAAATTTGTAAAACAAAAATTCAAACACATGAGTAAATTCAATACCTTATATATAAAATCTTTCTGGTAGAATATCTGCCCTCTTATTGGATTCTGCAAAAGTAATTGTGGTTTAAAAGGTTAAAAAAAAAAAAAAAATTTGCAAAAACCGCAATTACTTTTGCACCAACTTAATAACAGGAAACAGTGCGCTCATAGAGACTGCTTTGTCATGACTACAATCGTGTGCTTCATAGAATCTGGATTAAAAACTACTAATTCTCAAGATTATTATACTTCTCTTTCTCAAGATCATTCGGTGCTTTTGAAGAATTAAGTCCTTCATAAATCTGGCCTGTGATTCATTTTTCTATTGAGGCCAGGCCTGGTTCTCACAGACTGCAGGACACACAAATGAACAGTATGTGGCAGTGTTTAAATGCTGTTCTGAAAACCAATGCCACGGGCCTAAGACAATTTAGAACGCGTCTCTGCAATCATCGCAAATGCATCCCGGGATTATATTTTTCTTTTATATTGCTATGTGTCATGCTTTGTTTGCCAAACAAAATATAGAAAATGAATAGGCAGTTTTCTGGCACAATTCTTAGTAGATAAATTGTCAGAATGAACTCCGTTGCTTAAGAAAAGCATAAACACAATTTAGTCACTGGATGTAGCTGTATGTAGGTTGTTGCTGTGGGGAATTTTGGTTTGGCTAAAGTGTTATTTTCTTTGAAAATTCTGATAGACCAAGGTTCTCTTTGTTTACATCATAGTCCCATTCCACCAACCAAAAAAGAGCAAGCTATCAAATTTCTGAGGTTTCACTTGTATAAATGCAGTTGCACATATCTAACATGATTGTGAATTTATTTTGCCATGATTATAGATATGTAAATTACAGATCTTATTTGAATAAAAGAGAACTAAGACTTCGATTCATTTCTGCAACTTTCATAGAGAATTTTCTTTTACGTAGATCTTTTTCCCCCATATAGCATATACAGGAGTGAATTTTAAACCATCCCCCAAATACAGGTGTGTGTGTGCACGTGTGTGTGTCCTTTTCACTGTCTTTCATATTTTAAAGTCTACCACTGGCAGTGGCTGAAATTTTTGTATAATAATATAATGGGGGAAAAGCTCTATGAACACAGTAGTCAATGTCACCGAGTAGATGTATGAAGATATTTTTAATTTGTGACTACTGTCCTTATGCACGAATAGTCTCACTACTCTTCTACCTTTTGTATTTACTGTCATCACAAAGACTTTGTTTTGAGAGAATGAGTCCTTATTGCCCACATTGCCAATTGCGTTTCAGTTAATTATAGTACACATACATCTAGTGATCACTCACCGTATTCTAGGAATTGTCCCAGATTCTGAGTTCACATAAGTTAATGAGCCCTAGCCCCAGTTCTTAAGGAGCTCATAGTGGGAAGATTTTTGTCTGTTGCATTTCTCTTTTAGTTGCTTCTAAAATTTATTGGGTTGTATGTAGTTAGGCTTTAGGACAACTTCTGGTTATTTCTTCTGCCTTTTTTTGCTAGTCCTGGTTATACTGCTTGTTAGCTCTGTGACCTTGGACACATTACATAATTTCACTGACTCCCTGATTCCTCTTCTGTATAGTGGAGATGATATTTCCTACCTCATCAGGGAATTTGGGGAGATTAAATAAGAAAATGCGTTAAAGCATCTAGTAAATTGGTGGCACATGATCAGTGGTCAATGAAAGAAGCTGCTGCTGCCATTTAACTTGTATAAATAACATGTCTGGCACTTACTGCTAAGGTTTAGTTCCCTTTCATTGCCTTGCTGCTATCCATTCTTCAAACACATAGCCAGTTGGGAATTTACTAGAACTAGAGGAAATACCAATAGCTCCATTTTATGAGTATCTTTTATGTGCTAGATTTACATCTCTTATCAACAATCTTTAAAACAACCCAGTATTGTTATTATCCTTACTATGTAGGGGAAGACCAGGGAGACAAAAATTACTTTCTAAGGTTAAGAAATTACCTACTAGAGCCAAAATACTGACTCCAAAGCCTGTCATCTTTTTACTACCACTTATTATAATATCCCTTCTAATTCTCAGTGCTTTAAAAATTTTTGGAAAATGAGTGTATATTATGACCACAAGCAGAAGTTTTCATCTGAGCTCAAACTCAAACACTCAAAATTTGGATACTTGATGATATCATTGACCACCTAAGATATAGAGATCTGCACTTTTATAAATAAGTGTGACTTTTAGTCCAGGGACAGCCAAAGTTCCCCAAATAGTTCTCAGATCTTGCCATTTGCGTCAGTTGACTTTTCTGTATCAACTGAAAGTAGAATTCTTTTTAAGGGGGGTGGGAGGAGTGCTTTCCTTCTTTAGACTGAGAAATATTTTAGAAATTTTGATAAAACTTTATCACTTTGATTTTTCATAAAAGTTTGTTTTGATATTTTTAATTTAATCATAAGTAGTAAACTGTGCTTGTTTGGTAGCGTACTTCTCTTTATTTTGTACTTCTTGGTCCCTGGTAGCCTGAGGATATCTGGCGCATAAAGAGATGATCTAATTGACATAATTAAGGAGATGGACAGCTGATGTGACTCCATTGCTGAGCCATTGCCTCTAGGTTCAATGTAACGAGAGTTCCTGATTTGAGAAAGAGGAACTCGTGGGTGTGCATTTTCTGCAGAGAAACTGAACTATTAAATTAAAATAATTAGAATTCTATGTAGAATTCTCATTATCAGCTTCTAAGTGGTTATCTTGGGAAAATGCCAATCTATTTGGACTTTATCTTCCTCCTCTGTAAAATGAGATCATTGAAGTCTAGATCTCAAATATCGCTTCTCAATCTAAAATCCAGTGTAAAGTGATTCTTCAAAAAGGCATGTTTTTCCGTAAAAAAGATAGGTGTGTATAATTGCTGTTTAAAATATGAGTTATTTGAACAGGAGCTCACGTGTTATAGGTATCGGAAAATGTGTTTATAAAATGTTAATGTGAGTGAATGAGAGAGAAATATTTCATTGTTGTTTACAGATGCCTTGATTAACAAGTTTGCACTTTTCCTGAACACATTGGATTTGGGGGGAGGAAAGAAAAAGAATCTTCGAACCAAGATTTAATTAAAAAAAAAAATGCTTAGTTTAATTGTCTCTTTTATCCATTAAACTTGAGTTCCTTGAGTCTTACTCTTATCTCTACCCACCACCTTACACTGTCCGAGTAATATTTTTTGAATGAATGATTAATGGATGACAGTATACCCAGTGTATTTGATTACGCCCTGTGAACACGAACAACTATGAGAAATAAGACTTCCTCCACTTACATTCCTTTTAGCTTCAACTGTCCCATTATTTACTATCTACCTTCATTATGTTGAAGGAAAAAAAATCAGTTACCAAAGGAAAAAAATGTCCTCCTCTTACCCTGTTTCTTCACTGAACTCTCATTAAAGAAAAGCAAACTACTGTATTTCTGATGGCTAGCTGAATGTGTTTTGAAGTTTTACAAACATAAATAATCTTTGTTTCTATAAAGGAGTTCTACTTGCACAATAAAACCACTAAATGAAACATAGCAGAAATTTGTGTAGGACTCTTCTCCCATTTACAAAAAGTTATATCTAAAGCATCAAAAAACAAACAAACAAAAACACATAGCAACAACCAAAAAACCTAAATAAATATGTTTAGGGATTGTGTGTGTGTGTGTATGAGTGGGTAAGGTGGGTAGGGGTAAGTGTGAGTGTGGATATTGTTGAAGGAGAAATGGAATTTAAAGACATAGTTATTTGTATATATTCTGAAGCAACTTGAGTTTAGTACCAAGTCTAATAATAAATAGTAAGTTTCAACATTAGTTGTTTTGAATATGATGTTTTATATATGGAGAAGTTTGAAAACTAGATTTCAATTCATAAATATGCAAAAAAAAAAAAGTCAAACCACTACTTTTTCTGGGACTCAATCTTCTTAAGTATGCCATGAGATGATTGGGATAAATGATGTTTCAGTTTCTTTTAGTAACAAACATTCATTGATTTTGTAAATCAGCCAAACAGTCGGCTGTAATACTGGCTTTCCAGCTTGACTCTAGAGTGGCATTTCTCTACCTCTTTAAATTCATCTCTCCTACATGGCTTTTATACTTCCTTCTGTTTATCTCCTTTAAGCAAGAATTTTTGTTTTTGCTATCCTTTTTGTACTTTGTATTATGAAAAAGATATTTTTGGATTGGATATTTTTCAAATATATTTTTATGTGTATGGGTAATATTTATATATATATATATATATATATATATATATTTATTTATTTATTTTGCTATGTACACGGGAGCAAGTTTTAGGAGATGTGATACCAGGTAGTATAGGGCAACAACTATATGACAAAAGCTCTAGCTTGTTTCTATGGCTCAATATGCATGGGAATATTCCCCAGGATTTTCCACACTGAATACAATCTATTACTGTCTAATCATTCAATGCTGCCAAGTATCACTCCCCTAAATATGAAATAAGAGCCCTAACCTAGCTGTTGTGCCATAAATTCATGTGTATTAGCCCACTCTCCTTATTAGTGTTTCTTAATAAGCATATCTGAATGCATACTGATGCTACTGTCATATGATACTTTCTTGGCAGGAGGGAGCTGTCAATTTTGCATTTCAAGGCCTAACTGAATGCTAGATACTACATGTGTATTAAATGAATGCTTCTATAATTTGTTGATCTTTGAATGTGTGGATTTTAAAAAAATATATACGTTCTCATAAATATGTAGGGCTATATTTGTAATGATGTAAAAGTGTAATACTACTAGTTATCTCATGAGGTGCACCTAAGTAATTTTTTAAAAATTTAGTTAGTTTATATTTTTAATTAGTTGATATAGAACTTGTTCTAGTGATGCTACCACCTCACACATTTTGATCGAGAATGCTTCTTCCACAACTGTAGTTTTACCTACTCTTGACTGCCTTATGAGGTAGTAGGTCATCACCCTTTGATATTTGGAGACAGCCGTTCAGAGTCTTAACTGATGACTAAATAAAGTGGGTGACCAAGCAGGAGGAAACATGTTTTTGGTCATAGATAAAGTTTGATTGGAAAGTAATAGGAACAATTTTCTTAGATGTCTCAAAAACTGAAATGGAGGTTGTGCCAAGATATTCCAGAAATGTTTGAGGATGCTGTTATTAGGGAGGGTATTGATGAATATACTTTGGCCTTTGGAACCACTTCTCTGCAGGCTTTGTTTTTCATTTCCACAATATTTTCCATAGTTACTTACTCATGAAGAGTTTTTAAAACTTCTAATGAAATGCACCGCATAAATTATTTGGGGGAAGAAAACTGACATGATATTTAACATTTATGAAATGTCTATATCTTGAGCAGCACATATTATATGTCTTATATTTAAATATCGTCTCTGCCCTTAAAAACAGCACAGTAAAGAAGAGTGACAAAACAATTGAGCCAAACTCAACAAGAAACAAATGTCTACAACTGTGTTAATTTATCGGGCCTCAGAAATTTCCCTCGATCACCAGCTACTCTTCTATATTCAGGTAGAAGGATACTGTGAGCCAACATGATTTGTTTGAAGAGATTTGAGGATACATTAAGATCAAGGTATTTAAATAAGAAAAGGAACCCCATCCTCTGACTCAGCTTTTCTGTTGATTTTTCATCATCATATTCAGTATTGCAATTCCTAGTTGCTTAGGCTATACCAAAGAGTAGAATAGTTGTTGGAAACTGGATTAAAATCCCAAATTATTGCTGGCAAAACAGGTGTACCTAGGCAAACTTCTACCTAGGTAACTCTCAAAGGATTTCATAGCTTCAACATAAGCAACAATTCTAAACCATTACAATAGTTCCTCCCATCTGCAACCCTAAAAAAAGATCTAAGTATGTTTAATAATAAAAGATAACATAATTATTTATCTTGATATTATATGCTTTTGATATGATAGTGTTTCATATATGGTAAATAATTTAGTTCTTACAACAACATGAAGAGGTAGGTTCGGTTATTATTCCCACTTTAAAGATAAGGAAATTGAGGGATAAGTAACTTGCCAAGGTGACACAATTAATGAGTGAGGAAGGCTGAATCCAGGGGCCAGGTCTTAACCACTACACCACACTACTTCTCACTATGTATACTGCTTCTCATACTAAACAAATGAACTGTGGGTTTACAAGTACAGTAGAACCATGGTAGAAAAGCAAGATGGACAATCTTTTACTTTCCATATTTTGATATCCAGTGTGGCATGCAGAATAAAGGCCCATCAAAGATGTCTACATCCTAATGCATGGAACCTGTGAATATGTTATCTTATATTGCAAAAGAAATTTTGCAGGTATGATTAAGTTAAAGATCTTGAGATGGGAAGATTATCTTGGATTATCTGGTGGGCCCACTGTAATCTCAGAGGCCCTTATAAATGAAAGCAAGAGGGAAGAATCAGAAGCAGATAAGATATGACTACAAGAGCAAAGGTCAGAGAGATTCAGTTGCTGGCTTTGAAAATGAAAAGAACTACAAACCAAGGAATGTAGGCAGCCTTCAGAAGCTGGAAAAGGCAAGGAACGCATTCTCTGTTAGAGTCTCCAGAAGGAACATATCCCTGTGGACACTGATTTTAGCCCCTAAGACCTGTTTTGGATTTCTGACTTCCAGAACTGTAAGATAACACATTTATATTATTTTAAGCTACTATGTTTGTGGTAATTTGTTACAGCAGAAGAGAAAACTAAGATACTCAGTCATTATTTTCATTAGCAATAATATTCTTAATGAAATTAGCTTATTCTCATCTAAGAAATGATAATCATATTGAACATTATAACCATTTCTAACTGAATATTCTATGTAGAAATTTACCTCTTTTCTCTCTTAAAAATAATTCCAGTTGATTGCTGTCTTTGATTGTTTGAAAGCATCTTTAAATCCTTACAGTTTTGCTGAGTCAAGTAGTGATAGTCTAACTAGTTCTAAGGAGCTTTTGAACAATTAACTTGGAAATGACTAGGAACTTACTTAGGTATAGACCTTTTAATGAGATAATTCTCTTTATTTTATAGTGACAAGGACTTTCCCCTTCATAGAAGTTGATTTATCTCCTGCTCATAATTGAAAAGGCCAAGATTGCTTTGAAGTTTCCAAATGCTGGCATTTGGAAATGTATTTACTTTAACGATACAAAAATCTATTTTATCTGTAATTAGTTTCACTTAGTGTGTTGCAAGGATGTGTCCGTTAGTAAATTTTATAAAACCCTACTAATTATTTGAAGGGAAACGTGCTTTTCAAATTCATAAAGTTCAAGATAGCATCCCCATACTAACATGCACATGCCAAGCAGATGGAAGCACTTTCACATCTACTTCCACTTTGAACACAGTGATCATGGACTTGGAGTATGTTCTTCAGATTAGGGCTATCATAAATCAATGGAAAAAGAAAGAAAACCTTTTGAGAGTAAATAGGAAAATATCATGAACTACAGACATGATATCTCTGAAGATTATCTCAAGAGATTGATATTCCCTTTAGAACCATCACTTCAGAATAATGAAATGGAGAAGCTCACATTTACTTCTCCTCAACCTTCCATTCCCAACACACTAATGCATACAGACACCATAAATTTAATAAGTTCAGTAAGTACTTATTGGATATCGGCTGTTGGTATACCATAATCCTTCCATAATTCTTTCCTTTTCATTTACATGGTAAATGTAAATGACATTTATATTTGTTGTTTATTGTTCTGGTTTCTTGGTAAGAAATCAATTTAGGATTTGAAAGTTCTTGTCTTTGAAGTAATATTGTTGGATGTTCTAACACTTATTAGCCAGAAATTTTATTTAGCTGCCTCAATAATAAGTTTATGGCTAGTTAAGAAAGATTTTAACGTTGCCTGGTTAATTTCTTGTTTAATCATTTCCATATGACAAGTTTTCTGAATCATAGATTAGATTACAAAATTTCCATTTTCCCCTAAGATGAAGCCAATAATGGACTATTTTTAACCACTATCGCTATCAGAAGTTTCTTCAGTGGTAGTGTTCATTGACTTATTATTGTTTCTTATATGAAAGTAAGGAAAAAACAGTGTCTATTTACAATAAGCATAAGGGGCAAAGGGCAAAGCTTAATTCTATCACTTAATTGCTCTCAACATAAATTAGTGAACTCTGTCTTTATTTTAACTGCCCAAGTTTTTAAAAGTCACCATTATATGTCTTAGAATTTTATTCTTTTCATATATGGCTCAAGTAGGTGAAAAGATTAGCAACGCATATTTTTTTCCTTTTATAATCATTTAAAATCTTCTGAATAGGCAACAGTGCCAAAACATTCTTTAACATTTACAAGTAATTTGATAATAAGATAGGTATAAAATTGAATGTGGGGAAATATGTCCAGAGAGATCCAAGATGGTGGAGTAGATAAACACTGTGCCCCACATCCTTCTGTAAAATTACAACTAAGTCATAGAACAATCAGCCTGGAAAACCATCCGAAGCCTAGCCAAATCCAAGTCCTATAGCTAAAAATATAAAGAAGCCACATCGAGACCAGTAGAAGGGGTGGAGACACCAAATGGGACCCAATCTTCCGAGGGGGTTGAGAATCAGGAAGGATATCTCTGCTGTGGAGGTTCCCCCTGAGGAGTGAGGTACCCGAGCCCCCCACACCAGGCTCCCAAGGCCAGAGTATTAGTGCCAGGAAGAGGAGCTCCCATAACATCTGGCTGTAAAACACAGTGGGGATTCCTACCGTTCGGGTGGGACAGAAGGCTGTGGGAAACCTAGACATCCTCTTAAACGCTGGTGCACAGACTTGCGCACAGGTACTCACCTTGGGCTCCAGTGGAGGGACGGTGACTCGAGGGGTTTCAAAGACATACGGGGAGGCAGTCTGACAAGTGTGGCTTCAGGGGGAAGACTGGAGGACAGTCGGCATTTTTCTGGTGAGAGGTCCTCCTTTTATGCAGCTGGTAGGTGGACGCCATTTTCCTTATGTTGAGCCCGCCTCCAGAGGCCAACTCTGAATCTGATTGGCATGGTGAGTTCCTGTGCTCTGCCCTGATGACTCAGCTGAGACCCAGCCGAATCCAACTCTCACACAGCTGGAAGCACTTCTCTGTGAGCAGCGAGCCCCTCCCACATTGCAGTCTTTCTTAGAAAACTGTCGGAGTCCACTGTTCCAGGTGTGCTGTCACTGGCCTCAGTGTGCTCTGAGATTTTTGCTGAGTCACTCCAGGCTTAGCACTGGCACCAAACCAGAGTCTAAATTAACCTGGTAACTATAACTCTTCCCACTCTAGTGACTCCCTGAGACCTTGCCTCACCCAACTTGAGTACCAAATGAGGCTATATCAGTGGCTGAACCTTAAGGGAGCTGGCAGGTGGCTTGAGGCCTCTGGGTGTCCTGACTTTTTACAGAGTTACCCCAGGCCTGGTACTGGTGGCAGCCGTCCTTGGTTCGCATTGTGGCCTCTCCCATGTGTTGCGTCTCCAGGTTTAACACAGGCAGCGAAAAACTGCAGATTGATTTGTACCTCCTACCAGGTAGCCCCTGGCTGGTCACAGGCAGTAGCTGACCTGGGCCGGCACCAGAGCCCCTCCCAAGTGTCCCCAGAACCAACATACTTGGAGATTGGCTTCAGACCACAACAGAGCACCACCAATTAACCCCACAAGCGGCAAACACAAAAAGTCAGTCTCAACAGGTACTAGAGCTTGCTAAAGTGAATTCCACTCAGTGGAATAAGCCTCCCACACAGCAGCTTATAAGCTGTGGTTGTGGCCAAACCCCACAGCCAGTCATCCTGAGGGTCAGTACCACCCACTGATGTGCCAATGGCAATAAAGACTTAGCTATAACAGGAGAGCACACACCCACACAAGGGACACTCCTGGAGTCCTCCCAGCTCAGCTGACCAGGGAGACTGTGCCACTGGGCCCCATAGGACACCTATTACATAAGGCTACCCGGCCAAGACTGGGAGACATAGCAGATCTATCCAATACATAGAAGCAAACACAGAGAGGCAGCCAAAATGCAGAAACAAAGAAATTTATCCCAAATGAAAGAACAGGAGAAAAATCTAAAAAAAGAACTACACAAAATAGAGGCAAGCAACCTACCAGAAACAGAGTTCAAAACAATGGTTATAAGGATGCTCAAGGAACTTAATGAGATCTCCAACAGAGATTGTAAACATAAAAAAGGACATAGAAACCATAAAAAATGAACCAGTCAGAAGTGAGGAATACAATAACTGAAATGAAGAATATACTAGAAGGAATCACCACAGACTAGAGGAAACAGAAGATCGAATCAGCGATTTGGAAGACAAGGTAGCATGAAATACCCAATCAAAACAGCACCAAGGAAAAAGAATTAAAAAAAAAAAAATGAGGATAGTTTATGAGACCTCTGGGACAACATCAAGTGTAACAACATTCATATCATAGGGGTAACAGAAGAAGAGAGAAAGCAAGAGATTGAGAATGTATTTGAAGAAATAATGATTGAAAAACTCTTCTAACCTTGCAAAGGAAATAGACATACGTGTCCAGGAAGCACAGAGTCCCCACAGGATGAACCCAAACAGCCCACCCCTAGTCACATATAACTAGAATGGCAAAGGTTAAAGACAAAGAGAGAATCCTAAAAACAGTAAGAGAAAGGCACCTACGTAGTAACTTATAAGGGAGTTCCCACAAGGGGATTAAAAAGTACAAATTGGTAGTTACAAAATAGTCATGGGGATGTAAAGTAAAGCATGAGGAATATAGTCAGTGATATGGTAATAACTGTATATAGTGCTAGGTGGGTACTAGACTAGTCGGGGGATCACTTCTTAAATTATATAAATGTCTAACCACGATGCTGTACACCTGAAATTAATATAAAATAATATTAAATGTCAACTGTAATTAATAAATTTAAAAAGGGGGAAAAGGGGAAAGGGAATAAGAGGTCCAAATTTCCACGAATACAACAAATAAGTTATGGGGATGTAATGTACAGCATAGGAAATATAGTCAATAATATGGTAATATTAATAACTACGTATAATGCCAGTGGGTACTAGACTAGTTAGCAGGATCACTTCTTAAAGTATATAAATGTCTAACCACTATGCTGTACACCTGAAGCTAATATAAAATAATACTGAATGTCAACTGTAATTGAAAAAGTAAAAAAGGGTGGAAATGTGAAGAGAAATAAGAGGTTCACATTTTGAGGTATAAACAAGTAAGTAATGGGGATGTAGGGTATGGCATAGGTAATATAGTCAATGATGTTGTGACAGCATAGCACGGTGTCAGATGATTACTGGACTTATCATGGTGATCATTTCTTTAGTATATCAATGTTGAGTAACTATGGTATATCCCTGAAACTAATATAATATTGTATGTTAGATATATTTTTGATAAAGATCTTTAAAAAAATTGAAGATGGAGTTTCACCTAATGATATGAATACTCCATAGGCAGTCAAATATATAATACTTATGATTCTTGGAGAATTCTGTAGTTTTGGATTTTAGTTTTTACTCTTGATGTGAAAGTAATTTCAGAATTTTCCTTCCCTATTCTACATACTTTATAATTACTTCTCAGTGGCATTGTGGTTGCCATATATATATTTTTCTCAATACCACCCCTGAATTAGGACAATTTATTTCATATGACCATACACAAATTTTTTTATTTAACAATTGTTTATTGAACTAGTTGATTCAAAATCTTGAAATACCTCAGAATGATCATCTTAGCTGTTAGCATTTATTAGTGCTATTGATAAAATGTTTTTATTTAAAATTTCCAATTAAAGTGCATACAATGGGATATTTTTCCCCCCTGAAATTAAAAAGTCTCACATAGTTTCTAATTACGCAGATGTATTAGGTTGGTGCAAAAGTAATTGCGGTTTAAAATGTTACCGGTCTTGAGTAGCTTAATAACTGGCATATTACAGGATCTTAATAAAGACTTACTGTTTCGTGAAAAAACAAACAAAAAAAAACAACAACAACAAAAAACCCCACAAACAAACAAAGGCAAAAACCTCAATTACTTTTGCACCAACCTAATAGATGTAGATAAATATATCACGATAGAAACTGACCAAAAAAATGATGCCTTTTGACAAAACGAAGTTCCTGAGAACTAAACTGTCATCTCTTTAATATAATAGCAGTCTAATGCTGAATTGTGCTATTAAATTTATATTGACTTTATATTGTTACGTTTCCCTTTATATTGAAGTCTTTCTCTGTTTATTTAAGTTTTGGGTCAGTATTCTAGAAAAATGAAGATAAAAGTTTCAGGATAAGAACATCTTAGCTGTTTACTCCATTGAAAATACACATTATGTTGTGAAAGGCCTGAGAAGCAGTGAGTTCAGAAGAACAGCTCTGGCTAAGAAAGGGGCTTCTACAGTAACACAGAGCTCCAGCAAAGGGACATTATCAGACAAGCTGCTAATGGTAGGGACCCAAAAAAGCAGAGGTACCCAGAATAGCACACCCTGGAGTGTTACCGTTCTTATCAAACAGCTGTCAAATGGGATTATCCCAGGGCCACATGGTTCATAAGACTGGAATGTTAATTTTGCTGTCCGCACTGTACAACACAAGCAACATACTGTCTTCCAAACTTTTATTTAAAAAAAAAATCAAACTGAAAAAAAAAATTCTGTCTTCTACACAAAAACATCCTTTCCATAGTGATGTTTTCCACCTAAGTCATGAAAGAAGACTAAAAGTTACTGTTTATCCAAATACACTTAACGAACTGAAGCTCTGTCTCCTAGAGTGTTTGTTTGTCTACCCGGGACCCATTGTTGTTTGTTATTTCAAAATCAAGCAATGTAAAGTATCCGTTCTTCTCAGAGCTGCTTACCTATATGCCACCCTGGATGTTTCAAGTTAAAATCATTTTTGAATTGCCAAAATGCAGAAGAACCTTGGAAAAGCTTCTTGTAAGTCAAACTTTTAGTTAGATAGCCAAATAATTAGATATATCTCACAAGGTTATTTTTCCTATTCAAATTTTGCCAAACTTTTATCCAATGAATTATGAGGGTAATAGGAGTAAATGGGGAAAAGGCAGGGAAGTAGGGTTAAGCAATAGTGAAGATTGACAAATTACAGTCCTACAAACTGGAAGAAATTGAAGGTAAAAAGAAATGAGGGAAGGTGCACCAGAGTGCACTTTTCTCTGCTACAGAAAACTCAAAAAGGATGAAAATATGCAGGTATCTGCCCTTTCTTATTCATTGGACACTTTTAAATGAAACAGAAGGATATGGAGAAATCCTACCTCTGAATAAAAAGGAGAAAGGAAAACAAGAATAGCTAACACCTAAACAGTGCTTACTATCTACCAGGTGCACATCAACATATAAAACACATGTTGACTCTGGCTGGTGAACATACAATGTGATATATAGATGATGTATTCCAGAATTGTACACCTGAAACCTATGTAACTTTACTAACACTTGTCACCCCAATAAACTTTTATTTAAAAAAAAACCAACAAAAAAAACCCTTATAAAAAAAAGTGTTTTCAATGTATTAACTAATTTAATTCTAGCATCAATCCTAACATTATTGTCCCCGTTTACATGATGAAACTGAAGTACAGGAAAGTTAAGTAGCTTGCTCCAAACCCCAGAGTTTGTAAGTGACTGACCCGAGCAAGGATTCCTACCCAGGCCATCTGACTACAGACCACACTGCACTGTTGTGCCTTGAATTTTAACACCTAACAGAAAATAAGTATTTTGAATATAATGTCTCCATAATCACATTATTAATATCCCATCACTTTGTCCAATTAGAAGCAAAACTCTTACAGTGTCTCAAGCAAAGCAACTGATATACATATATATTTGAGGGTTCGAGTCCATTTTGGTTATTCAGATTTCATATCATCAGTTGGTCACTAAGACCAATTTCTAAACTGGTTCTCATGTGGGAACCCAGTGCTCAAAGAGGACTTCTGTTCTCATTTTAATCCATTCAAAATCTTCCAGTGTGGCATGCCTTGCATTTTATTAACTTACAAATATTTTACAAGGTGTATAAAGTATTTTTGTGTATTTAGTACGTTTTAACCAATTGTTTCTGTCTTTGCATATTTTAGGTTTGTTTTTCCAGAGACATTTTATCTAAATTTCTTCATCTCCTATGTGTCTTTCTTAACCAGACATAATTTCTTAAAAAGATAATTTGGATTGTACTAGACAACCAGTAGATAACCCATTGGCCCATCTAAATTTTAAAATATATAACAAGAAAGCATGAAGTGGCATTTAAGATGCTTCAGAAGAAGATGGGGAGCTCCTATAACAGATAATCAATTTTAGAAGGTTTTATTTTTATTTTTTTAATATTGAAGTGAATTTCTTCACGTGTTTTTTTCTTTTCTTTTTTTTCTCACAGTTATCAGTGTCTGAACTTTCTACTTCATAAGTAAGAGGACAGAGATCTTGGGCAAAACCTAGGGTGGGAATACTTGGAGCTAGGATGAGAATGGGGGGTAGGGTAGAGGATGGAGGGATGGTGGGGGTTGGGGAGCAAGCTGGCAGTTACATCAGGTCATCAAATAGCATGAGAAATTAAACTGGAAACATTGAGCAAAAGGATGGTATAACTAAGACATGAGGACAAAGAGAAATGTTAGAGAGGAGGTAATGCACAGGTTGGAGTCAATTCTAATAAGTCCACCTCTTTTAAAAGCAATTAAAAAAGACTCCTTATGGAGTTGTCTGTATCACCAACTAGACATGGCCTCAACTTAGTGCTAACTTTGTCCTCATCGTTGTGTATTAGGAAAAGCATGGTTTTATATCACTCAAGGGAGACATACTTGCAAGTCCTATGAGAGCCCAGAGCATTTTTATTATATTTTGTGATTACAGTTGGAGATGCTGCTTATCTTATTTCTTGTAAAACTCAGAGGGAAGCCTTCCAAGGGCTTTACTGCTCTTGGGTCTCTTTGTAATCAAATATGCTTCTTCAGCAGTAATTTTGTATCTATTATCGCTCTTGAGCCTCTGGCAGGCCGGCAGCCTCGCAGCTTTGACATCACTTGTGGTTTGCAGAACATCATGCCGTACTGTCTAGTGCTCCTGATAATAGTTTCTAAATGCATAGCTGATTTATACTGCCTGGAATTGTCGCATCTCTTCCTAGCAATTGAATTTGGCAAATTAATCATTTAACCTCTTCTATCCCGTGCCCAGGCTGCACTGTGAGGTCATTGGTGTCACACCCATTAAAGCTTCACATTGACAGAAAAAAGTGTGTGCTGGACTGGTGAATGTCACCCTCTCTGGAAGATGTACATATTATCTTTTCAGATGAATAAACGAAAGCCAATAAGAGTATGTTCTTCCAAGTGCACTGACTATGTCCACAACAGAACCGAAAAGGGAGATTCATGCTCCTATTTCCTGGGCACATGTGCGGTTTCTTGGAGTGCTTTCTTTTCTCACCACAGCTGCTCTGCTGAATAATCCTGCTTGAGTTCAGCCTCACACTTAAAGTGGTCAGAGTTGATTCCAAGATACTAGGTTTAAGGACTTAGAGAGGAGGGGCCTGATGTGCCAGCTCTCCATTCACAGGGATCCATCTTTAATCAAGGCTTGTAATTAAGCAGAAACTCAGCGGAGAGAGACTCTCACAGTCATATGACTGGTCCCCCAAGAAAAATGTAAAGGTGTCTCTCCCCTCTGCAGTCCCCTACCCTCAAGAATGCCTCATCACGCCCTTGGAGCGGGCTGTGGAGGGGTTCCATTGAATATCCCTATCACTCCATGCTCCTGTTCCCCATCCCCCCGCCCTCACCAGATAGACGTTTCAGCCACTGAGGCTTTCTCTTCCGTAAAGAATCCTCAAAAAAAACATCAAAGGCAGGAAGTCCTCATTAGTACCCTGCATTGACTCAGAGTAGCACAACAAAGATATTTCTCTTTGCCTCAGGGGTCAATTTGACCCAGACCCAGATTTAACCAGAATATAGAGATATAAATTGTAAAGCTAAAGAAGGAGCTCATTTAGGGTCTTCTCAAGTTAAAGAAGGTTAGAATTAGTTTCTTTTACAAACATAATCTTGCTGGCCTGATTTCCTGATCTCTGGTGCACAATGGTGTACAATGTGTTCTCAAGACTAATTCTCAGAACACTCTAGAAAGATTCATGTGCTTCTTATTTTGTTGCTACTTGTTGAAGGCCAGAAGAGTTGAATGTGTCAGACACAGTGGGTCATTTGCATGACATACTACATATTAATAAAAAGGGATATGTGGGAATTCCAGGATATGTTTCATCGTGTTTAAGCCTTTAATTTCAGATCATGGCCAAGTATCTGTTTTCATTGAGAAAAGCCAGAATCCGCCAAAGTCAACATGAAGCAAATGAATTGCACTGGGATGAAAAAAGAGTTAAGACATGTACATAGACACGTTGTTCTTTTCTATTGTTATTGAAGTAGCCTTGTTTTTAAAATGGTATTAAACTTTTCATTGCAATTTAGAGAACTTTTATGTAGAGAATTCCGTTTACATATTGATTAAGATTCCATTTTAAAATTGCTCACAAAGTGTAAATAGTTCCTATCTGTATACTAGACATGCTCAGGCTAACGTTTTCACAGTTAACAGCCTTATTCATGGAAGACAACTGGTAGTAATTGGCATCTTTTTTTTTTTTTTTTAAATTGAAACCATATTCTAGACTCTTAATTTGGTTAAGAAATGCAATAAGCAGAGATCTATTGTGAGTGACCACACTGTATCAGAATGTGATTTCTGATCATGGTGACAGAACAACCTGGAGTTTCCAAAACTTGGTTTCTGGTTGAGGGTAGTAGATTGTCCTGCTTGCTAGCAAATTATTATCCACTTTGCTTAATCTATGTTTGACATGTGAAGAAACTATATTCGGTATGCCTATAAAGTAATGAGACTTGGTTTTTTTTTTAAAGTTATTTATACATAATTTATTAGAAATGTGTGTAGTCCTTGTGAGAGTTCCTCTGGAAATTTGTACTTATTCCACAATTCTCAAAATGTTTTTTGGAAACTTCTTTTAAATAAAGGTCTAGTCAACTCTTTGAAGTAAAACTAGAACTAAGTAGTTTTTTGAAACTACCCAGGAGTGTATTTGGGAATTTGGAGCCATCCTGGAAAAATTCTTTAAATTGCTGTTGCAGTCACACATTCTTTTAGATACACACTTACTTCTTTAGCCCTGGCCTGAATAATTTTTGACTCTTCTAAAACTATTTTCCACTTCCAAAGGCGAAAGATTTGCTACCCTTGCAGATATTAAAAAGAATGAGCTGCATGCTCTAAAAGCAATTCCAGAAGTGGACTTTTAAAAATGTTTATAATAATAGTAACAACTTTGGTATAGCAGCATTACATTTTTTTCTTGGATTACTGTTTTATGTTATTATTTTCTATTTCTCAATTACAATTGCCATTCAGTATTATTTTATATTAGTTTCAGGTATACAGCATAGTGGTTAGACATATAATTTATAAAGTGATCCCCCTGATACGTCTAGTAAGTATCCCCCTGGCACTATACGAGTACATAGTTCTTACAACATTATTGACTATATTCCCTTTGCTGTACTTTACATTCCTGTGACTATTTTGTAACTACCAATTTGTACTGCTTAATCCCTTCACCTTTTTCACCCAGACTTTAAACCCCCTCCCATCTGGCAACCATTAGTTTGTTCTCTATGAATCTAACAGCATCACTTTTGAAGCAGCACAATCGTCTGGATGTGTTATTTCTTACATATTGTTGAAATGTATAATACTTTATAATCTCATATCTAATAGGTAGTGGTTGCCTTGTTTTAGACAATTTTCACTTCCTTCAACCCAAATACGATTGCTGTTCTAATAGCCTCCATAATAACTTGTGAAATGCATTTCTTTGACTTTTGGAGGGATATGTGATCTTGTAATTAATTGTTCAGGAGTTCAGAGTGTGACAGCATAACTTAGCATAGTTGCTACACAGACATTTTTTAAAATTAATCTTTTAGTAATAAAGATGTGTTGTTAACAAAGTAAGACCTAACAAAATAGAAAAATGTATTATATTTTGAAAACCAGATAATAACTTGAAATACTTTTTATCACAATTTAAATTTTATATTTGAAATTATATTGACATTATTCTGGTGGAGGTGATATCTAATGTACTCATCTTTGTTAGTTTGTGTATTATATTATTAAAGTGATAACAGTATTTTGTTCATAGATGGTGATTAAAAGTCTATTAATAGAATAAATGAATGTGACTACTGAAACAATTAGATCATGAACAACATTTGATACATTACAATAGTTTGATGGTTATTTAAAAGTAAATACAGATTTACTTTTATAAATCTTTAGTTTGAATGATTTAACCTTTAAATATGTTATATTGACTCCAAAATTATGAACCTGAAAAATCCAGTTTAAGAAAGTGTTAGATGTGTCCATGTTACAAAGCTAGTTAGGTATTTATAGAGATTAATTTATTCACCTCATATGTACTGAGTAACTATTGTGGTTCCAGATGCTGTATTAGGGATCTGTGGCTAATGTGGGGGGAAAACAGTTGGTTAGCATCCTTTTTATATGGAACTTACACTCTAGTGACTAGGGCTCCAGGGAGAATGGACCAAGCTAGGAATCTTTTGTATTCCATGGAAAAGCTCTTATTCCAAAGCTCTGGGGTCTGTTCTTTATTTTGAACTGTGATGAATTTGGACTCCTGGTCTCTATAGTTCTCTCAGATAAGAATTAATACTATGATTTTCTGAATTCTCCTGTTGTCTTAATTGATATAATCCTACCGCCCACATTCTTAGCATCTTCACTCTGTAATACGTATATGTGAGTACTATATATTAAAGCATTTTGTAAATTGTGAATCTTTCAGCTCTAATATAGTGCTGTTATTCCATAAGAAGGTATTGAGCTACATTTACACAAAGTACAATGTAGACTTACCCAGTCATGTAGATAATAAAGCAACTAATTGGAAGGTCCTTTTCTCTCTCTCTCAAAAATCAGAAATGTTTTTGCCTGAATTAGCTGGTTAATGTATCAGCTGTCCACCTCATTTAGTTTTGTAGAAACAATTTCTAAATCTCTTGAAACTACAGTTTGTATTCAATATGGTTTAGCGCTTACATTTTTTTGGCGGGCACAGAATGTGTCACCCCATGAAAGAGAGAGACTCAATATTGTTTGTGGAGACAGAGAACAAAATGAAGTCATAAATCTGGAAGACACCCTATTTGGTCACCGCCTTTTGGGAAGAAGTAATTCCAAATAATTAAAAAGGGCCAGTTAACTTTTATTTTAAATATTTTCCAGAAAGATGTTACAACCTCCCTCAGTCAGCAGTCACATTTCCTTAAGTAGTTTCCTTTGTGTGGAAAACTGAAACAAAGGAAATGACAGGATAATGTCTAAAACTATCCCCTATGTCTTCCTCAGTTTTTCTGTTGTTTTGCTTTTATTTTAATGCCTCAACCCATAGTTAAGAATTCTGAAGAATAAACTGCACTGAACATACTCAAACTTATTATTAAGAAAAGAAAAAAATCAGATGTTACTAGCACTGTTTTCACTAGAAATTAAGAAGAATTTTATTATTTCTTTCAAATTCTGCTTTCTTTACATTTTTCTGGAAGCATCTCTAAAGACACGCATTCCAAGAGATTTTGAAGAGAGAGAAATGGTGATCGAATACAATCATGGCAGGAATGTCTTTTCTAAGGGTTAATAAGGTCACATTGTTTGTTATATTTTTTGAAGTCTTAGAATACTTGTGGATTGTTATTCTGAGGAAAAAGTGCAGCTGTTTCTAGTCACCTCTTTTAAATAAAGTTCTGTCTTAGCACATCCATTTCAAAATCAGCAAACTTCTGGGCCCAAAGTCATCTTCCCCTATGTGCATGCCAGACACTTTGATTATTTGTGGGAGTCACAGGTTAATCTCCAAAGATAGATTTTTTTTTTTCCAGTCAGAATCACATATGAGTAAATAAAGGCCCCATCTGGCTCTCTGCATTCAGGCTTGTTTTGAATTCAAGTATAAATTCTTTATTCCACACAATTGGGCTACATTAGCTATTTCTGAACATCAATTATATTTTTCCACTGCTGCAACTCTCAAGTGACTAAACACGTACATCATTCTTCTTTTCTTCTCCAGTTCCCCTGGAGACCTTGGATTTGGACAGAGTTCACCTATAAAATTGTCATCATCAACACCATCTTTTTCTTTTTTACTTTTTATTGAAATATACATATAGAAAAGTACAGATATATTAAGTGCACATTTTGAGGAATGTTTTACAAATTGAATATGCACCCATATAACCAGCACCCCTGTTAAGATATAGAACACACTAGCACCCTGAGAAGCCCCCTTCCATTCCCTTCTAGTCACTAACTCTCCCATCCTCTCAGTAGTTACTACTCTGACCTCTAACAGCATAGATCTTTTTTGCCTGTTTCTGCATTTAAATTGATTCAAACAGTATGTGCTCTTAAGCATTTAGTTTCTTTCACTTACATTATTTGTGAGAATTATCTTATTGATATGCATAGTTGAAACTGTTCTTATTGCTGTGTAGTAAGTATTACATCATGTAGATATAGCACACTTTATTTCACTGCTGATGGGCATTTGTGTAGTTTCCAAGTTGATGCTATTACGGATAATGCTCTTATGAACATTCTTGCACACTTCTCTTGGTGAGCAATTTTCATATGTTCCAGGGTGGTTGTATGACCAGTAATGGGCCACATGGTTACTGAGGGTAGCCAGGGCTAGAAATCAGGCTCATGATGCCTGGTCTAGGCTTCTCTATTACATAATACTGCAGGTCTCCAGTTTAAGAAGGTAAGTGGGCGAACAGGTCCATGAAACAAATTTAAACTTCTTTTGTTAATTCTCTGATAAAAGCATTCTCTTAAAGCCTGTCTCCAGTGACCTCCTCCTCATCGCATTTAGTGCTTTTCTGTTTTCACCCTCCTTATTTCAGCACCTCCTTTATGAAGCTCTTCTTCCCTTGGCTACTCTGAAACTGAACTTGGCTTCTTCTCTTTCTGTGATCACACTTTTTCTCTCTTCTTTGTTAATTTAGTCCTCTTTCTTCCTCCTAAAATATAGGCAATACTCGAGGCTTTGTCTTGAACCCTCTTCGTTTTCTTGGCGCTCTTTCTTAGAAATTTCATTTACCCTAAAAGTTTTGTGGAGAAGATCCCAAATCTTTATTATTGGCCCTGATTTCTCTTCCAAGATTTAGACTTGGGGCTCAGGCAGCTTGCAGAACTGTGCAAAGCTAATTTTGACATTTACTCTTCTCACCAAACCTGTTCCTTCCTTGATGTTCAGTGCAGTGTCATCCCATTGGCTTGTCATCCTCTCTGTCATGACCCCATGTGTCACTTACCTCTTGCCTGCACTTTTACAAAAGCACCTTACGGGATCTTCCTGTCACGAGTCAAATCCTACTTCAATCCATCCTCATATCTGGAACCAAAGTAATCTTAAGGGATCATTTCATTCTTCTCTGCATATAAACTTTGAGGAATCCTCCAGTGACTACCAACTAAAATTAAGCCCTCAAAACCCATTTTTATCTGATTTCAACAGATTTTTAAGGTCAAATTAATTCCATTTCTTTTTCTCCTGACATGTCTACACTTATTCATTTCTGTATTCTTTCTTAACATTTTCTTTCTCTAGCATTTCCTCACTTCTCTTAAGACCCAGTTCATCCTTCAAAGCTATCTCTTTGTATCACTTCCCTATATCCACAGACAAAAGTAATACTTGGTGGTCCTCTCTAACCAAGGATGATTGGTACTAGAGAAAAGGCCAGTCAAGGGGAATCCACATTAAACAGGGACCAAAATTTCATGGTAAATAAAAATAAAAGTATTGATTGGGGCTTTAACTTGAAAAATGAAGCTGAAAATGATAAACATAAGCTTATTTTCCTTATAACTAATAACACTTAGGTTGTAATTGAGATTATGCAGTAATTCTTGGAATGTACAAAGAGCAATTAAAGTATTTAGTGAGTTTTTAGCATAACTTTCTGACACTTACAAGGTAGGATAATTCAATCACATTGATTTTGACTTTTGTAGCACCAACATAAATGTTTTTTAAAAAATATTTCAGAAGTTCAGTTTTACATAGAGCATCTTTTAATTTAATTTGATTTCAGAAGCACCATGTCATTCCCTTATCTCTTCTTTAGTTACCTGGTGTCTTTCTTCAAGATCCTCATTTATTTCACCCTCCTTATTTCAGTGACTTTGCATGTGATTTGAGTGGTTCTTCCTCACCTCTACTTTGACTGACTTTATGCAATTGTGCACGTTTTTCAATATCTACAATTTCTCTTTGCAATAGATTACTATTGATGTTGTAATCATTAAACACTCTACACAATCTTTGTGATTACCTAACACTTTATCCTTAGCTTTTCTATAGTATTTAGCATGGTCTAAGTATTTGGGTACATGTCTGTCCTACCCGGTTTTAAGTTTCTTGCAAGGCAAGAATTATGCTTTGTTCTCTTTTTGTACTCTCCCATGAATCCATGGAAACGTCTTGTATATAGTAAAAATTTAATAAGTATTTGTTGAATTCTGTTCATTTGTTCCTCAATAGAACCTTTCCTTGCCTTTTGCTGCATTTCATTAGAAACAATATCATAAAATTACATTATAGAAAAATGAATCATTTATTTCCCCCATTGGAGTAGCACACACAATAATGAGTTGCATTCCTAATTAAAGGCTCAATATCTGGTATAACCAATAGTATACCATAAAATAAAAGATAAAATAACTAAAGTCTTCTGTGATAACTTAAACAAAACATATTCTGAGTCTTGTAAAATGTCAGCATATCACATGCAATGATTATTTATTTATTATAACATGTACATAAAATGTAAAGATACAAATTAGATTATACATTTAACATAAATGTAAAGGCTGTCATAAATGTCAATTAAGATTTTATTTGACAACAAATTCTCTTCTCTTTCAAAAATTTATAAGGAGCTTCAGAGAATGATTTTAATAATTGAATTCTTTTAAAAATTCTCATCAAGTATGCCTTAAGCAGATACTTCTCTTACTGCTAAGTATGTAGAGATGGGGTCGGGGGAAGCAAACAATTCTGTTGATCTTTGATTTGCCTCATCTTATTGTAAGGGTCACTCAGTACTCATTTTGGGAGATGATAATGATTTTGCTTCTACCACTGAAGAGCTGATCTAACATTTCCTCATTCACCCTCTCCTATTCAACTTAAAGCTATTCAATCTCAGAACAAATAAATTCTACACAAGAGCAAAAAGTAGTTATGTCATTCCACTTGATATATAGTCATGAGAATACTACACACATCATTGGAAAGCAGTAAAAACTATTATCAGGTCTTTAGAATGGACATTTTAAAGTGAATTTCTGGCAGAAGGTAGTGCCCTGACTTGACTTGGCATGTGCTATTCTTTGAAAATCAGTGAATGAATAAAGGTGGCAGAAACCCAGAAATGGTAGGAAATATGCAGCTATCATTTAGTGGCACTGAGATCTATGAAATGGCTTGAGGCGGTGACCACTTGTATTGCTATCACCTAACTAGGAAAAAAAAAATTGCCTCCATAATTTGAATGTCTTTGCTCTCTCTATAAAACTATCATCCAGACTAAGTGGAATTGTAGTATTTCTAATTTAACATGAGTTTTTCAAATATGCTGAAAAATCTAATTTGTAGTAGAGATAAATTGAAATAGACAACTTATCCAAAAGATGCATGTAGAAACCATTGTCTTGTATTTTCCTTTCTTTTCAGCATCCAAACATGCCCTTCTGCCATTGTGTTTCTTCTATTTGTTGCCCTAGTAATGTCTATTAACCCTCAGGGTCATTAACAAAGGAAGGCTGCCCTCTGATGTACCTCTGTATCCCTCCATGCAATCATGACAACTGAATCAGATGCTGTTCTCTTGTCCTCTCCAGTTGTAATGGATTGATTCCTCTACTTTAAAAAACATTTCTTACATGCTGGGTCAGGTATTGGGATCAGGGACTTTAGGGACATTTGTTGAGAAACATTTGCTCAGTTCGACTGCTAGTAAATAATATTTAATTCAAACCTTTTTGGTCTTCCCATCAGACTTTATTTCAAAGCAAATCCCACCCCCCTCTCTCTTTTATTTATTTTTTAGAGAGTGAACCACTGTGCTTTTATGGAAGCCATATGTTATCTCATTAGCCTTTTTTGATGATTCTATCTGGGTGCTTCCCCTCTATTTCCTATGGATTCATCTTTTTCACTTCTTTCTATCCTTTTAGATTTCCTACATGTTATCTTTCAATCTATCTGCTGAAATTTTTTTAAAAATGTATTTTTATCATAGTGTCCTGTCTTACAGACACAGTATCTTCTTTTATTCCTCTGAGAATAACACTTTTTTTTTCCAAGTTTAATTTTTCTTTCTTTCCTCTCAGTTGTTGCTTTTTTGTTTAGATCTTTTTGCTTTTTGTGTTCTTCACAACTGATGGCCCTTGGTTGTCCTTTCATGTTTTAAAGGTGCCCTACTAAAATGTCAGTTGAAAGCTCTGTGTGTGTGTGTGTGTGTGTGTGTGTGTGTGTGTGTGTGTGGTGGGGTGGGAGGGCATGTGAACTGGAACATTTCACTGAAGGACAATGAGCAAGTTCTGATCATTTTGGAGGGGACCTCTCAAACAGGGCTAAAGTGACCCACACAGTATCTTTGTGTGATTTAGAAAAGATAGCTCCTAGAATACATGAGTTGTTGACCGGTTAATGCCTTCATGCTAATTAGAAAAAGTTCGTCTCTTTCCAGGGCACATGGTTTGGTAAGTGGAGCATAGGTTAGATTTTATCCTCACTCACCTCTCTAACCAATGTCCCTTGTATTGATAAAAATCTGAGAAACTGTAAGGGCCCTGCTCCTAAATGTTAGTATCTTTTGGCCTTTCTCTTCAGCTGGTCAGTTTCTCAGAGACACATCTTTAGTGTGCTGCTTGGGGGTAAGATTAGGTGGGGTTGTTGGGGTGGAGGAAGTCTAAAGGTCTGGCTACTAGAGTTCTGGAAGCCAAGTATCGGAAGGAAACCGGAGAGGAGAATGGTGTCTCATCGTTGAATATGTAGGCTTTCCCGGAATCCTCTGTTTCACTAAGGAGGGTTACCAATGCCAGGATTTCTGAGCCTGTCTGATTTAGCATCTTCAGAGTCTTCTGTCACGATGGTTGTGAAGGTTAGAGGAGGAAACGTGGGGATCTCTGGAATCCAAATTCTCAGCCACATTTTTGTTTTCTTTTCCGTCCCTCAATGCTTTCTTCTGAGATACCTGGTGCCTCCAGTTCATGAACCTTTCTGGAATTCTGCGTCTCTGCTGGTTTCCCAATGCTTACCTCCTTTGCCAACTTAGAATTCAGCTATCGCTAATGAGCCTGGGCAATTACCCTTCATCCATTTACTAAATAGCTTTCAAAATTTTGTTGCCGTGCCTCATCTACTGTTGTCTCTTATTAGGTTTGTTTTGTCCTTTTGTGTTTATTCAGTTTTTATGTGTACTCGTATACTGTCATTTTAATAGGATAATGAGGGAGCGGAAACAACACAATGCTCAATTCTTTGTGTTTAAATGGAAGTTCATAATTTATCATTTGAGGAAGGGGGTTCTGTATTACTGAATTTTTACATATATTCATTCTAATATGAGTTCTAAATTTGGTAGTTAAGGACTTGATATCGTTTGTTCAAGGTGGTTGTTGCATTGCTCTGATTCTTTTGATCTCTTAAATTATTTTTATTATATTTATTGGGGTGACATTGGTTAGTAAAATTATATAGGTTTCAAGTACACAATTCTATAATACATCATCTGTATAGCACATTGTATGTTCACTACCCAGAGTCAGTTCTTCTATCACCATATATTTGTTCCCCTTTTACTCCCCCACCTTTACCCGCTGGTAACCATTCAACTCTTATCTGTGTCTCTGAGTTTTTGTTTGTTTGTTTGATCTTTTTAATGTAGTCTATAGGCCTAAGTGATTTTCACTGGCAATAGTTGAGGTTCTTGGGTTCATTAGAAGATTGTGAAGATGAAGGAGATTTAGACAAAGGTTGAAGTAAAGCTTTAGACTGTGGTAAGCACATTCACTGGACTTCACGTCATCCTAGAAATCTTGATTGATTTCCATGGATGTTGGACTGGTTTTCTTTTCTTTTTTTTTTTTTTTTTTTTTAGTGAAAATCATATTGTGAATTCTTAAGGGTCTAAGGAGACCTGGGCAGCTGATGCATATTTGTATTATTACAAGGAGGTGTTATAATCTCCAGTGTCTGTGAAAACTCTGATTCAGCATTGCAGATGAATACAGAAATGTACCAGACCATATGTTTTTACTAGTCTACTTGGACCCCACAGCAGCATTCTAATCCAATGAATAAAAAGTAATATTCCTTACCACCCACTTGACTTGAATTACTCTTCTTTGTGGGTGAATATTTATTTGTAAGCTCTTAATAACAAGCCTGAATATCTAATTTAGTAAGATATAGTTATCTACAAGTTTGAGAATCACCTCTTTCACCACAGGATCACTTTGAATACGAGTGTTTTCATGTATAGATATAACTGCACATCTGAGCTATGATTGCAAACTCATGGAGCATTATTTGTCAACACAGTTCTGTGTCAACAAAAACTAAATAAAATAAAAAATAAAAATGAGGCCTGCTGAAAACCTGTTTAAAGAAAATACACTCCCCTTAGCTTAGAATGCCCTTCTTCACTGCGGTAGATTCAGACATATGAACTATTTTTATTTCTTAGCTGCTCTACATGCAGTTATTTAGGGCTTTCCTAGGTCTTTATAAATGTGAAAAAAGTTTATCATGAAAAGAGGAGGTTTACAGGTTTCCTTATGTTCTGTAGAACATATTTCACATCAGGGATGAGCAACAGGATTTTTATGGGATGGGATGGAAATGAAAGAATTAATTATGAAAGAAATGAAAGAATTAAATCTTTGGTTCAGGTATTTCTTATACACAAAACAACAACAACAACAATGCACTAACATCTTTTGCTCCCCAGATGACTTAGACAAGTGAAGTTTCTCCTTGCTGTAGTTTTTATTGAAGTTTAGATGTCCCTTGCCATTGAGTTGCTGGATTGGGAGGATAAACTGTAGTGTGATCTGCTTTGGGTCTAGCACAAAGAGTTTTAGTACTTAAAGTATACTGAATGATTAGATACAGGTAGTATTTTGCACAAGATTATATGTAGGGACAATATTATATTGATAAATTTGATAACGGTCTAATCCAGTATTGTCCAATAGAACTTTCTGTGACGATAGAAATGTGCTCTAAACTCCACTGTCTGATGTGGCAGGCACTGGCTGTTGAGCACTTGAAATATGTCTCGTGTGTTTGAGGAACTGAATTTTAAGTTTTGCTTAATTTTAATTATTTAAATAGCTAATAGATAATATGATGTTATTTTACAATTACATGGGAATGTAGATAACAGAATACAATTATTTTGAATAGCGATCTAGTCTATAAAACAGAAAATTGCCAGTAGCTTGACTATGGCACAGGTCATTCATTCATACATCTGTTCAACAAATACTAAGTATGAAGTACTTAATACTGAGTACTAGGTACTATGTACTATACTATACTTACTATATGATGTTAGGCATTGAGTTAAGCAAGTTTTCTGGTGCTGAATTGGGCTCTAAATAAATGAAACCTTTTTAAGGGCACAACATATATGTGAAGCTGATGAATTGAGGTCGGAGGGGCAGATGGTTCTGTTGCTGGTATAGAGTAGGATAAAAAGAAGAACAGGGCCCAGGAAGCCATCAGGGATAATGCCTACAGCCAAGGAAAGAGGACAGAAGCCGAGAGACCTAAAGAAGTTTTTATAACTAATCAGTTTGAAGAAATGATATATGGTCAACAATCATCAGAAGATACAGAGTTTGAAAAGCTAAAACAGAAACAAGGGCCAAAGCCAAGTAGAAGTTTTTGCAAGATTAGCTCAATGAATGGCACATCTCAGAAAGCTGCTATTCAACGAGGATACAGTGTTGCTCCAAATTACAGCTGATTAATCATAAACCCCAGGTGAAATCCATCTAGCAAGCAGATGTCACTCACTCATTTCCCTGATGTACTGTCCTGGCTTCATGGTAGTGGAGGAAAGGGTGAATTTATAATTTGAACAGTGATTCTGCTATTCTACAGGTGATTCTGAAACCACTCTGGCCCTGAGAATCCCAGCTAGATTCTGCCTCTCTGTACAATACAGTAGTCCCCTCTCCACCTTATCTGTGTTTCACTTTCCAGTTTTAGTTATCCACAGTCAACGGTTGTCTGAAAATATTACATGGAAAATGCCCAAAATAAACAATTCATACATTTTAAATGGTGTGCTGTTCTGAGCAGTGTGATGAAATCTCACACCATCTTGCTCTGTCCTGCCCAGGATGTGAATCATCCCTTTGTCCAGCGTATCCACTCAGTATATGCTACCTTCCTGTTAGTCACTTACCGTGTTTCCCCGAAAATAAAACCTAGTTGGACAATCAGCGCTAATGCATCTTTTGGAGCAAAAATTATTATGTAAGACCCAGTCTCATAGTAAAATAAAACCGGGTCTTATATTAATTTTTGCTCCAAAAGACTCATTTGCGCTGATTGTCCGGCTAGGTCTTATTTTTGGGAAACACGGTAGTAGCTGCCTTGATTATCAGAGACAGAGAGACCACATTCACATAACTTTTATTACAGTATATTGTTGTAATTGTATTTTATTGTTAGATGTTGTTCTTAATCCCTTACTGTGCCTAATTTGTAAATTAAACTTTATCATAAGTATGTATAGGAAAAATCATAGTGTATATAGAGTTCGGTACTATCCTTGGTTTTAGGCATGCACTGGGGGTCTTGGAATGTATCTTCCGGGGATAAAGGAGGATTATTGGACCTATAAAATACTTTCCTTGGCTTCTTTTTAAACCGAGGCTATGACCAAGAAACTACAATGATTCATGAATCTGATATTTTGGAATCCAAGAAAGAGATGGGAGAGAGTCATGTTTCATTTTGTTTTTTGTAGTTTTCTAAACTCAAAGGGAAGAATGGACTGAGCCAAATGTTCCTGAACTTGGAACCTGATATAAAGTGATCCCTTTCTTCTAAAGGAGAAAAGAATTGGAACAGCACAATAATAAAAATGCCACCATCTAATCATTTTGCTTTATAGGCTTAAACCGATATTTGAATAATTCCTTTCAGAAACGTTGTAACTTTTTCAAAAAGTCTGTAAATGTTCAATTTTGTGGGCTAATAGAAACTAGAGTGTCCTTTTACACTTGACTAGGAATACAGATAAAGTTATTTTCTGAATGGCACAGTGGAATATGTGCAAAGCAGACCTGTAGATAATCAATAGCAATATTTTCTGTGTTAAAAAATATTTTTATGATTTAAAATTCAGAATTCACCCTTTTAAGAATCGTAAGAAACATTACTCTTCTGAAAGTTCCATCTCACATCTCTTGGTGCCTAAGTTGTATGTGATGATTTTGAGAACTTACTAGGTTGGTGCAAAAATAATTGCAGTTTAAAAGGTTAAAAATAATTGCAAAAACCGCAATTACTTTTGCACCAACCTAATATTAATATAAAGATAGAAAAGGTTTTGTTTGTTTATAGACTTTCTCCCTCTTCACTGGACAGCTGTTTAGATATTATAGCTACACACTCATGCTAAGGAAGATCCAGAGATAGAGAAATGTCTCTGCCTCGTATGGTCCAAATACGAAACCCCAGCCCCTTCAGGCAGGATGTTCTTTGGGGAAAACCCAGTGATGCAAGCCCACTTTCCTGCCTCCACTGTGGAGGCTCATTTTCTCTTGTCCTGCCCACAGGAAAACAGAACAGCTGCTTGTCACTTGGGCAAAATACTTGAAAACTGTTATTTGCTTATCAACCTTCTCTTTCTTCAGTTAAATAAATCACATTTCTTTGTCTTTCTGTTTGGGGCCAATTTTCTTATCACTTTTTAGTCCTTTAATCTCTTTGATCATTCTCCTTGGGATTCCTTCCAAATCCTCTATAGATGTTCTCAGGGCCTAAACATGAAGCTAATCAGTTCTGAGACTAAAGGGGTGATTGCTCTGTATTTCCTATCAATAATACACTGAAAATACTCTTGTACAAAACTTGGTTTTTAAATTATAGCATAGCATTATTGGCTCCTATTTAACCTGCATTTTTCGTAGGTGCACAGGCTTTTTAGTGTCATGGATATTCCACCCCAAGCTTGCTAAATCTTTATTGCTTCAGAATGGTTTTACTTGGAAAATCGACGCTATTGAATTGTTATTGTTGCATCTGTTTGCCAACTTCTACAATATCATTGGCATTTAGAATTTTTATTCAATATTCCAATTTCTGTAACCAGTTTCGGCAGAATTAAAGTTTTGCACATTCAATCATTCATTTATGCCTTCAACATATGTTTATTAAACCCCTGTATTTCAGACACTGCCTGTCCTACCTTACACATTTTCAATGAATCAATAACTAATACTTAAGAATCACACGACAGCATTGTTTCAGCCCAAGGCAAGAGAGGGCTGGCCTCATGTTAGGGAAACACAATTAATGAAGTATACCAAAGTCCTCATTAGAAGATGAGTCTGCAGAGACATTAGGGTGATGTTCTTATATAGGACCAGTTAGTGAAATGAGCCTGCCAGAGATGGTTTGAGCATTCCCTCCAGGGACAAAGTGAAGTGACAGTTACTGTTTCTTGGATAACACCATCTAACAAGAGTTATGATAGAAGTCACCCTTTAATGTCCACTTATTGGATAAATCTGAATCTCTTCTTTTTACTTTTCATTCTGGTAACTATGGGTATTCCCAGGGTTTATTTAGTCTTTAGTGTTCGGTTCTCTCTGTTCTTTTCTTTGGTATAATAATATGACCGTGGGCCACAATTTTAACTCTTTTTCTCTCTATTTGTGTTTATACCTTCTCTATCTAAGTTCCAGTTCTGTATTATTAGCTACCTCAAACACCATTATCAGAAATGTGTTTTATCCCAAATTTAGTACATTTTATTCTCTCCTAAGTGATTTGCCAGTTCTAATAGCTGCATTTCTACTACGGACACATACAACCTTCACTTAAAACCTCATTCCTTTTTAAAAATTCTGTCACCCTTTTCTTCTCTTATATCCTAATAATTACAGCTGCCTGGGTGTCCCCCTTATTAATCCTTAGTACCCATTATGGGCCGACTGAATTTCATCATAACACACTTCCCAAAGTTTCCAATGGTTCCCTATCATCTACAGGATAAAGTTCCAGCATTTCAGGACACACAAATGTGGGAACAAAACAGGGTCAGAATATTAAACACAGTTATTCCAGAGACTTGCCTCTATCACTGTTCCCACCTCCCATCAGTATCATCCAATGAATTCCCTACGAGGCAATTTCTTTGAAAGTTGGGACATGGAAATAGAATACCCATGGTTAGGATCTGAATCAGAAAAGACTAACTCAGGAATAGAATGATATGGGCAGAAAAGATTTTAAGCACATTTCCCAGCATGACAATACAAGTGGACAGGAGATAAATCAGATACCCCATGAGGGAGAAGAAGAAGCCTAGCAAAGTCCTTGATGAAGGAAGAAGTGTAAGGGGGGCGGGGGCTGGGGGGTGGGAGATGAGGGTAAGGGGGATCGAATATATGGTGATGGAAGGAGAACTGACTCTGGGTGATGAACACACAATGGGATTTATAGATGATGTAATACAGAATTGTACACCTGAAATCTATGTAATTTTACTAACAATTGTCACCCCAATAAATTTAATAAAAAAAAAAAAAAAGGAAGAAGTGAAGAACAGATCCATAGAGGGAAAAAACCGAGTGAAAAAGCTAGGGGTGATAAGTTAGTATAAACTAGCGCTTATATAGAATCTGGCATCTGATAACCCTTCTTACAACTCTCCCAGGTTTGTTTACAATAGGCCAGTATTCTGCAGACAAGATTCTGTTCTGAATTTAGAACTTTTCCTCCAAGTAGAAGTTTTCCTGCCTATGTTCAGTAAGATATTAACTCAGAGATGTGGCTAGTCCGTGCTCTATGTGAAAGGAGGGCAAAGAAAAGGTGGCATATAGGATTGCCTGCTCCTTTACCACCCCAATCATCTCTTTTCGACCTCAACTCATACTCTAGGAAGCAGTTTCATCTTGATGTGAGTATCATGGTGATCCCTAGCATGAGCCTAAGCCAGGCCCATCACCAAAATTCACATAGGTCTGGGCACATCTGTTGGACTGCAGTAACTCACCAGACAGAAGACAATTCATAGGGAGAACTAAATGAACTTCTGGACAGAGAACTCCCTTGCAGGGAAGATAAAGTCAGACAAAGCTGACCTAGTAATAAAGCTTTAATAATTGCTGGGAGTGATACTTCTGTGTATATCATGGTGCCAATTGTTTGAATTTTATACCAGTCAAACTTAAAATACCATGTGGATCTTCTGGCATGTGAATCTTATACCATGTGAATCTTATGATGTAGGCAGGAAGGAACTATAAAGGAAAACAGGGAGCTCCACACTAAAGTCCTGGAGGCTTTTAGAACAATCCTACATTAGCACTCACATGTAAAAGTACAACACTGAATCAGAGAAAGAGGCATCCCCAGCCACCCAGCCACTTTTCATGCAACGCACAGTGACGTCTACATAGTAGGAACTTCAGAGAGCCCAAAGCAACTTTAGTTCTTAAGGACTCTGGCTCATTGGCAGGAAAGCAATAGGAAATAATGGTATCCATTGGAAATGTGTGCAATGCTTGGCAGAGGCAAGAGTGTCCAGCAAGTTAAGGTGGCAAACCAGTGATGTGTCAGCCAGAGGCAGCTGATAAACATGGGTTCAGAGGCCGAGTTTCAGACATCATGGGAATAGGGGCTATCCAAAGCAGAAGACGAAAATGTCAGGCCCCATATAGTAGCTGACAGGGCTTGTTTAATAGCACACATGAGTAACCCTTAAAGATCCATAAATAACATGTGAAGGGCTTTGCAAGGCATTAGAGATACTATGTTTTAATAGGTAGGGCCAGGAGGCAGTACAACACGATTCTTAAGTTTCTTGAACTTAGAGGAAGACTTTTTTTCTGTTGTTTTTTAAATTTTGTTATTAAATAAATCTTGAAATGAACAATGATTATTGAAATTTTTAAGAGAGAGAGAGATAAGGTGTATTTCAGAAATAGAAATAATATATGTCTTTATTGTTTCCATAAGTTTAAGGACATGGTAATTGGGCCTGTATGAGCATTGATCTGATGTTTGCTGCCTACTAAATGAGATTACATGGAGGGGGTGGTAATATATATGAAACCCTTTTGTACAGTGCCTGCAACGTAAGTAGATGTTCAGCAAATGTTAGTGTGCATACACTTCTAATCTTCCCCTTTCAACCAGAAATATGTTTATAATTTAGGGAAGGTTAGGGAAGGAACATTTGCTAGGCTTGGAAAATAACAGAATTTCAAGCCTGAATATGCATCAGACTCACCTGTAAGGATTTTAAAAAATCCCAGACCTTCTGAATCAGGGTTTCTGGCTGTGAGACCCAAATATTTTTTAAATGATCACTTAGATGATTCTGAGGAGCAGCCAAGCTTATGAACCACTGATTGGAGAAAGTATTGGTTTTCTATAAACAAAACCCAAAGGATGAGCTTGTCTTTCCTTGCACCATGGTCAAATGGAAAAAGTACTGGGCTGGGATCTAATCTTGGACTTAGCTCTGCTAATGTAAAATGTCACTTAATTTATTTTACCTCCGTTTCCCAGCTGCTTAATGGAGACTCTAATACTTTCTGTCCAAAGCTATTGTGAGTATTAAAAGAAATGAAGCATCATACCATAGGAGCTGACCTGTAGTAAATGGACGATAAATGTTAGTTCTTCTCATTTGCCCTCTCTAGGTAAACAGTGATTTTTCAAAAATGCTTCAGCATTTCAGTTCTCAGTCTAATGGAGGAGATGGACAACAAACCAATCATAGCATTATTTGTTCAATTACAATTTTGTTACATGTCACAAATGTAAATAGCATATTACAAGTGTCTCTAACAAGATTTTCTGACCTAATTTACATAGTATGTTTAGGCTTCTGTTTTAGCTACAACTTTTTTTTCATATTAATGTATTGAAGTAATTTTTTTCTCCAATGTTAATGCAGGGAAGCTTATTGTAGGGCATAGAAATCCCTTATCCACAAGTATAAATGAACCCTGCACACTGTATTTTGCCTGTGGGTTATGTTATACATATGTACATATGCATGTTACTTACTGTTATGGATAACTATGTATGCCCTTAATATCAAGCTTTTTGAAAGCCCTTTCATGTGTTTTAATATTTATCTAGATTTTAAATTTTATTTAAGCTGTTGGGTTAAAGACAAAAGCACTGGTTTTCATTATGGTTTAACTTGGCTGAAGTGACAATGAAGAAACGTCCAGAGTCAATTGTATTTGGCAACACTAAAAAGAGAAAGCTCTCTTACCATGTTTTTAAAAATAACTTTCAATTAAATTTCATTTGGGAATAGGATCTGTCCTGGTTATATACTTTAGGAAATTAAGATTTATAACAGAAGATTCTTAGTGTCTTACACCATTAGGTAAAGCTGTAATCTGTTCATTGTTTCCCATTTTGTAAAACTCAGTGGGTTTTTTTTCGTTTTTTGTTTTTTTTTCCAAATGGCATGAAAATTGCCTCTCAAAATCTCTGGCATTGGCATTCAAGTTTTGTTAGGTGAGAAAATCTTAATTCAGTTAAAAATTGTATGACCCTTTTTGGCTTTTCACTTTTCATAAGTAACTTAGGCCTTTAGGCATTTATGTCTGTAAGAAGTCTAGAAGAAATCTCTTCACTGAGTGGTGTAGGTGCCCATGTTTAAAGATTATTTCTAGAATACCAGTAAAAAATATTAGAAGAATAAATAATGGCTTGTGGAAATCACTTCTTAAATTCATCAACCCGTGTTATGTATGTGTAAAATAAAAGGGCATTTCACTCAGTTTATATTATATACACATAAGGTAAATATCAAAGTGAACCTCTGAGACAACATCATACAAATTAGCACATTCAAAGCATTTACATTCTCAAAGCATCACTAAAACATTAAACCTTTTAGATATATCCTCAACTAAATGTTATTATCTCAATTTTATAGCCAGTGTTATAGACATCCAAGGGCAATGTTAATTTTCGTTAATAAATGGTGCATCAAATATGAACATGTTAAAAAAAAGATACATCTATTCTTTCCTTGTTATGTAAAGTCTGTTTGTAATAAAAGGAGTTCTGTACATAGGGCAATAGATTTATGCACAATGAATTTATAATGATTTCCCAGATGTTCATATTTAACTAGCAACCATTATGAAAGGAGCAATGCTTTCAAAGGTTATCTTCCTGATTAACAGCTTTCACCATTCCTGGTTGGGTGATTTTATAGGCTGTCAGGGAAATTAACCATGTAGCCTCCAGATCATAGCTAGCATAATATAGACAGAATATAATTTCACACATTTCAATCATATATTGAGATGAAAAGCAGGCATTACTTGATTTCACTTAATGATTTATGTACTGTCACAGATATATTGACTTACCCCAAATATGAAGACAAATGAACAGTTTGTCAAAGTTGACATACAGTTTTTAATACAAAACTATGGCCATCACCAGAGATGAAATGTACAATCACTAAAGCACTGTGAAGGACTTCATGTCTCATGATTGATTTTTCTTTTGTCATAATGCCATTAAATATGCCAGTGTGTCAAATTTCGTTTTCTAAGAAAAGCATCTCTTTTAAACAGACTAATTCAGTAGTAAAGAGGGAAATACTAAATCAGAAAGATACCATCCTAGTTTATAGACAGACTGAAAATTATAGGGGTTGCTCAATAGTCCCAACAATGAGATATTACCATGAATCCATGTGCCTCCTTAAGCTTGAGTGGCTCATTATAATCAGACTAAATTCTTACACCATGTAATTCCATTAAGTTTATGACTTAAATCCATGGAAATTATAACTGAGAGAGCCTTACCAAATCAAAATCAAATTTAATTATGTGTTCAAATCATAATCTAGAGAACAGAGGTTTTAGTTTAAAATCAGTCTCATCTCTGTTCTGAATGGAAAATAAAGAACCTTTTTTTTTTTCTCTCAGATATGACATACTTCCTAGGACATATGGATCCTCCATATGCCTCTAATGGTCTACATTTAAATAGTCCCTCATCTTCCCTTCTCTATCCTTTAACCCACTGTATTATTATTATTCTGCTTGGACTGCCATAACAAAATACTACAAACTCTGTGACTTAAACAACAAAAACTAATTTTCTCACAGTTCTGGAAACTACAAGTCCAAGGTCAGAGTGTTGGTACATTCTCCTGAAGCCTCTCTCCTTAACTTGCAGACAGCCACCTTCTTGCTGTGTCCTTACATGGTCTTTTCCTCTGTATGCGTGCATCGCGGGTGTCCAAATTCTGTCTTCTTAGAAGGACACCAGGCAGATTGCATTTGAGTCCCACCCTAATGGCCTCTTTCTATCTTAATTACCTCTCAAAGACCCTATCTCCAAATGTAGTCCTGTTCTGGAGTACTGGGGGTTAGGGCTTCATTGTATGAATTTGAGGAGACACAATTCAGCCCCTAACACCCTCTATGTATACCTCCCACTCTCCCTCCCTCCTTCCCTTTTTTCTTGTTTCTTTACTTTTTTCTTTAAACATTGATTGAGCATCTACTTATATGCCAGGTACAGGGCTAGAGGCTAAAGATACAATGATGAATGAATAAATTATAGTGTTTCCTCCAAAGATCTGGAGGAGAAACCAAGGAAATAGTTAATTATGTTACAGAAGGATAGTATTCTCATGAGGGTGTACATATGGCATTATGAAAGAATGGGCAAGACCACTGAAACCTGCCTTGGGGAATTAAGAGAAACCTCTGCTGTAGAAGCAACATTTTAGCTGAGACTTGAATGACTCATAGCAGTCAGCCAGGAGAAGAGAACTGAGTGCATGTTTCACAAAGAAGCAACATTGGCAAGAAAGACACAGCATAATTGAACCCTGCAAGTAATTTGGTAGAATTTGAGTGAAGTAGTTGTGAAGGTTGAGACTGGACAGTAAATAATGGAGAAACACTAAATCAGTATTTAGTACTGCTGGGAAATAAATTAACATAAAATTAAAGGTATGCTTGGAAAAAATAAGTCATGTTAAAAACAAAATAGAAATGACAACCGTGGAAAAAATATTTGTAACTCAGAGTAGACAGTTTCCTTCATATATAAAGAGTTCTACTAATCATTATGAAAGGCCTGTAATCTAGTAGAAAAATAGGCAAAGGAGTAGAGCATTGAAAGAAATAGAAACGCAAGTGGATCTTAAACATATGAAAAAAATAAGGTACAAAATAAAACTACAAGATCTTTGTTACCTTTGGTCTTGGCAAATACTTAAAAATTTGATAATAAGGCATGGTAAGGGTAAAAAGAGGCAGCTACTGCCTGTATCACTGTTGGAAGTGTCAATTGTTATCATCTCAACAGAGGAAAATTTGGCAATATCCCTCAAAGTTATAAGTACATATTCCCAACAATTCAATTTCTAAGAAATAGTCACACACGTGAAATTCATTACAGCATTAATTATAATAGCAAAAAGTTAATATTTAATAATAAATTATGTGCATTAAGTATTTCAAGGCAGATATAATGGTATCTGCAACATATTTGGAAATTAATAAAAATATAAGAGGGATGGATAGAGGGATGAAGGGATGGCTATATATGCTATAAAGCAAGTATTTAATAGAATATTATTTATAGAATCTAGCTCGTAAAATTCAACTTCTGTGTATATTTGAAAACTTTTATAATAAAATGGGGAAAATTGCTAATAATTTAAAAATCTATTCATATGGGAATGGCTTATTTTATGATGGTGCATACCATGGAACACTACAGCTATTTTTAAAAAGAATAAGACAGATATTAATGTACAGACAGGGAAATCTCTCCAAGATATAAAGTGAAATAAGAAAGATTTCAAAGGCTATGTATATATACCACCAATTGTATATAAGATATCTAAAAGGATGTACAAAAACTGGAGAAAAATACGGCCTCTGGTAGGAGAAATTGATCTGGAGGATAGAGTGTTAGGGAGATCTATTCTTTTATACATTTTTGTTTTGAATCATGGGCCTTTACTATCTCAAAAAGGAAGTTAAAAACATTATAGATAGTTAATGGGCTAGATACTTTTGATGTCTTATTTTTCATAATTCTCACTGCCATCCTGCAAGGTAGGTTATTATCATCACCATTTGCAGATGAGAAGAGAGTTTCTGAGAAGCTCAGTAATTTGCCAAGGCCACACGACTAGTAAGTGAAAAAGGCACAGCTGGGGCATAGGTCTCATTCCAAAACCGTTGCCCTTTGCACTGCCAAGAAGAGGACAGCCTGAGCAAAGGGCACAGAGATGGGGAAAGCAAGCGCTCATTGGAGAACTGAACAACACCGAGTAACTGGAGTCAGTAGGTATTTTGGAGAATACTGGGAGAGAATGAAAATGAACACGACAGGCCAGATTGTCCAGGAAACTTAGATGTCACATTAAGAAATGTGTACTCTATTTTACAGACACTGGATGCCACAGATGATGTTAAAGACTAGTTACTGTTTGATTGCATATGGTGAAGGATAGAGAAGAGTAAAACAATGACAAATTCAGACAACTGGCTTAATGAGGAATTTTTGTTACCCAGATTGTTTTCTGAGCATCAGTCAAGTAATGGGATGGCAGATGTTTCGTCAACTGTACAGCACTTTTTATCATAAATTGTTGTCTATACATATTATATGCACGTATGAAGAAGACCCTACTTATTTGCAATAGAAACCTCCCAAATAGAAATTTCACAGACATTTTACTGAAGCAAGAATTACGGCCAAAGGTTTATGGTGATCAAGACATGGAAACAACCAAAGTGTCCTTCGATAGATCATTGGATAAAGAAGATGTGTTATATATACGCAATGGAATATTACTCTGCCATAAGAAAAGATGAAATAGTGCTTTTTGTGACAACATGGATGGATCTTGAAATAATTATGCTAAGCGAAGTGTCAAACAGAAAAAGTCGAGAACCATATGATTTCACTGATATGTGGGATATAAACTGAAAATAACAAAGGAACAAGACAAACAAAGAAACAAAAACTCATAGACACAGACAATAGTTTATTAGTTACCAGAGGGTAAGAAGGAAGAGGGGTGGTAGAAGAGAGTAAAGGGGATCAAATATATGGTGATGGAAAGAGCTGAACTGACTCTGGATGGTGAGCACACAATGTGATATATAGATGATGTATTACAGAATTGTACACCTGAAACCTATGTAACTTTACTAACACTTGTCACCCCAATAAACTTCAGTTAAAAAAAAAGAATTATGTTCAAAGGGGACTTGTTCCTGACGTAAAAGGCTGCAAACACTTTTTTCTCTAAGTCTCACCCTCCTTTAAAAAAGAGAATAATAATAGCTAATAAAAATATTGGCACTATTGAGGAATTACTATGGACCAGAATTTTCCCAACTTCTTTGTTATAATATTGTAACTATTGTCATAAAATAATTATTGTAAACATGCTATTTAATATTAAATATTAGTTACATAATATCAATGCTATGAATAATAATTTTTATGAATATACTATTTAGTAGCAAAATTTCCCTTGTATTTTATGCCATTTTAGTGCATGCTATAATACTTGAATTCACTTAAGTATAGTATTACTGATTTACATGCAAGGATGATTATGCGTTGTTATTTATAAAAGTAAAAAATTGGAAATAATCTAAATATCCACTAAAGCAATTTGATTAAATAAATCATTGTACATTTATATTATGGGGTATTATGCAGGCAAAGAGTGTTTAATGGCAAATAAAAAAAATAGGAAACAAAATTATGTTTCGTATCAATTTTTCAAGGACACCAGTGATCTCCAGGTTGCAAAATTCAACTATCAGTCCTTTGCCTTAATCACACTTGACCTAGCTGGGGTACTTGAGCTTAGATTACTATCACTCCTTCCTTCTTGAAATACTGTCTTCACTTGGCTTCCTGGAGAAAAAAACACCCCTTTTGTCCTTCTTACCGCACTTTGCGCCCTCTTCTAATTCTCTCTCATTGTCCCTAGACTTCTAAATATTGGAGTGTCCCAGGACTCAATCCCGTGTCTGCTTCCTTTCCTCTTCTACACCCTCCTCTTCCAGTTTCGTGACTTTAAGTGCTATGTGTACATCTTGAGCTTCGGTCTCTCCCCTGAACTCCAGCCCCTCAACCTGCTTGTATAATAAGCACTTCTACTCATCCAAGATCAACGTCTGATTTCTCCCTTTATAAACACATTCCTCCCACAGTTTTTCCCATCTCAGAAAATGACAGCTCTATCTGACACTAGGGGCTTAGTCTAAAAACGATGGCATTATCTTTGCTTTCACACCCCACATCTTGGTCACTTAGGAAGTGAGGGGGTGCTGCAATCAGTTGTGGCCTGTGTATCACTGAGAAATGACTCTCCTGAGGAATGAAGGCCTGAACCCACCACTGACTGGCTTGACAGGGAGAGAGAGAGAGATAATGCCCCATGGGATCCACATTTTAGAATACATAGATTTCTCCTTCACCCTGATCCATATTCTGTTTTGCATTGTTTCCTTTCAAAACCTCAGTTCTTCATCTGTAAAATGGGCATAATAATGATTGTACATGCTTTATATAGTCTTTTTTGTGGATTAAAGTTTTAAATGTATGGAAGATGCTAATTAAAATAGTGCTTGGCACATAGTAAATATAAATTTATCACTACTGAGGGAAACATTTTAGGGATAGGAGAAGTTTGGCAAAAGCTTTATTCTGAAGCGGCTTGTGATATGAGTCAGTGGAAATTTTAATTGGCACTGTTAAGTTTTTGCTAGTTTGAATAATTGAAAATATTTAAAAGGTTTCTTTTATCTTTTTTTTCTGTGCTATTTTCTTCCCAGTTTATATCAGGATGGTTAGAATTATCTACCCAAATGTTTTTGTTTTCATTTTAATCGTTTAAATGTTGAGTCTTCTCTTCTGTTACACCATACAGAGATATTACCAGAATGCATATTATCCCAAGTGTGCATTCAATTTGTATATGTACCATGTTATTCTATTGGGGGAAATATAGTCTCCCATGTAAAAGTCTGACATAAATTTGACATACTTCATGAAATGTAAAATGGTCGAGACTTCCAATCCTAAATTATTCTCTAAATGTTCATGTATATTAAAAGCCTCAGTAGGCACATGTACTCCAAATGTTAATATCCTAGGGGATTACTTAAAATGACCATTTGGACATAGCTAGAAAGGAGACTATGAAAAATTTAGCAGCATTGGAATGAGGCTTGATAAGTCATCTTGGCAGAAACAGTCATAAATTGTTCCAGGCAGATCTGGGTATCACTCTTATTGTTTTCGAAGATATTTGAGAAAGAAAAATTATATGACCAATTGCTATCTTATTTTAGTACTATTTAATAATCAGAGCTGTGAGAATATCCTTCCTTATAGCTATTACTATTTAAACCTCCCTCCCTTTTTATATTGTGTCCTTGGTAGAGGTCATCTGTTTAATCAGTTTTTGCATATATTTTTGACCTGTCCCCTAATCCTTCATTTTTTTTAACCTAAACTATTCTTCAACATCCAGCTCAACCATTTTGTGGCATTTTAAAAAAAAGGCGATCAAATGTTTATATATTTTATTATGAGTTCAGAACTGAGATTAGAACTGTTCTTTTTCTTCCTTTCCTTCTGCCTTCCCTTTCTTTCTTCCTTTCTGCCATTCAACAAATACTTTCCCAATATTGACCCACACCAGCCACTATGTGAGGAGTTGGGAATGCAGTAAGGAACAGACATATGTGGTCCATTCTCTCACAGAGCTCACAGGCAAATGAAATTCAGTCCCTCATTTAGGATAATGGGCAATAATTGCCCACCTTTGCTTTGCCAATGTCAAAGACCAGCCAGCAAAAAATCGTGATCATACAAATAGAGAAATGATGAGTTCATCTAGATATTCATTAGTTTCATAACATTGAACTTCCAAGTTCTGCATTTGTTCAATATCACTTCACTGGAGGCCAAATAAGAACCACGAAGAAATTCAGTTCAGGAATGCGGGAGAACTCCACAGGGACAATCTTAGAGGGATTTAAGAGCCAGCCAACAACAACAAAAAAGGGTCTTGCCTTAGGAAAAACAGTCATTGTAAAATGATTGCATCCTGGGACCCAGAGGGAAATATGTAGTTCCTTTGAGAAAGGATGAAGGAAAGTGGTAGTAAAATCAGTACTTCCGCAGTTATATTTAGGGATTAAGCTGAAAAATAAGAATATTTGACATTAGTGAAGCCCCTGTTTCTTTAAATTTCTGCATAGTTCTCTTCTATATAAACAGTGCCTCAAACAGATATCCCTAGATTGGATAGAATACTGGGAAAGCAATGGAGGGTAGTTATGGGAAACAGGCCTCCAATGAAAGTCATAGAGTTCCAAGGCTGTGATCTTTTAACTCCGCACCCCCATAGCTGCTACAGCCACAACACTGGAACCACCACTATCACTAATTTACAAGTCACTAATGGGAAAATACTAGTAAAGGTCATTAGGATTCTATCAAACAATAATGCTAAATAGCAATAGCAGTAATAATCCTCGCTACATTCACTAAGCACTTACTAAATGTCAGACATTCTGGCAATTACTACACATACATTTTCTCATGAAATAACCAACAACACAACCATGTGGTAGAAAATTAGTAATAATCCCATCTTACAAACGGAGAAATAAAGACAAGGAAAACTGATGTAATTTTCATTAGGTTACACAGCTTGTAAGTAGTGGAGTTATTCAAACACAGGGTTGTCTGTCTGCATAGGACACAGTGATAACTACGCTACGATTCCTCTCTAGAGCTTTTCACTCAAGAATCCTCACTCAAGAACCCTCAATTTCAAGCTCTTTATCAATTGGAATTTGCTCTTTTCCCCCAATTTAAATGGATACACAGCTGGCAACTAAAGACAGGGTAAGACTTAATATAAAAGGCTTCAAAATAGTGCTTACTTATAGTATAGAGACCACTCAAGATTATAATTTTAATTTTCCAAGAATGGTGATTTATTTTGCAGCTGTAACTGCTATCCATTAACTGATTAACTCTTCTCACTGTTGACTGTTTACTGTCTTTTAAGGTTGCGGAAATATCCACTTAATCCCATAGTTATCAATTGTAGAGACATTAGATATACATATAATCAAAATCATGCCTGTGGATGTAATAAATGGTTACATTCTTTTATCAGTGGATTTAGTTTCCTAGGGGCCAATAATTTTGAACTCTCAGCGTGTGCTGCATTGAAATTAAATATTTATTATGATCTTTTGAAGTTTACATTTGGAAAGTACTTCAAAAACTATCAGTACATCAAATTACAATGTATTGCCTCTCTTTTTAAAAATCTAATAGTGATAATCCTTTGTGAATTTTGCTCTTTACAATTCTTTCATCAGTGCAGATGTTAGCAACTCACATGGGAGAGCTGAAAAATGCCTTCTCATAAAAGCTGTAAAGAAAGTCAGCCATAAATCACATACTTTAAATATGGGGAGAGCATCTTGCTATGGATAGCATAGTTTCTCAAGAACAGATGATTGTAAAATGAAAGGTTTAATACTTCCATTAACATAGCACTTTATTTATTGATTTGTTTGTAGTTGATTGGACCCCTTCTTTTAGGGATGTCATTTAGGACTTCCTATTTTATATTTTTCAATAGCTTTTTGTTTAATTACCAAGAAAAATATCCAAAGAAAATTATTATACTCCTTTTGTGTGTGTGTGTGAGTGTGTGAGTGTGTGTGTGTGTGTGTGTGTGTGTGTGTGTGTGTGTGTGGTTGGTGCAGGTAGGCCCTCAGACTATGCATTCACATTTAATTGCATTTCATATTTCATCTCATAGCTCTTGGACTTGACTGATGGTTAACAGTAAACATGTATAATTATTCTTTCATGCAACTTGGCCATTGCAGTGATTTTCATAGCAGTAATTTAATTGCTGAGGCTGCAAGTCAAGATTCATCAGTTTTATTAGGATGCTGAACCTTAAAAGCTTATGGTTGATGATGTTATTAACTCTCTCTACATTTCCTCTGTAGTAAAGGGAAAAATTGGAAGTGCAGCACTTTTAATATAGTCCACATGTGGGTGGCTATAAAATATAGGGGTGAAGACTCTGTCAGAGCTCACTAAGTGACTAACACAGATTTCTTAATACTGCCACTTCAGATAGCAAGCATTTAGTTGCTTGAGAATACTTTAGCCTTTCACTTTGCAGAAATGAATTTATAGAATTGTTTTGTGTTCTGACTTTTTTGTTTTTGGTGTTTTAGAATACCTGCTTTTTTTCTGGTTTCTAGACATACATTTTGCATTTAATTTTTCTCCATTTCATTATGAAAATGTTCAAAATTACAGAAAAGCTGAAAAAAAAAACAGCTCAGTGACATCTATGTACATCAATTGTTACTTTTGTTTCAGATTTATTTTCTTTCTATATAGAGATAAAAAATGTATAAATTTTATCTGTTTGTTTTTTTACTTTTGCTCATTTGTTTTTATTTTTCCTGAATCATTTGAAAGTAAGTTGATAAGCTGAAGACACCCTGACAGTTTTTTTTTAATTAATTTTAAATTCAAATTCCAATTAAAATTCACTCATTGAATTAGGTTGTTGTGTCTCTTTAGCTTTAATCTAAAATGTTCCTCCCACAACCCCTCCCAGGCTCTACTTTTGTGTAATTTGTGACTTCGACTTTTTTGAGTTCAGGCCAGTAGAAAATCTGATGATCTAAATTTGTCGCACTGGTACCTCATTAGATTCAGGTTAAACCAGTGGTTCTCAAATTTTTGCATGCTTCGGAATCATCTGGAGGGCTTATTAAATATTGATTGCTTGACCTACCCCCAGAACTCCTGATTCAGTAGTTCTTTGTTACAGCCCAGTCATTTGCATTTCTCACAAGTTCCCAAGGGATGCTGATGCTGCTGGTCTAGGGGCCACACTTTGTGAAACACCGGGGTCAATATTTTTCATATAGACGACATGTGCATTTACTTGCATCACATCAAAGTGCACAGGTGGCAGCGTGTTCCACTGCTGATGATAAGTTCGATCATTTGGTTAAGGTGGTGACTACTAGATCTTTTCATTGTAAAGGATCATTTTTCTCCTTTGTAGTTAATAAATTATCTATGGAATGATACTCTGTATGTAAGGAGTAATCTGCAGGGAGAAGACAGTGTGGATTTCTATTCCTTAAGAACCTCGTTTTAGCCTCCAGTGATAACCCTTGCCCGATTCAATTGTCATGAATCTATTACTTTGTAAAGAAGAATTCTTTTTTTGTTTTTCTTCCTCCTCTCTCTCTTTTTCTTCCTTCTTCCCACACACATATATACACATACAATTTCTCTCTGTCTCTCTGTTCTTTCTTTCTCCCCTCTCCTTCCCTCCAGCTTACCCCATTTCTGAGTTTTACATAAAATTTAGTATAATTTACTACCTTTGTTATTATTTTGGGGATGAACATTTTCGCAGCTTTATCCAGTGACCGTCCCTCCTGGGTCCTTTTGAAATGATGACATTACTATTAGGCACTTCCTTGTTTTCTGGTAAAACGTGTTCAAATCCCACCTTGTACTTTTTCTGCTCTAGACCTGGAATCAAGCATTTCTCTAAGGAGAACTGGTTTCTTTTAGTGGGGAATATTATTTAGAAGCCAATATCTGGATGTTGGGGGGTTCTGATTGCTACTGGAGTGTCACTGCTTCTAGGCTCTTTCCGAGGACCGCCCTAAGATTTAATTTTTTAAGAAGTGATGAGATCATCCTGATATTTCCAGTTCAAATACAGCTCCACAGAGTTTTTCCTCTCCATACTCTAATTCCCATTGGTGTCCACATTCATCCACAGTAAGAACTTGGATTCTCCAAAACAATTTTGAACATATTAATTTTTAAAAATTTCAATATATACATATATATTTGCTCACTTGCTCCAGTACATATAAAATAGATTCAGAATTACAACAGTAATATTTCAACCAACAACAATAAAACTGCTAAGAAAATTAGATGTCCTTGTAATTTTTTTGTCCTTAGAATTTACTAGAGTATATATAGGCTGAGAGCTGTGTTCAAAAGTTTCTTAAATTATTTTTAGGTGTTTGTAATATCAATTTGATATATAGTTGATGGTAGGTGTTGTTTTTGTTCCCCTTTAGGATTTTATTTTCCAACTATTTTGACTTAATTTTATGTTTTCAATATGTAAAATATCTATGTGGTCAAAGTCAAAATTATATAAAAATTGAGAAGTTTCAATCCCATTTATTAGTTTCAGGTTTATTTTTCCTATGTTTCTTTTGGTAAAAATAAACAAATACATGTTCATTTCCCCTTCTTTGTTATACAAAAGGAGCATATAATATACCTTCCATGGCACTTTTTTCTTTCTTTTTCTCTTAACAATATATTCTGGGAATCACACTAATATTAGTTCATAAAGATCTTCCCCATTCTTTCTCAAAAGTCCGTGGATCCCAGTATGCATCATTCAATCAGCATCTTATGGATGAAAGTTTAGGTTGCTTCCAAAATTTTGCTGTTGTAAGTAATGCAAGTAGCTGGTCTTATTCAGGGTCTCACATGAGGCTGCAATCAAGCTGTGGGCCAGTTATCTTATGGCTCGACTGAGGCCAGAGAATCCACTTCCTAGTTCACTCACATGGCTGCTGGCAAGCCTTTGTTTCTTGCCAATCGAGCCTCTCCATAGGCTGCCTAAGTATTCTCACGGCATGAGAGGTGGCTTCCTTCACCCTGGGCCACATTCTGACAGGATAGCTGTCTTCCTCCAAAATATGTGATGAGAGAAAACACATGCACCCACCCATGTACACATCAAAGACAGAAACCGCAGTCATTGGATAACTAAGTACTGGAAGTGTCATCTGATTATATCTTCTATATTTTATTAAACTAGAGTCCAGCCCACAATCAACCTCTTGGGGAGCGGGAAAGAGTGTCAAATAATTTTATAAACATATTTTTAAAACTACCACATTGTCTAACACAGAGATTTCAGTCTCAAAACTCTCATTCTATGATAGCACTTGTACTATCTGAGTTCACAAATATTATCTCATTTAATCCTAACAACCATCGTGTACTGTTCCAGAGTAGAGCTGAACATCTATCAAATTGTAACTTTATAGTTTTAATGAGTTTCCAAGTTATAAATCAGTTTCTATGAGTATACATTTCAGTAGATCATCTTACACATCAGTGCTATCAGTATCGTAGCTTTCGTGTTCATATTCTGATGTCAATGATTTAAAAAACAAAAACTCCCATGTTTAGAGTAGAGAGAAATGGGTGGAGTGATGGGTTTAAAAAGACTTGCTATAAATTGATGATTGTTGAAGCTGGATGATGGAAAAATACTTGGGGGCTCACTATGCTATTCTCTCTGTCTCTGTGTGTGTGTGTGTGTACACCACACATATATATATTTAAATGAATACTGGGGGTGCCAAAAAATTGTATACACATTTTAAGAGATGGTCAGTGCTGCTCAAGCAGTAGTTTGCCGTAATCAGAAGTGTCTGGACGCTGATGGTAACCACTTTGAGCACCTCTTGTAATTGCAGAAGTCAAACGTGACTTGTATTCATCTTTTGTTATTGGTATATATTGAGTATCACAATTTTAATAGTTTTTTCCTTTCTTAAAATGTGTATACATTTTTTTTGGCACCGTGTGTGTGTGTGTGTGTATTCAAGTTTTTCAATATGAAAAGTAAATAAGGGGGGGAGGAAGAGAAAAAGAAAACCAATTTTTTGAAATTTAATTTTCTGTACTTTAAGATTTGTTGCAGTAAGAGAACATAAGTGCTTCTGATCATTGAAAACACAAAACAAAAAACAGACTAGTTCTTTTGATAAACATGAAGTTTTCTGGTCACCAGAAGGAACCTCAAATTCCTAATGTGTAGCCCTTCTGTTACAGAGTTCCCAAACTTTATTTTACACAACAATCATCTACAGAGCTTGTTAAAATGTCTGCAGGTTCCAATACCAGCAATCATAATTTATAAAATCTTGATAGAATAAAAAGTCTATATTTTAAGCAAATACCCTTGGTGTTTCTGATTCCCGTGATAGATGGACTCCCATTTGACATACACTGCTATGGATTTATAGTGAGGGCACGCTTATGAGTAAAGCAGTATGGTAGATACAAATAGGAATGTGATATTCTTCTACTATGCTCTCTTTTGTAAAGAAACTTGCAAACTACTCAAGGAGAAAGACATGCACAAAATGGTATAATAGGAGCATAAAGAATTGGGCTCATTGCATCTTATCCTACCAGTTCTCAGCAAGGAGTAAAGATCATATAGGAGCAAATTTCTTGGCTGCAGGAGTAAAATATAATAAGAGCTTTGAAAATATAGAGGAATAGATCATGGTTACCTTTTCTAAAAAATCAGATGTTTGAAGCTTAGTCTTGTCAAGTGCTGAGAACTGTTCATTTTGTAGATGACTTCTCTGGTAAGTGCCAGGGTTTTGGGTTATTGATTAAAGAGGAACCCACACACATTCAATATAAAATGTGCAAATGACAAAGGTAGTTTAAAAACTAACATTAATAACTCATAAGATCAACTCACTCAAATGTCATGGTAGACTTTAGAGGAGCTCAGGATTGCAGTGGGCAAGTCATTATGTATTTTAATTCTTCAGATCTGCTCAGAAACACTGACAATCTGTTAAGAACATAAATTGTTGAGAACTCAGGTGTTATCACTTGGTTACCTCATTTATCAATTAAAATCTATTTTGTGAATAGGACTGTATGCTATTCTATGCATAGCTGTGAGGGACATAGGCTTAGGGAGAGAACTAACACTTAACTGAGTGCTGTAAAATCTTTACTTCATGACAAAATTATGAGATGGGTAGTATCCCCATTTTAATGATAAGGACCCCAACTTAAAGGTAATGACTTTTAAAGCTAATTCATAACTATCAATCATGTAAAATATATCTTTAAGTGATCAAATGATTTGCCCTTTACTATAAAATTAAATTAATATTGTTGATATTAAGTTTTTTCTAATAATAGCCAAACAGGAGAAAAATACTCCCAGTTCAAAAGCATCTAAAAATAATAATAGCTAACTTTCATTGAGCACTTATGAATTAGGTATAGTGTTAGTATATATAAATCGATCATATATTATCTCCTGAGTCAAGACAATACTCTCATTATATAGATAGCTGTCTATTTAGGATAAGGGAAAGCAAATCAAATTCACTAGACCAAGTTATACTTTTATTGTATATCTCCTACTACCATGTTTCCCTGAAATTAAGACCGGGTCTTATATTAATTTTTGCTCCAAAAGACGCATTAGGGCTTATGTTCAGGGGATGTCATCCTGAAAAATCATGCTAGTGCTTATTTTCTGGTTAGGTCTTATTTTCGGGGAAACATGGTACTACATTGCTTGTAAGTAATCTCTTAAAGGGGTGAGTAAGATCAGAGGAAAAATATAACAGCCAAGCCAAACTTTTTGAAGAGGATGATAATTGAAAATGTCTTTGGATTAAACACTGATGATTGAGAGATATACTCTTTTCGATTTCAGAGAAATGCCAACACTAAATAGCATGGTTTGCTTGCCTTAGTTTGTATCTGCAGTTTTGAAGAACTACTTTTCTCCTGAATGAAACTGTACAAAGATATAAGAGTTGAACTGCAAGTAAAAGATCGAGGTGATTGCAGGAAGCATTAACAACCTATCATGTGTTCCTAAACAGTAGTCCAGAACTAACTCCAGTCAAGCCCAAAATTGTTCTAGAGAAAAGTTGACCTCTAGTTTAGAAAAGACAGACCTCTCCGATACAGATGAATTTGTTCAGTTCTAGAACATGGGCAACCTACGTAGTGCTGGAAGAAGTTATATAATCATTTGTCTTAATCCCAGTGTCCTAAGTGAGGCTGGTGGCCCTCCTCACTACCTCCAGAGGAGTTAGTGTGGCAGATGATTCCTCTCGTGAGATAATGAATCAATGGCCTCCTGTGCAGACTACAGCAGGAGCTAGCTTATAGCTAAGGTATTTGAGAACAAGTCCTCACATTTCATGTCCCATTAGTCAAAAATTCTGTTTGGCGCATCAACAGAAGAGGCTGCCTAGAAAATGCTATTAAAATTCTGTTCTAACCGTAAGCAGAGTTTTGTTCTCATTAAATCTTTACAGGTTCATTGTAAAGGGTATTTATATGATTATACATGTTCATAATTCTTTCCTCCATTCCTCTTTCTGCCAATAGGAAAATTTCCAAAAACCTGCATATCTTGTAAATATACGCAAAAAGCTATTCCTTCCCTCCTTTTATCTGGTTGACACTTGTCTTCAGACTTCAATGCATCTTTCTTGCTGGCCCGCCTGTTTCTTATATGTATGTATGTCTTGGAATCTCAGCTAGATGATGAGCAGGGCCCATTACTAGGCTTTGGGAATATGGGGACAAATGTGCTGGGTCAGAGCTGGCAGAAATTGACTGTTGGAGTGGGGGTGAGGGAGAAGAGCCTGAAAGCCTCTTCAGGAATCACTCAGGTTGTGTCTATTTCTGGGAGTCATGTCTATCCGGTTACTGTGCGGGTGGGCCAAATAAATCTATTTGCAGAGCAGCTGAGAAACCCCCTAAGAAGGGGGAGGAGGGGGGGAAAGTGCATCCTGTGCCCACTCCTGAAAATGAAAAAAGCCAGACCTGATCAAGCAGTCACAATAACAGACAATTGTTGTAAGAGCTTATAACATATTAGCTGTTAGAAACGCAGACCTGAATCTTGGGGAAAGAAAGAGAGCTAGAAGGAAGTGCTGAATGGCCATTACACTAAATTTTGGGACTTGTTGGAACCAAGAAATCGAGCTTTAAAACCCATCTGACAGTATTAATCATATGGGAGCCATTGCACCTTAGGGATCAAGACAGTCACTGACAGATAAATGCTGTACCCGCCAAGGAACAGAAGAAACACTGTGTGGCAGAACAGTGCAGACTGGTGACTATCTAGCTGCTGCTGCCATATCTAGTGAACAGCGATGGACTCTTTCCCTTGCATGACACTTTTCCTTGAATTACTTCAGCACTCATCTCCTATGACTAGGACATGCTTTTACATGAGCACATTGTCATGGTCAAACCTGGGAAAAAGTACGATCATTCCATAATTTCATCTAATATTTTGTCCATAATCAGATTTCCCCAGCTCCCTCAAAATGTCTTTCACAGTTTATTTTTCCCCAAACAAGAATCCTTATGTATTTTCCCCTAGATTCTCCACGTGTTAACATTTATCACTTGTTTTATCAATCTCCTCTGTAAACGATAATAATGGTAATAATGGTGGTAGTAGTAGTAGTATTTACTTGTGAACTGTTTGAGAGTAGGTCGCAGAAGTGATGCTTCATATCCTTAAATACTTCTTCTGTATTTCCTTAAAACAAGGACGTTTCTTACATAATGGTGCTACAATTGTCAAAATCAGGAAATTAACGTGGATGCAATTATTGTATGATCTATATTCTTTATTCAAATGTTGCCATTGTCTCAGTGATGCACTTTATAACAACAGAAAAAAAATTTTTTTCTGCTCCAGGATTCATTCCAGGACCACATGTTGCATTTAGTTCTCATGTCTTTTTTAGTTTTCTTTCATCTGAACAGTTCCTCAGTCTTTGTCTTTCATGACCTTGATATTTTTGAAAAGTTGAAGAGTACTGAACAATTATAATGCAAAGTGTCCTTTGATTTTGATTTGTCCGATGTTTCCTCAAGATGAGATTCAGGTTTGGCATTTGGTGGCTGGATGTGAAGTTGTGTCCTTCTCAGAACATTTTTAGGAGGTACGTGATTTTGATTTATCCCATCACTGGTAATTCTAACTTGGTGACGTTAACTAGTAATGATCACTTGGTTAAGGTGATGTTTGTAGATTTCTCCACTGTTAAGTTACTACTTTTCCCTTTGTAATTCCTAAGTAATTTGCAGAAAGATTCTTTGAGACTGTGTAAATATCCTGTTTCTTAGCAAACTTTCACCCACTGGTTTTAGCATCCATTGATGATTCTTGCCTGAATCATATCCAGATAAATTTTATGCTCTTGACCAGGCCTTTTTCCTTTTTTCTCTCCTAAATGATCTCACGAACACTATTTTCTAACTGTTTTATTCAAGGTTTCTTCCAAAATTCTAGCTAGTTGGCTCTAAAATCTCTCGATGGTGACTATATTCAGAGATCAGGTGATGTTGAGTCTCTTCCTCCTCACACCTTCCCTTTACACAGGTGCTTATGCTCTCCCAAAACTTTTATTGGCTTCAGCCATCCGTTTGTTATGTAAGATAGTTCGCATGACATTTCTGCTTTGTCCTATTTTTTCTCCTGACTGTTCCTGGTTTTAAACAAAAATCTTTTCTTTTTAATGCCTACCTTCTCAAATCCATCTCCTTCTACTTTTCAAGTCTAGGCTTTTGCCATCGCTCTGTAAAAGACTTCCCATTGCTGGTTGTTGTTTTAAATCCATGGCTTATCGTGTTCAGATCTGCCACTTTCTTTATTGTCTCCTGTTGGTATCTCTCCCATTTCAGCTTTTGAAAATCACCTTCATTGAGTCTTTTTATATCTCTTTCAGTGTTGGCTGCTTTAATTTGAAGGTTGCATCCCAATAGTGTCATCTTCTTTCACCTTGAAACAATAAAACATGAAAATAAGCGAATTCTGTACTGTTTCTGTCTAGCCCCTCTGCCTCCAGGGAACTGACTTATGTCTATTATCTGTATTGTTGCCTTTTAATGTAAGTTGTGTTTCTCCAATATTCTCAACAATTTCGGTTTGTCTTCTGAAACAACTTTGAACTCACTTAAAAATTAATTTACTTCTTTTTCATTTACCCCATACGAGTATTTCATATCCTCTGCCGACCTTTCTTGCCGCTACTCGCAATAAAGTTCATTTTCACTGGGGCCTATTATGTAGCCCATCCACTTTTCTCTTTCCTTTTCCTTTCATTTTGACGTTTTTCCCAGGGAAGCAATACATTCAATTTGAGATGCTCAACCTTTAGTTGTACCTGTTCTTTCCTCCCTCTTAGAATGTCCTGCACTTTGGCCCTCTCTATAGCTATGTTGGTATTCTCACAAAAGTTCCACAGTCGCTCTATATAGATGATGTATTATTGTACAATTGAAACCTATGTAATTTTACTAACCACTATCACCCCAATAAATTTTAATTAAAAGAAAAATACATTCAAAAAAGAAAAAGTAACACTAAGTAAGTTGTAATTCCCAAACTTGAAACCATCCCTGGTTGCACTCCTAAGGGAAATAGTTTTTTTAAATTGCAGCTACCATTTCTTGAGTTGTTTAGCATGTATTTGCCTATTTAACCTTTGTCTTCCATGAAATCAAATGTTCTTTAAAAGGAATCCAGTTTGTTGTGTGTGCCCAAAGCATGTGGCACCTGGTCACAGGTGGCCTCTAACGTCTTTGAAAGTGTGTGGAGATTCTTGTGCATTTCTCTTGGGAGAGGGTTTATAGTTTCATCAAGTTCTCAAAAGCATCCTGTCTCCCTTTCTCAAATTCTGGTTCAAATTCATGTTCTCTAGTCCAAAAGCCAACCATGGTATTTTTTCTGCATTTCAGCATAAGAAGTAAATCATCAGTCCATAGTTTTCCTTCTCCTATGCCATTCCCAAAGTGTGCACTGGGTTAAGCCTTTAGGTTAATTAAATTCTAAATAGTTATCTTGGAAATTTTGGGTCCTTTTCTGATGATATAATCCCCAAGGGAACCCAGCTTTACAATTCGAAATCCTATCAATTCCTTAATTCCAGGGGTTTTAATTACTGCCTTGGATTCACACAATCTAGTCTATAATCACTTTGTCTATTGGGCAGTTGCTCCTTTGCCCAATGGTTTTTCCTTAAAAGTGTCCTTCTGGGATACTTCTTCCATTTCAGAAGCTGCATAAATGTTCTCTCCCCTCTTCCTTCTGTCCCCTTTACCTTCTAGAATTCATATGGAAGGCAAAATAGACAAGTTATAAAATGTTTACCTTCTTTCCCTTTTTGTTTTTTCCAGCCCCCACCACAGCTTTTTAAGACTGCTTTCCTCTGTCCTGCTCCAGTTTTTCAAATATGCACTTTTTTCCTTTCAAAATTCCCACTTGAAACTGACACTCATCAAATATCTGAACCAAAAGAAAAAATGTGGAGCTATACATATCTACACTCTCTCATTTCTACTTCTGTTGCTGTTAATCATGGATTTTTCAGTTATGCTAAACCCAAACCAAGTTTTCACATCCCTTCCCTCTTTCCTCCCACACCCCAACACTTCTACCCACACACTGCCCTCTCTTCTTGTCATTTCAACATTCTCTCCTTTATCCCCAAATTTCCCTCCTCTCTCATCCTCCCCTGGTGCCCCTTTTGATTTCCCTTAATTTCAGTATACTCCACTCACTTAAATGGAGACTATTTATTTTGACACAATCTCTGTGAGGTAGTGAGAGCAAATGTATTACACACTCCATCTTATAAAGATAATAGCTGACGCTTGGACAATTTAACTTATGTGTCTAACAGAACACAACCAGTTACCATAAGACTTACAGACCCAAAGCCCTTTTGTCACACTCAGTTTATCTACTGATCCCCTTTCTTCTTGGAACTAAAGATGAAGGTGACAAATGGAGGCTATTAACAAGTTTTCTCAAGTCGTACCAATATCTGTGCATACCTTCCTCAGAAATATAAATTTCATATTTTTCAATAAGTAAAACATGCAATGATTGAAAACTTTCTATGCAAAACATTTGTCTGGAAGTTGTACCAGTTTATTGTTTAACATTGCTTCTTAAAAACTGAGCAGGATATTTTAACATATCCAAAATTAGGTAATGGAAATAAGACTTTCTATCATCACTAGGAGTTATTTCTGTTGTAGGAGAGGTTATTAAAAAAAGGAATTGAGAACCTTTTCCCATCAAAGCAGATGCTGAATTGGAGGCAAATCTCAGTGTCTAACCTACAAAGAGTTAAGGAAGGGGGTGTCCAGATTTTTTTAGACATGGAAAGAAATTGGTAATACTTTAATGTTATTATTCTTCTTATTAAACCAACTGTTTAGCTGGTGTCTTGGTGTCCTGAAACGTCGTCTGCCTAATTGTTTAGTTAAATCAAAGATTAAGTCTGTCCTTCAAGACTTTTAGAGAAAAGTTTACTAGGGATGTTGGTCGGCACCTGTCAGAGTTGCCTGAAATTACACAGCTGATAGGGCAATGAATGGGACTGGTGCTCGGACCAACTTCTCCAGTCCCGTTTCTAATGCTCCTCTGATATGTCTCCACCATCACTGGTAATATTAGCCTTTGAAAATATTTTGAATATGGCACTACTACTATTAAGAAATACTTCACACATACTTTCTGAATAATCTTGGGTCAGCTCAGAAAGAATGGAATGAATATTTCCAAAAAGTAAGTAGAGCTTCAAATAAATATTTTAATGAAATGCAAAGAAAATAATAAATTTGGTTCCATTAAATTATAGTCTTTTATTAATTTTATTCATTCCCATTTAAGCTCTTTATTTATCCTCGTGTCCCTCACTGGCCCCGAACAGAGCATGATTGCGGAAAATGTTTTATTGAATAAATGAACAGATATTTCGTTTGAATGCTGATTATTAAGAAAGTGAAAGCCACTAAGCTTTTATTTATTTATTTTTTTTCATATTTTCACTTTTTTACAGAGTCTTTAACATTGGGCCATGTAAATTCTTGTTGTGGAACTTTCTTCCCTCTGAAGCTGATTGCAGTGCTGTTCAAAATCTGAACATCCCCAATACCTGCTTTCCCCTTTCTTTCAAAAACCTGTCACTGTCAATACATGTATTTTAACAGAATCCATAAGGAAAAAATGTTCCTTTTCCCCCCTTACCCAGCCTCTGTGTGTGTGTGTGCGTGTGTGTGTGTGTGTGTGTGCGTGTGTGTGTGTGTGTGTATCTAGTGTGCATATCAGGCATGGCTCTTGGCATTCATCTTATATTATGATGACAAAGGATAATCAGTTTTCTTTCAGTTTAATTTCCGAGGCAGAGGTGAACACATTGTCATTTGAATGTCTTCAAGTATTTTTTTGTCTTGTTTATGCTCTACTAGTGCTCAGAATTGTTTGAGAATGTTTTTATAACCCAGTCCTTGGTGGTGAAAAAGCAACATGGACCAATACAGCTTTGAATGATTTCACATCCTCCATTACACCTAAGGAAACAATCAAGAGACTTGAGAGTTGTTGCATTTATAATGAAAAGGGAGAGCAGAAAATGACAGAGGAATGGAGAGGGAAGAAGAAGGCACTGTGTGTTATCGTACAGTAAAAAAAAGTCCTAAATTTATAGATAAATCCCTTCAATAATATAAGACAGTGGTCTTGAATTAGTTTATAAAATGATAAAAACAAGTAAAACACTCATTGTTTAAAAGACAAATATTCAGGAAAAAAATACTGAAAAACTTACAAATTAGAAAGTGATCTAGGGGAAGACAATTTGCTGTATGAAAAAAACACACAACTACAGAATAATTGACGTCATGATTTAGCTATGGTATTTATTGACTAATAACATGCTCAATTTACATCCTTGCCTCTGTTCCTATATATAGTTTCTGTTAACATCAGTAGATACTTTGCATGATATGGTAAAAATAAGATTATAATCTGCTTAGACCCCTATTAAATATCCATTTACTACATTTATTATCTACTTTGCCAGGATATCAGAATATACATCATTTATCAAAAAAGTTATGATACATGTAACTCCTATTAAATATCCATTTATTATCTCTTCTAACTATACACCAGATTATCATAATGGTTCATTTAAAGCTGGCTTGCAAATAAACACATGCCAGAGCCAGGAGGTGATGCGTGCTGGTAAGATAGTGAAAAATTAGAGTCCATTACACTGATTTAATTTCTTATATAACAGAAAATTTGAGTAGCATAAAATGTCAGTTATTGTAGGTAACACTTGTCTACAAATGTTTTGAGTTATAAAATGTATTTGAGTAGTTTCATACTTTTATTCACTTTCAAAAATTAAAAATCCCACACTGAGAACTTTGTCCTGGGTGGAAAAGGGACTGCCATAAACATTAGGAGAGAAGAGAAAATAACATGTCTCTACTTTTGATCATTCTGCCTCCCATTTTCAGGAACCGTCTACAAATAGTCTTCTAGTAAATAATTGGGGATGGTGAGATTGAAGAAATTAGGTAACTATACACACAAAACTGGGGAGAAAAAAAATCATGTTTTAAAAAAATTAAAAAGCAGGTCAATAATTTACATTTTATTCCTATAAATACATTAGCAGCTCGCATGCCATTTCCCAGAGCTGCCCCCACCTTTTGGAATTTTTCTGATGTTTCTTAAGAGGACTAAATGCTACCTTGAACATTACTTTTCAAAAGACAGTAGAGCATCTTTACCCAGAGTGTATTCTAGGAAATGTTCTGCGGAATAGGGGTGGTAGCAATGGGACTGAGGGTCGAGTTCCTGGTAAAATAAGATTGGGAGGTTCTCATACAGTCCATTTTCCTCTTGACATACACAATGCATATTAGTATATGAGCAATTCTGCTGTAAAGCACATTATTTCATTTTGCTTTTCCCAGCTTTTCTCAAACCTACATTTGATTTTTTTTTTTTTTTAACATTTTAACCTTTCATTTTATGTTATTTTATTTTACTCTACTTCATTTTTTTTCTTTCTTGTAACTACCTTCGACATCTCAGCATTTTCACTTCAGGAAACATTGCACTAGCCTTCATCTTCATGGTCCTTCATTACCTCCTTTTCACATCATCACTATACCTTTGATTTGCAATGTTATCAGTGGTAATTGTAACAGGTAATTAATGCTCCTTCTCCTTCCACATATCCACAGATACATGGGGCAATAGTTTGATTATGATGAGGAAATCTTAATGAATAATTAGTAGGTTAATAAGAAATTAGTTTGATACATTTCATACAGTTTTGAAATATAGGCCAGAGTATTAAATACGCTTTCTGGGAATAGTTAATTACTTAGTTAGATAGTTAGCTCATATATACTGAATGAAGAGACAATGGAAACTGATAGAGTCCATTTCAATCCATGGGTCCACAACAAAGGGACATATTTCTGAGAAGGTTTTGAAATGCCCCAGGGTTTGGGTTGTTTTTTTCTCTCCTTTTTAGGTTTTAATATGTTCAACTCCTACATGGTTTGTATGCTGTGGCTTAATCATGTCACTAGTTACTACAAGAAATTTTGCAAAAGAAACAAAATTTTAAATTTTGAAAATCCCAGTTTGAGGTAAGAAGAGATTACTCTTTTGATGATATATTGTACAGCTTTAGAATTCTGAGATTTTGAACAGGCTGTGCATTAAAATAAAGTTTTTAAAATAAATATATTTTTAAGTAGGTTTTTATTGTAACTTGCAATCCATAGAGTTATTTTTAGGAGAACTGGAACACATTATTCCTGTAAAAAGTATGTTTACATTTGCTAACAATAAACAGGATTCTTGATCTTAAAATACTAAAAACTTTCTGTATTACTTGGTCTCGCTTTTAGTAATTTATTGTCATAGTTATGACTAATGTTCACTTTGCGTGTGCACAGTTCTTTTATGTAAAGACTGTAGGAGATCCCACTCATGAGCTTAAAAAGTTCAGAGATGAGAAGAAAGGAAATCATTCAGTCGAAAATTATTGGATAGAGAATTAGCTGCAATTAAAGTAACTACATACTACGTGTGCTTCTTTAAAAATAACCTCAGACTATTTGATATTTAATAAACTTAGAGATCACATGTTAGAGAATTACCTATTTTGAAGCACTGCAAAATAATTTCACTAATTCAGTTTCCAAAAGGTAAATGTTTTGCTACAGCTTGCTCCAAAATCAGCTTAAGTCATGTTCTTCGGTTGACTATTAAGAGAACAATTTGAAATTAACATTTTGAAACATAGTTTTTTCCCCTTGTAAAAATCTAGTCAAAAATCCATATACAAAGTTTATTTTTCAAAGAGTCTTAAGAAACTTTTCATGTTATTCGAGTCAATTTTCCAATATAGTTGGTCTCCCTAGTCATTCAATGGTCAGCCTTCTAGCAATAGCTCACCTTTAGTTGCTCAACACAGAAAAGCAGTAATTCATAAAAGAGTTCACAGTTCAATCAATGCCAGACTTTTGAATTTACCTTCTTGTCTCACAGGATATTACAGCCTGAGTACCTTGCTCTGATGTAGAAAAAGCTCTAGAATACAGATTGATGGTCTTACAATCTCAGATGATGAATTGAGCCTTTCAGATCCAACAGACATGGCTGTTTGGTTGAATTTGTTGACATGAGCATCTCTGTGACAGGACTGATGCATTGACGTGGCCCTCTCTGCAGGAGGTATCAGTTCTTGTGAGAAAATGGGGAACTCAAATTGATGAGGTCCTTGCTATTACGTTTCAATTTGAATCACCTTGGGAACCATAGGCTCCGCGTCTATTTTGGCCTTCTTGTTTACACAAAGGGAACAGCTTCAAAGGACTCCTGTCCTAGAATTCATACTGGATTCATCACACAAAGCTGTGGTTTTGATGTTCTTGTTCCCAATTTGTCGCCAGTGTCCAAGTACCTGGGTGCTATGGTGACAAAGTGCCACTGAAATACATGGGTAATCAATCAGTGTACTGGAGGGTTGATTTCTTTCTTTCCTTTTCTGAACAAAAGCATGCTTCTTAGAAGCAATGGGAGTAAGAGGACACTCACAATTTACGTTATGAGCTAGCGATGATAAAGGCAAAGATTCCATTTAATTAATAACTTCACCTGGGCAGTTACTATGTCCAGGGAACCTTAACTGACCTCTCCCCATATAGAACACAGGCCTCTCTTCCCATTTTTAAATCGGAAGACATTGAAAAAGCAAATCATTTGCTTTCAAGCTGAGTTCAGGTCCGTAAGAGAATTGGGCCCCGGATTTGGAACTCTTGGATTTCAAGGCAGGACCGCTGTGTACAGTGTGCCTTACTTCACATAATGATCCTCACTTTAATCACGTGTCTGTTCTGAAGAGCACATCACAATTTGAAAGAGGCCACACAGTCTGAGCTGACTACAAAGACTAGTTTTTAAAAGGTCTTTTAAATATTCAGATGCATGCACTTCATTTGAAGTGTTATCAGTTTTGCCGCTCACAACTACGACCCAAATTCCTCCCTCAAACATTTTAATTGAAGCGAAATTACTTCACTTTCTGCTTTTACATAAGAATGTAGCACACTCATTGCTGTACAGTAATCACTGAAAATTTGGCTCCTGGTACGTTTGCTCTCTTAGCCTTTGACTTCTCTTTCTGCACATGTATTTCATTTTTCATTTTACTTTCTCATATTTTAATTATTGTATTTTATTTTCTCTTATTTATTGGTATTTTCTTTACAGTCAACTCTGAAATTTTTAATGGGTAACATTTGGGCATTTTTAAAAACAGATTTATTGAGGTATATTGACATAAAATAACCTACATATATTTACAGTATGGTAAGTTTTCTATATGTATACACTCATGAAAGCTAAGATAATGAGTATATTCATAATCCCCCCAAATATCCTCATGATTCTTTGAAATCAATTTCTCCTCCCATCTTTCAGTCCCTGAATCCCCAGGCAACCACTGATCTTCTTTCTATCTCTATAGATACATTTATCTTTTCTAGAATTTTATATAAATGGGATCATACAGTATGTAACCCATTTGGGTTTTTTTTTCACTCTGCATAATTATTTTGAAAGTAATCCTCATTATTGCAGGTATCAATAGTTCCTTCATTTTTATCAATGTTATAGTGTTTTGTATATGGATATATAGCCGTGTGTTTAGCCATTCATCTGTTGTGGATAGTTGCATTGTTTATAGTTTGGGTCTGTAACAAACTGTTTTGACCATTTTTGTGCCCAGTCTTTGTATGAACATATATTTCCTTTTCTCTTGGATAAATACCTGGGAGTGAAATGGCTGGATCATGTATAAGGTGTATACTTAATTTTTAAACAAATTCTCTAATTGTTTTCCAAATGGTTATACCATTTTACATTCCCACCAGCAGTGTATGAGCGTTTCAGTGCCTCCACCATCTTGCCAACACATTGTATAGAATTTTTATTTTTCTTTCTTCTTTTTTTTTTTTTAGTTTCAGGTGCAACAAACAATGTAATAATTAGACAGTTACACCCCTCACAAAGTGATAAACCCCCTCCCCCAGCTACTACCCCTCTGACATTGTATATAGCTATTACAATTCCATTGACTCTATTCCCTATGCTGTACTCCACATCCTGAATAACAATGTCATGAATGTCAACTATAATTTAATATGAATATATATATATATATATATATATATATATATATATATATAGTCACAGGATGTGTATAGTCTTTTTCATTAGTCATTCTAATAGGTATGTAGAGGTATCTCATTGTGGTTTTAATTTGCATTTGCCTAATAACTACTGATGTAGAGCATCTTTTCACGTGCTTATTTGCCACCTGTATATCTTCTTTGGCAAATTGTCTGGTCAAATCTTTTGTGTATTTTTTATTTGGTTGCTTCTTTGAGGCTTGAGAGTTCTTTATACATATTCTAGATTCAAGTCCTTTGTTACATATATGCTTTGCAAATATTTTTTCTCAGCCTGTGACTATCTTTTCCTTTCCTTAACAGTATCTTCTGAAGAGTAGAAGTTTTTAATTTTGAAGGGGAAGAATATATGAATTTATTCTTTTATGATTATATGTTTTATGTCACACAGGTTTTTCTCAAACTTTACTTTAAGAAGTTTTATAGATGTTAAGTTTTACATTCAGCCTATGATCCATGTTGAGTTAATTTATATCTAGTGCAATGTATGGAACAAAGTTCTTATTTTGCATATAGATATCCAGTTATTCCAGAACATCTTATTGAAAAGATTATTCTTTCTTCACTGATTTTCCTTTGCACCTTTGTCAAAAATCAGTTGTTCATATATGTGGAGTCAATTTCTGCACCCTCACTTCTGTTTCATTGACCTAATTATCTGTCTTTACACCATATGCCACACTGTCTTTATCACTGCAGCTCTATAACTCTTGAAACAAGGTAGTGTTATCCCTCCAGCTTTGATCTTCCTTTTTGAAGTTGTTTTGTCAGTTCTAGGTTCTTTGCCTTTCCATATGAATTTTAGAATCAGCTTTTCAATTTATTAAAAAAAATTGCTAGGATTTTAATTGACATATTGTTGAATTTATAGATCAATTTTGGGGAGAATTGACATTTTAACAACATTGAGTCTTTTGACCCAGGAACAAGCATAAAGTAATAAGAAATGGCTTGGGATAAATCTGACTATATGTGAGATATATACACTGAAACCACAAAACATCTCTGAGAGAAATTAAAGACTTAAATATATCGATAAATGTACTTCAACTGGCCACTTAAAAATTTTGGAATGCTTTATCTGACTTGATGTTTTTTCCTCCCTCTCTGTCTTACAGTCAAGCTTCAAAGAAATTAAGATGTAATAACTTTAAAGGTGTGCCATTTGTACCTTCAGTTACTAATGAAAGAGTGATTGATGGAAAGTTTCAAAAAGTAGTGTTTATAAATAAATTATTCAATGAGTTATTATCTGCTCTATGTATTATCCAAGCACTTTGTTCTTTTTCTTCTTCCATTTTTCTGTCTAACTTTTGGCACTTTCACTTCTCATTAATGTCTTCTGGGGCAAATAGGGGTAGAGAGAAGAAATGAGACCAAACTCATAAGTTCTTTTTCCCCTGTTGTTAAAAGCCTTTATGCAAAAAGGGACTGAATGCTGTGTTTAGGAATTCCACTTATATTTCCTGTCCCCATCCCACATCCCACATTTCCAGAGAGTGATGATTCACAATAGTAGGAAAGTACAAATATGCACATTTAAATATCAAATGCTGTCTTCTAAATTTATTACTGTGTTTTATCAGTGAATACTCAGAACATATGCGAAGTGCATTTCCCAAGAGGAAAGCCTATCCGTTTGAAGAAGTTTTGTCATTATAATAAACATATAGAACTTTGAAATTGGTTACATTATCTAATAGAGTTGGCTTGGTAGCTGTTGAGATTAAAACAATCTATTACTGGGACCCTCTTGAACTTTTATATTATTGATACTTCAGATTAATAATTCTTATAAAAATTTGCTTTTTGTTCTCATCTTGTCAAAGACTTGATGTAGTTGATATATATGCTACCAAGACATGACCTTTCAGAATTATGGGATATATTAAATTACATTTTATTCCTAAGAGTATCTTTAATAAGATGTAATTAAAACGATGTTATTTATATTATAAACTATTATATTTATATTATATAAAAACGATTATATTTATATTATATAAAACTATGTTTATTATATTAGCTTGATTGCTAATTTGCAAAATTAGGTAATCTGCAAAAGATGCTTAGTTATTACTACCAATTTGTAAGGTTCTTATGTAACTTCATTTATAGGAAAATTGTTGCATGGTATAAAATACAAAGGTTTTTTTCTAAAAATAAATTATGTAGTAGAGGTTATTGATTCTCTAGAACAAAGTGTTGTGAACAAAGCGAAGCAAGCAAAAAATGGAACCCAGAAATTGTTAAGAAAAATTATATTTGGATTATCAGAAATAAAAATATAAAAAACACAACTTATATAAGAAAAGAAATAGAATATATATATATATATATATATATATATATATATATATATATATATAATGTTATGTACCTTAAACTTACACAGTGTTGTATGTCAATTATATCTCAATAAAACTGGGGAGGAAAAAGATTACCAAGATACCAAGAAACACTAAATTTATTCTAATAAGCAAGTTCTGTGATGTGCATGATATGACATTTAGGGAACTTTTAATGTCATCCTAGAATCAGTAGCCATCAGTCTGAAAAATCACAGTTAAAAGGAAAAATTTCCATGCAGTCTTTAGGAAATGTATCCATCTTTAAAAAAAGGAAATTAAAAAACTGAAAATTCTGCCAACATTTACTACCATCCTGCTGTGTATTAAACCTTGGGATACAGAGATGAAAAGTCAAGACCTTAATTTCAAGGACTTCCAGCTGTGGCCATGGGAGGAGCTTAGAAAATCCTCTTCCCAAAAAAGTAATTCTAAAACTGGATGAAACTGAAAAAAGAAAAAAGTTTTACTTCTGTAGAATCAACCAAGACATACAATAATCTGAGAAGCTTTATGTTTGAAACACTATTGAGTGTTGGATCTACCCATCAGAGGATGGAAGCTTTACTAACTCAAGATGCTTGAACACAACCTCAGTACAATCATTGGCTGACCATAAATGATGCAGTCACAAGTGTGACCCTTAGGAATCTAGGTTTAAAAATTAAAACTAGAATTAAAAAAGAAAACCAAGCAGGGATATCAGTGGCTGCACTCCATGGGGAGACAGATTTCACAGATTTAGCCCAGCTAAGTTGCTAAACAAAAAACAAACAACAATAAAAAACAATAACCACAACTCTCGGGGGAGAAAACAGAATCCAGAGTTGCTGCATTATATTATCTAAAATGTTCATTTTTTTTAACAAAAAAGTTAAAAGATGACTGGAAAGTGTGACTAATGGAAAAAATGGTTAACAGAAACTGTCTGAGTATCCCCAGATGTTGGATTCAGTAGACAAAGAATTCAAAGCAGCTAAATGAAATCATTTTTAAAAGAATTAAAAGAAATTATGACACTATAAATCAACAATTAATAAATCTTAATAAGCAGATAGAAATTATAAAAAAAGAACCAAAAGGAAATTATGATGTTAAAAATATAGGAACTAAAATGAAAAATTATTACAGTGACTCAAGAGCAGATTTAAGATGGCAAGAGGAAGAATCAATGAACTTGAGGGTGCTCAATAGAAATTATACAATGTGAAAACACAGAGAAAAATAACTGAAGAAAAATGAGGAGAGCCTTAGAGACCTGTGGGAAAATATCAAGAATACCAACATACATACAATAGGAGTCCCAAAAGGAGAGGAAAGAGAGAAAGCATCAGAGAGGAACAACAACAACAACAACAGTTTGATGAAATAATGGCCAAAAACTTCCCAAATTTAAAAATCAACATTATTCTACAGATCCAAGAAACTCAATGAATTCTACAAAAAAGAAACGCAAAGCCATCCATACCTAGACATTTCATAGTCAAACTGCTGAAAGACAAAGAAAAAGAGAAAATCTTGAAAGCAGCAAGTGAGAAACAGCTCATGACATGGAGAGGAGTTGATGCAATTAATGATTAACTTCTTATTTGAAACAATGGAGTCCAGAAAGCAGTTGAATGAAATATTCAAAGTGCTAGACAAAAAAAATTGCAACAGAATTATATATCCAGCAAAACTACCCTTCAGAAATGAAGGTGAAATAAAGTCATTCCCAGATTAAAAAAAAAAAAAAAAAAAAGACTGAGAGAACTCATTTCTACCAGACCTGCCTCACAAGAATACCACAGGAAATCTTTCAGGCTAAAAGAAAGTGATACCAGAAGATAACTGAAATTTATGGCAAGAAATGAAAAGGACTGGAAATGGTAAATATGTAGGTTAATATAAAAGACCCTATAAATATGTTTTTATTATTCCCATAACTTTTTAAAATTACATAATATTCTATAAATTATTATAATGCTGTATTTTGCATGTACATATATGTATACATTCATATATATGTATGTAGTATATATGACAATAATAGCACAAGGAATGGGGAGGGAATGGAACTATAAAGGGGTCAACTTTTCATATTTCACTGCAATTAATTTATTATCAGTCTTCAGTTGATTGTGATAAATTAAGATGCATGTTGTGATTCCTAGAGCATCCATTAGAAAATAACTCCAACAAAAATCATTAAAAATCAACACAGTAAAAATAGTATGCTAATAATATACTTAACACAAAAAGACAGTGAAAGGAGAAATAGAACTGAAAGGACAGGATACATACAAAAAACAAATAGCAGAATGGAAAAAGTAAAACCAAGCATGTTATTTAAATGTGAATGGTTTAAACATCTTAGTCAAAGAACAGAAATTGGTGTGCTATATTTAAAAAGCAAGATCCAACAATATTCTGTTTTAAGAGACACAAGTTAGATTCAAAGACTTAGATGGAAAAAGACATATCATGCAAACAGTAGCCATAAGAAAGCTGTAGTAGTTATAATGATACCAGACAAAATAGGCTTTAAAACAAGAAATAATGCTAGAGAGACAAGGGGATATTTTGTGATGATAAAAGAGTCAATATACCAGGAAGATATAACAATTATGAATATATACACAGATCTAACAATAGAGCCCCCAAATACATGAAGCAAAAAGTGACAGAATTGAAAGAAATAGAATAAGTCATTGAAATGAATTCATTAATTTTAATTAACTAGAAAACAAAGTATTTGGATGTTACCAGTCACATCTTTGTGAAAATAATATACCAGACCAATATAAATTCCATTTGTAATGAATCACACACACACACACACACACACACACACACACACCCAGCTTTGCTCTGTTTCCCCCAAAATAAGACCTAGCCAGACCATCAGCTCTAATGCATCTTTTGGAGCAAAAATTAATATAAGACCCGGTGTTATATTATATTATATATCATATCATATCATATCATATCATATCATATCATATCATATCATATCATATTATATACCCGGTCTTATATTATAGTAAAACAGGACTGGGTCTTATGCTAATTTTTGCTCCAAAAGATGCATTAGAGCTGATGGTCCGACTTAGTTCTTATTTTCAGGGAAACACGGAATTAAAGCCAAGAAGACCTTGTCGAATACCTGCTACATGCTTAACATAGTGCTAGATGCCATGATAGGACTCTACAAAGAAAAAAAAATGAATCAAACATATTTAACTCCCTAATAACAATTGTAGTAAACACTTATTGAGCACTTAGTATGTGTTCATTTAATCCAACAACCCCATGCATTAGCTACTTTATCCTTATTTTACACATCAAAAACAGAAGCTAGTTGATAGAACCCAGATGCAAACTGTGATTTAAACCCAGATACTCTGGCTCCTCATTTGGTTGGAGAGAAAGGATAGATAGATAGACAGACAGACAAGTAGGTAGATAGCTAGATAAACAGATAGATAGATAGGAACAGTGCAAGGTAAAGTAGTTAAGGCTGTGTGAAGTCAGGAAAAGGGAGAAGTCAACTTGAACTTGTTTGGGCCAGTAGTTTCAGCCTTCTTAAAGTCATGGGCTCGGGTAGCTAGAAAATGGTATGCCGTACATTGTAAGTGGGTTGTATAGGAATGAGCAGAGCATATCTGGAGTGAACAGTTTGTTCATTCACTCAATAAGCATTTATTAAGTCTCTCCTGTACACCATAACACTGTACTATTTGCTAGAATATGAAAAACCAGCAGATAAGAGTTCACCAAACATAAATAATGACAATGATAGGTGGTAAGTGCTAGAGCAGAAGAGTCAAGGAAGGATCAGTTGTGCACAGGATAAGTTGAAGTTCACAGAAGAAGCCTGTTATTCTTGCATCTTAATGGAGAAGTATGAATGAACCCATCTGAGAAGGGGCTGCTGGGGTGGAGGGAGAACTATGAGAAGACCATGTGAGAATTGTCATGTGGTTCAGAGTAACAGAAGTGTTACCACGGGAGGTTAGTTCATGGGGTGCAATTAGGGACTTGAAGCTGGAAAGGTGATTTGAGGGTGAATAAGCCCTGTGTATTGTGGGTTTATTCTTTATCTGGGTGGACAGTGGAGAGCCTTGAAGTATACCAACCTGCCCAGGCATCCTTTGATGACTAGAGGCAGATAAGGTTGGGGGAAAGTCCGGCCCTACATGGAGGGATATTTAGTGACAGAGTGAAATATTTGAAGTTGAGGTGATAGGCAATGAGGAACCATGTGGTATGATTTAACCCAGTCATATAGTCAAAATCAACAACTGGGATTGAGGTGGTAAAAAACTGGCATGGTGGGAGTGGGAGTAGAAAGGAAATGATGCATCTAAAAAAAATGTTGAAGCTGCATTGCCAAGTATCAATGACTGATTGGATAAAAGGAATAAGAGGGAGGGAGGAGTGCGATGGCTCATGTTTTGAAGCCTAGCACTCTTGGAGGCTAAAGCCATGGCAGTGAAAGCAGACATTAGGAAACAAGGAATGTGTTTAGGTGGGAGAAAATAAACATTTTTTAAAAATGTTTGACAGATAATATGAGAACCATCTTGGAGTAGATTTTAAAGTCTTTATTGCTAGTGACCTCAGTCCACAAAGAACCTTAGCCAGTTGATTCTCAAATTTTGTAGAATTTTAAAAAGAAACCAGAGGAAAAACCAACCAGGATAAACATTAATATATCTGAAGTAAGTATTAGACTAAATGGCCGTATAAGAGTCCATGCATGCGTTCAACAGACCTGCGTTATGAATCCCTAGACAGTGTCACACAGTGGATGGTGGTATAGCTTACTAAGCAATAGTATGTGCTCCAGGGTCAGGCACAAGTTTGGTCACATCCCTGCCCCTGCCCTGGAGAGCTGTGTGAACTTGGCAAAATAATGGCCCTCTCTGACCCTGAAATTCGCTAGCTGTGAAAAGAAACAGTGGCAGTGACCACCTCATAAGAAGGTCATGGGAATTAAGTGAGGTGATGCATATAAAGCCCTTAGTCCGTTGCCTGGACAACAGAAGATCAGTGAGGGTTAGAGGCCACTGTTATTGTCTGTGTTGTCTCTGAGTCCCTATCACCACTATTATCCCTATTATCATCAGAATCCCTGTTCACCATCTTCCTCTCCATCACTGTCCTCTGTGGCCACCCTCATCTCCGTTGTCACCCTCATCCCTGTCATTTTGGGTCTTCGTGGTGGAAATTCTACAAGGTGATAGGCACCAACTTTGTTGCTCTATTGGTCAGTTGTTCTGTGAACAAATCCTGAATATTACCATTTAAGAGACAACTTTAGACGTGGACTAATCCCTAAATTGTTGTTGGTTTAGGTCACACTGTACCATTCTCCTGTTCTTGTTCTAATAATAGATAGTTATTCACCATTTAATAACTGACAGAAAAATATAATTTCCTTGAATTATTGTTGTTTGGGGTTAAATCAAGAATTTGATTTTCATTTATATTATAGCAAGTTAATTGCTGAAAAAATTCTTACTATTATTGCAGTCTTGTCTTTTATGGAAAAGGAGCACAGCATAAAGCACTTACAGAGACATAGCCCCTGTTCAAAAAAGATTTAATTACATTTGAATTCAGCAAGCCTTGGAACTTAAGGAACACGTTGTCTTTGCTGTTTAATGATGCTTTGTGCTTGCATGTTTTATGAAAACATCAGTACTCTGGCAAACAAAGACTGGGGAACTGGTCTCTTACCTACCTCTCAACTTCATTATGCAGATTTTAAAAAAATAAAGAAAAGATGTTGACTATCTTTTCATTATCGCTAAACACCTACATATATAGAGAAATGGATTCATGTTGAAGGTATGTTCTTAAACAACAATTTAGAGAGTTGGTTTATATTTTGTCCAGACTTCTGCTTTGCAATATTATAAGACTGTTGATTTAAAAAGTGGCTTTGCTGAACATTCCTCAAGATAAAAGACATGTTGCTTTTCAGTATGTCGCATACTCAATTTGGGGTGGTGGTGGTGGGGAAGTTTATTTATATACTCCATTGTCTTCTTCCAAGTGATACACTTTCCACCAAAGGTAAAGGAGGTGCACAGTGAATGACTGAGCTGCTTCTCAGCATGGTCCATAGACCACTGCCCACCTGCAAACTGCTTGCTACCAGTCTATGACAAGAAATGTCAAAAATTGAGAGTATGTGCTTAGAAACTTTTGTAGTAACTTTACATTGCTGTGACATCAAACATGTGCTTTTGTATTTGGCAAAAATTTTAGTCATCAATTGATTAGAAGTTAAAAAAGAAAGAAGAAAAATAGTAACAACAAGTAAAACAAAACCAAACAATTAATGCTGGTCCTTCACCACACTGGCCATTGGGATATTAACAAATACTGTATTAGAAGTGCATACCCTCCTTAAATAAGGTTGGAAGGAACTGATAAAGTAAGTCACGAAAGTGCTTGTCTTCAGGACTCGTTGGGGACTACATTGTGAACCCCTAGGAGAGGGGTAGGGTAAGCAGAGTCTCTGACATCATAAAACCCTGGATTCGTAGAGAATCTGCAAAGAGGAGTGTCCCATGGAGGACATTTTATGAAGAGTTAGTATTCTACAGCTATTTTTAACCTTCTAGTCACTTCTCACACAGCTTTAATACAGCACTGTATTCCTCAGTTTATTTTCCCCTTATTTTTGAAACATGGCCTTTAATGATACCACTGTAGTCAATGTTACCATTTTTCTAATGTCATGGATTTTTTTCATTTAGTTAAAAAACTCAAAACTGCGCAGCTTAGTCAAGAAGAGACAAAGTCCCACCTCCCAGAAGCCAAAGACTACATTTTTTTTCTGGTTACTGGATAATCAGAGAGAACATGGAATGAACTTCTGCAGTTTATGTGAGGGATGACTTGAAAATAATTGTGTTGGAAACTACTTCTTGGCATAAGAAGGTGAGATTAGAACTGAAAGGACATTGGAATGAATCAGCTATGGAAGGATTTTTTAGTACTCACAGAAGGTAGAGGAAAAAAGAAAGGGCAACTGAGGCTTAAAAAAAAAGTCATTGGAAAGGTACTTAACGAAAATGTAAAAGTGGTCCTTGAAATGCTGTCAGATAGCAGAGCTTTGAGGCCAAGAGCTTTTGCCAGGAACAAGTTATATGGATGGGATTGCTTCACTTCCTAGTACCTCGGTCTCCATTATTGAACCAGCACACTGTCAATTCCAGATTCTTTTTTCTTCAGTTTGATAACATTAAAAAGGCTCTGTTGATTGCTGGCCATCACTTTGAGAGTGAGGTGCTAATAAAGTGGAGAGCCTGTGAAAATCCCAATGAAATTGGGCAGACTCTCTGAACATGTGAACACAGCTTCAAGTTTGGAAAAGCCACAGTGGAACGCCAGTAATCTCTTTTCTCCCTGTGTGCCCAAGGCTGCTGACTACCTCATTACATCACCTCTCATAGCCCCCCTTTCTATCCTTTTGAATCGTGGCCTCATTTTCACCATTATCTACCTTCTCGCTGCCTTCAAATATACACAGCATTTCCCGATCTTAGATGGGGGGAATAAGCGGACAACTCTATACTCTCTAGCTCTTTTTCACTTCCTACTTTTCTGTTTTTGTAAAACTTCTTAAACAGAGTGTCTTATTTCCTTGCCACCTCCCTCTCCTTAGTCTCAGACGTCTGGCTTTAATAACAATAATGACTGTAGCAAGTATGGCTGACTTGACTGAGTGCATACTGCACCAGTCTCACTGTTCAGTGCTGAGCACGCATTTCATTGAATTCCCACCATAATCCTCTGAGTCACATATTTATTACTCCTGTTATAATTGTATAGATGAGATGTTAAGGCTTAGATTAACCAGTGGCTACACACAGCCACTATTGGCAGAGCTAGGATTAAGCCCAGATCTGACTGACCTCAACTCATTCTCTTAACTACCCCTTTGTTAACTCGAAAGGGCCAGGAATATGCTCCCAACTCAAAGAGGTATTATTATGCTCCATTTAATGTATTTTCTCTTAACTCCGAGCATCCCCACCTTTCTTGGGACATTTGATTGTCTCAGAACTAGAGGTAGGAATGCTACTAGTATTTAATCACTAGAAAAAGGAGGAGTACAGTGGTGAGAACTGTCCTGCAATGCTGAGAACCACCTCACACAGCAAATAATTATCTTTCCTCAAATGCCGATAATGCCCCATTCAGAAACAATGATAATAGATGAGAATTTAATAATGGATTCAGAAAGCCTAGATAACTTCCCCGAATCTGGAGCCATAAATCAAATTGATATCTGTCTGGATCTAAAGCTTATGCTTTTTTCACTCTATTCAACAGAACATTAAAATATCATGTATAATTTGATTTGCTCTGAGAATTATGAGAATTATCATATTTAATATGTAACATCTCAAATATAATTTATTCAGAGGATATTTAGCTAATTTCCTGATTGAATGTTCTTTTAATGCATTTAGTGGAGATAGTATGTATCATAGCATTTGCCAGATTTTCAAACTTGCTAAAACTTAATGTAAAAACTTAATATAATCAGCATTATATTAAATGAAGAAAGCTGCATATGCTGGAGCATGCCATCTTGTTCACCGTCACCCAGGAGTGGAAAGGACTCATTTAGGAAAGGAGAAAAGGTAAGGGGGGGATATATTAGGGGAAAGCTAAGTGAAGAGGTTAGGAGAGAGAAAACTAAATACTTTGATTTTTATTTAATTAGTCTTGTATTCTAAGCTCTGAGCTGCCACTTGAAATGTTTGCTTCTTCTGAAACTTTATTTAAAAAAAAATCTCCTGGGGCAGCTGGATGGCTCAGTTGGTTAGAGCGTGAGCTCTCAACAACAAGGTTGCTGTTTCAATTCCTGCGTGGGAGGGTGGGCTGCTCCCCCTGCAACTAAGATTGAAAACAGCTACTAGATTTGGAGCTGAGCTGCACCCTCTACAACTGAATTGAAGGACAACGACTGATGGGTCCTGAACACTGTTCCCCAGTATTCCCCAAGAAAAATTAAAAGAAAAAAATCTCCTTCATAAACATTTCAAAGTCTAAAGGATTGCCCAAATTTAAACAGTTTCTCTACTTTTATATATAAAGGCATCTTTTAATGTGCTTATTTCCAAAATATATGCCATATATTCTTTCTTGTAGCAATATAGGTTGTGCTGAGCAGAGCTTGTCACTTTTAAGAAAGGAGAATTGTGCTTTTCATAATCTAGATCTCATATCTAGACTATGCACTTGAACATGCCCTGAGTCTGCAAAATTGAGCTATACTTTCCTAAAATCAAGGCCCATGTGCTATTTTTAATCACTTATTTATTTATTCATTCATTCATTCATTCATTCATTCATTCATTCATTCATTCATTCATTTATTTTTTGCCACCCAGAATAATGTAGTAGTAGTTTTATCCTCACTCTCATGCTTCCTTTGAAACTTTGAAACAGATACTAAGTTGCCTGGTGCAAAAAAAGTATCTGTTTCTTTATACAGTTTTTCTCCTTCCTATTTTCACAACATGAGTTATGTTTAAATCCCAATGTAGATGATTTTCTGGGCAACATAGAGAACAGAGAATATTAGACTTTAATGGTGATAAGAATATCTGGGGAGAAGGAGATCCAAGATGGCGGAGTAGATAAATGCTGTGCTTGCCTCATCTCATGAACAAATCAAAATTATAAATAAATTATGGAATAATCAATCCGGAGAACCATCTGAAGTCTATTTGAACAGAAGTTTTATAACTAAGGATGTAAAGAAGAAGCCACATCGAGAGTAGTGGGAGGGGCGAAGACGTCAAATGGGCTGGTCCCACACCCAAGTGTGGAGTTGAAAATTGAGAGAGATATCTCAGTCGCAGAGATTCCTCATGGAGGAACAAGGGACCACAGCCCCTAAACCAGGCTCCCTAGCCCAAAGTACTGGTCTGGGGAAGACGAGCCCCCACAACATGTGGCTGTGAAAAACAGTGGGGATTCTGACCATCCAGGTGGAATGGAAGGCTGAGAAACCTAAACATCCTATTAAAGGGCCCACACAGGTACTCGCCCTGGGCTCTGGCAGTGTGACGGTGGCTCTGGGGCATCAAAGACATATGGTGAGATTGAGCTGTGTAACTTTGGGGCAAGAACTGGTAGGACAGTCCCCATTTTCCCTGTATGGGACACTTCTCCCCTGCAGCTGGCAGGTGGGTGCCATCTTTCCTGTGTTGAGCCCGCCCCACAGGGCAAATCTGAATCTGATTGGCCTGGTAAGCACCACTGCTCAAACCTGCTGACTCATTAAGACCCTGCCTCACCCAACTTGCATACCACAAGAGGCTTTATCAGAGGCTGAACCTTAAGGGAGCCGGCAGGTGGCAGCGGACTCAGAGTGTTCTGGCTTTTTGTGGAGCTACCCCAGACCCAGTACTGGTGGCAGCTGTCCTTCATTTGCAGTGTGGCCTCTCCTACATGCCTCCAGGTATAGCACAGGCAGTGAGCAACTGTGGATCAATTTGTCACTCCTACCAGTACTCCCAGGCCAGTCACAGGCAGTGGCTGACCGGGGCCTGTACCAGATCCCTTCCTAAGAGGCCCCAGAACCAATCTACCTGGAGGTTGGCTTCAGACCACAGCAGAGTACCACCCAATCAGCAACACCAGCAGCATACACAAAGGGCAGTCTCAACAGGCACCAGGGCCCACTGGGGTGAATCCTGCTCTGTGGGGTAAGTCTCCCACACAGCAGCCTGTAAGTTGCGGACATGGTCAAACCCCACAGCCAGTCAGCCTGAAGGTCAGTACCACCCACTGACATGCCAACAGCAATCAAGGCTCAACTATAACAGGAGGGCACACATAACCCACACAAGGGACATTCCTGGAGTACCTGGCTCAGGTGACCGTGGAGACTGTGCCATTGGGCTACACGAGACCCCACTATACAAGGCCACCCAGCAAGGCTGGGAGACATAGCAGCCCTACCTACCACATAGAAACAAACACAGAAAGGCAGGCAAAATGAGGAAACAAAGAAACAGGTCCCAAATGAAAAAACAGGAGAAGACTCCAGAAAAAGAACTAAACAAAATGGAGGCAAGCAATCTACCAGAGACAAAGTTCAAAACAATGGTTATAAGGATGCCCAAGGAACTTAGTGAGAACTTCAATAGAGAGATTGCAAGCATAAAAATGGACACAGAAGCCATAAAAAAGCAGTCAGAAGTGAAAAATACAATAACTGAAATGAAGAATGCACTAGTAGGAATCACTAACAGACTAGATGAAGCAGAAGATCGAATCAGCGATTTGGAAGACAAGGAAGCAGAAAATACCCAATCGGAACAGAAAAAAAATAAAAAAGAATAATTTAAAAAAAAATTGAGAATAGTTTAAGAGACTTCTGGAACAACATCCAGCATAAAAACAACATTCACATCATAGGGGTACCAGAAGGAGAAGAGAAAGCAAGGGATTCAGAACCTATTTGAAGAAATAATGACTGAAAACTTTCCTAACTTGGTGAAGAAAATAGATACACAAGCCCAGGAAGTGCAGAGAGTCCCTCCAAAAATGAACCCAAACAGGCCCACACCAAGACACATTATAAGTAAAATGGCAAAGGTTAAAGACAAAGAGCGAATCCTAAAAGCAGCAAGAGAAAAGCAGTTAGTTAGCTTAGCTACAAGGAAGCTCCCATAAGATTGTCAGCTGATTTCTGAACAGAAACTTTGCAGACTAGAAGGGATTGGCACGGAATATTCAATGTGATGAAAAGCAAGGACCTACAACAATGGCTACTCCACCCAGCAAGGCCATCATTTAGAATTGAGGGACATATAAAGAGTTTCCCAGATGAGAAAAAGCTAAAGGAGTTCATCACCACCAACCCAGTATTACAAGGAATGTTAGAGGGACTTCTTTAAGAAGGGGGAGAGGAGAGAGAAAAAATATGAATAATAAAATGGCAATGGCTACATATCTATAAACAATTGCTTTTAATGTAATTGAATTAAATGTTCCAATAAAAAACATAGGGTGGCTTAATGGATGAGAAAATAACATCCTTACATATGTTTCCTACAAGAGACTCACTTCAAATTGAAAGACACACATGGACTGAAAGTAAAGAGATGGAAAAAGTTATTTCATGAAAATGGAAATGAAAAACAAAAAAGCTGTGGTAACAATGCTTATACCAGACAAAATAGACTTTAAAACAAAGTCTATAAGAAGAGTCAATGAAGGACCTAATAATCCCATTTCTGGATATTTATCTGAAGAAACCTAAAGTGGTACTTCGAGGGGACGTGTGCATCCACATGTTCATTGCTGCATTGTTTACAATGGCCAAGATGTAGAGGCAGTCTGGGTGTTCTTTGATAGAAGAATGGATAAAGAGGAGGTGGTACATATATACAATGGAATATTGCTTGGCCAGGGAAGGGAAGGGTTTCATGGATGGACCTGGAGAGTACTGTGCTGAGTGGAATATCTCAGACAGTGAAAGATAGATGCAAGGCAGTTTCACTTATACATGGAAGCTAAAGAACAAAATAAACAAACAAAACAGAAAAAAGGAAAGAATATCTGGGGAGCTTGTTGAAATGCAAATTTCCAAACCCTGTACTAGAGACTTGAATATAGTAGCACTTGGAGGGAGTAATATGCTTTGTCAGTGAGCCACCCACGCGATGAGGTACAGGTGGTTCATGGACCATACTTGAAGACAATTAATTTGGCACTTAGTAGACTCTTGATAGAAAGTTGTTAAATATATGAATGTATCTGAAGGCTGTCCTGACATCTTTATTTCTAATCAATGCAGGCTTTTACCTAAAATCATATGAGCTTACAATCCTAGAAGATTCTTTAACTGTTTCTTCCCCTCACCTGTGTCCACCTGTTTTCAGTGACTCTTGAAGTCTTATTGTGTTTGTTACTCAGTTTCTTGCAAGGTCTTTTTCATTGCCGTGACAATCATGCTGCTTCAGGACCTCCTGTCTCATGGCTTGTTAATAGGTGTCCTGGTATTCATACTCTTTTTACTCCAACTTGTCTTTAAAACCACTATCAAATTAACTGTCCTTAAACCCATGCCTCTCTGCATTGAAGACTCTTTATGACTTGACTCAAGCTACTTTTCCACTTACTCTCCCTCTGTTCTCCTTCTCTTGAACCATTCTGCTTTACACTCTTGTCCATAATCATACTTTATGCATTCCCACCTCCCTGTCTTTATTCATGCCATCACTCTATGGGCAGAAATAGGTTAATGCAGCAGGCCTGGGTTATTCAAAACCTGCACATTCCACAGAAATACATGTCTTCGGGACTAGCTCTTGGTCAGCTCCTGGGAGATAACCTCTGAGTCCTTGAAATATTCTTCCTGATAAGAATGTTTTGTTTGTAGAAGGCCTCGGAGCATAGAATATTTGTGGTAAATACCAATTTCTATACCCGAGGCCTTGGACCATACTGTATCTATGGTAAATACCTATTTGTATGCCTGAGGCCTTGCCATGCACGTTAGCCAGATGAGTGTATCCTGACTTATGATGAAGTCCTCTTTTGCTCTAGTGGAGAGCTGGACTCTGAGAAGCTGAACTCAATCAAGTGGGCTATGCATGTCTATTGTGACTGGCCCCCAATAACAATCCCGGACACCAAGACTCAGGTTGGCAACATTTCACAAGGCTTGCCATACATTATTTCTGGGAAAGCTATGTATGTCCCCATAAGACTCCACTGGGAGGAGACACCTAGAAGCTTGTTCTTGGTTTCTCCTGGACTTCTGCCCCTGTGCTTTCTTCCTTTGCTGGTTTTAATCTGTATTCTTTCACTGCAATAATAGCCCATGGATATAACAGCTTTCCTGAGTCCTTTGAGCCCTTCTTACAAATCATCAAGCCAAAGGATGGTCTTGAGATCCCTGACACACCACCAAAACACTCCCCTCTCTTTTCTGCCCCACCACACCCTAGTGATTCCTCAAGAGCCTGCTAAAATTCCTTCCCTTCCAGGATGCCTTCCCAGAAAGGCAGGCAGCAAGCAGCGCCCTCTGCTGGTGAGAGTGCCCGTTGGAAACAGCTTTCTGAAAAGAAATCTGGCGATGTTAGCAAAAGTTAAAATGGACATCCTGTTGATCCAGGAGTTCCATTGTTGGAGTTTATTCTATAGAAATCGTCACGTAAGGGTGCACTAAGTGTGTTGCTATCTTGTTTGTTGAAGCAAAAATTGGGAATAACCCAATTATTCGTTGATGGCAACAGTAATAGAATAATAATCCTTTAATAAGGATAAAGCTTCCATTTACTGAGTACATTCTGTTCCAATTCTGTGCTAAGTGCTTTACTTAGAGTACTTCACTTACATTTATAGCAAATCTTTCATGTAGGTAGGTTATCCCCACTTAGACAAAAACTGAGGTACTCAGAAGTTAAATGAGGTCACATAGCAGCTAAGATCTGTATGACTCCATCCATACAATTCATACTAAGCTACAAAAGAGTGGTTAATAAAGAGTGGTAGAGCGCTGTATGTTGGAATGGAAAGACACTTATCACATATTATTAAGTTTAAAAATTAAAATTAAGTTATGAAATCATTTGTATATATTACCATTTGGTAAACCATATAGATGTATACGCACATTTGCATAGGAAACAAAATATGCAGTAAGATTTATTAATTTACTGAACAGGTAACAAGTAACTCCTCTTCTCCTAATACATTAAAATGATGATTCTGTGATGAACTTCACTGCCCTCATGCAAGGATATGAAACAGAGAAGACAGAAGATCGGAAATTAAAAGGAAAAACTGTCCGCATCAATTGGTAAAAGGTGAGGGACTCTTGACCTTAAATTTGGGCAACAAAAAGGTATTAGTATGTTAGAAATATTACTAATTCTTTTGTGAAAGGAAAGAGGGCCTGAGTCCTTTCACAGATAGAAGCAGACAACATATTAAATATTATATTTATATATAATATTTATAGTTGTAGGAAAATTAGAAAATGAAGCAAAGCACAAAGAAAAAAGTAATGACACATAGACTGGATTTGTTATTTTCTAAGAGCAGCATTTCTTTTCTATGATCTAAGAACAAATCTTAACAGCAGACATGCTAGCAGATTTTCCCAAAAAGGAAAAGAAAAAAGAGTTTGTTGTTTAAATAAATTTGACAGACACCCCATATTGCATCCTCTCTTTGCTCTAGTGAAAATGTTTTTTTTAAAGAAGCCCTTCAATAAACCCCTTTTTAATTCAGTGTTTCTTGGATTGTGTGACCATATAACCCGTCTGCTACTTCACTGTCTGTACCTGGGCAGCCTACGGAATGAAAGCTTCCTCCCCTGTTGTAGGAACCTGGGCACTGGCAGCAACTATTTTCTCGTCTTTCCATCCAAAGATAAATCAAGAGCCTCAATTTATTTTCCCCAGTATTTGTATATTCAAGATGCCCAGGAATAACTCTCATTGGCTCTACCTAAAACACATGCTCAGTTACTATGCAGATAAGATACCCTGACTGATTGGCTGAGGTCATAGGCTAAGTGCTGTGGCCGCGACAGTGAGTTCTGTGATGGCCAAAATGGCACAAATCACAGACATCTGAGTGGGAAAAATTAGGTATACCAAGGAAAAGAGAGGAGGGAGAAAATGATAAAATATATGATTTCTAATATACTGTCATACTCTAATTTTCTGTACTTTTTAGTTAAAACTCCTTGTGTTTTATTATATATGCCATGTATTCATTCTCATATTGTACTTTTTCAGTTACTATATCATGAACATTTATTTTCTATTGACATTACATATTCTTCAGAAACATGAGCTTTTAGATCTACATGTATTTCATTTTATGAATGAACTATATTTAACTGTTCCTCTATTGTCAGGCATTTGGTTTGTCCCTACTTTTGTTTTTTAAAAAGCTCTGGGTTACACATTCAGCATTAAGAGTTCTTTTGGGTTTAACTCAACATTCAAACTCAAGACCATAATTGACACTATCCTACTCCAAAGGGTATAGGATGGGAGCACAGCTTGCTCAAAAGGCAGTGATCATACCTTTCCTATAGGAGTCTTTGCAGAGGTCCATAGCAGTTCATGTGCAATGATCCACATCAGGAATTGTCCTGATTTAGAAGCCTATTCCCCCAAAGAAGCCAATACTCTTACAGCAATTCCCTAGGACTAGGTTTCAGGGTCCTTGTAAAGGACATGTTACAAGAGCATCCCACTCAAGGAAGCCCAAAGCTATGGTTCCTATCAGTTATTTATAATTCTCAAGCCTAGATGCCACTTACCCGTCCAGGATCAGTTTTACCATAAGTCATGTTGACTAGTTGTCAATATACTTGACCTGCCCCCACAACAGGTTAACAGGTAACTGAAGGTCAAATTTTCATGTAGAAATGGGAAAAGGTTTTATAAACCTTTCTTACACAAACATTCTTAAACATAAATTAATGTCCAGATATGTGATTTTTCTTGAAAATAAATCCCCAAAAGTGGAAATACCAAGTCAAAGAGAATAATTTAAAAATTCCTAATGCATACAGCTAAATTATTTTCCAGAAAGAAATACCAAATTGGAATACTGTTGGCAGTACACTCGTGACAGTTGGGCCCGCACCTGAATTTCCAGCATCATTTCTGTCACTTTCTACCTGAATGTAACTTTCCCTCCCACCCCAGTAGCCTCTTCACCATTCCACACATTTTGTTTTCTTTAACATTCCTTGCTTTGCCTTGTCCTCTGACTAGACTGTTTTGTCATTCCTATGTCTAGTGCCACTGATTCATCTTTCAAAGTACACTAGAAATGTTATCCCCTTTTGAAATGATCTCCAAACACTGCTTCTCCTCCACACTTTCCTAAGTAGAATTCTTGACTCACCCCTCTCATGCCCATAGCTTTTTGTTCTGAAGGCTACTTCAGTGCTTTTCAGGTTGTATTATTGTTAGGTGTATATTATGTCCGTCTCTTACACGAGAATATGAACTCTCTGTAGCTAGAGACTGCATTTGCAATTCTCCATCTCAGAGAACTTGGAATAGTCTATAATGACTTTTAAAAAATGTTTGTAGAAGAGTGTGAGTTAATTCAACAATAAGTATTTCTTGAACAGCATAGGGCATGTACTATTAAAAGTACCTCGGCATCTAGAACTGTACCTGCATAAAAAATGGCTCCAAACCAATAAATACTGGTTGAATAAGTGAGTGAATGCAGATATAGCACTGAATAAGACAAGGTAACTATTCTCATGAAGTTTAAATTTTAAAGATAGAAGACAGACCATAAAACAATAGATAAGAAAGCCATCAGATGGAATAAGTGCTACGAAGAGAATTAAAATAGAGGATGATGTTATAAAATGGTGGGTGGCTATTTTAGGTTGGGTAGTCAAGGGAGGTTTTGCCATGGAAGTGACAAACTGAGATCTGTATGTTAAGAAGTAATTGGCCATGTGAAGATTTGGAGAAGGGCATTCAAGGCAGAGGTAAAACTTTGTGCAAAGACCTTGTGATGGAAAGAGCCCCGCGTGTTTCAGGTAATGACAAGAAATATTTTGGGGTGGACCAAAAGAGAAAAACTGAGATGATTTTTAAAATATTTGACGACTGGTACAAAATAAGCATTGATGAATCATAACGGATTTCAGCCACTGTCTCCCTCTCCTCCTTCCCTTCCTCCTGCTTCTTCCCACTTTCTGGCTCTGTATCTACCCTGGATCCAGAGCACAGAAAGCTTTAGAGACATCAGTCTCAGCACTCCCATCCTGTTGCTCTCTTACAACTCCTAATCAGATGAAAGAACACTCCCTACCTATTTTTGTTTCGTGGAATGTAAAGTGGATCATATTTTCAGTGGGTATTTGGAATTCCCATAAGACTGACTCCAAGACTCTTAAGAGGTGGTTTGGAATGGCTGAAGTATAGGGCAGTGCTTCCCAAATGTTAACGTACGTGTGAATCCTCTGCAGATCCTGTTAAAATACTGATTCTGATTCAGTAGGTCTGGGGTAGGGCCTGAGAGTCTGCCATTCTGATAAGCTTCCAGATGATGCTGACATGGCTGGCCCAGGGTCTCTACTTTTAGTAAAAGGGCAAAGGGCATGATTCTGAGTCTTGGCTGCCCATTAAAATCCACTAGGGAGCTTTTTCATCTCCTGACCCCCAGGCTGCACCCCATGCTAATTGCATCTAAATCTCTTATTATTGGGAATCAGTCAGATATTTGTTTTTTAATCCCCCGAGGTGATTGTAGTATTTGAGAAGCACTGGCTTAGGGCAGAAAGTTGGTAAATTGTCTGTGCTGTCAGTCTCTTAGGTCACAGGCTAAATTTTACAGTCATTGATATGACACCAAGTTCTTTTAGAAAATAGATGTCCTGGAAAGAGTAAACTCTACCCTGTCAAAGTCCTAAAAGAAGTCTAAAGATAGTTAAGATTTAATTTTTTTTTTTAATTTCATTTTTATTAAGAGCATGTTTGTGAGTTCTCCCTTATGAGCAGACAGGGCTTCTTTCTCACCCTTAGGCTGTCCTTCCTAATTTAAAACAACTGTTACTGATGGTAGCCTCTTTTGAAAGAACTTTTCTTTCTCTGAAGCCTTTGGGCAAACTGAGGCTATAAAGTAAAGAAAGAAGGGACTTGCTCTCTGGTCTTTACCGTACAGTACAGCCCAACAAAATGAAATAACAGAGTCTGAGGTTTGGGATAAATATGGCCATATCAGGCTGGTGTTCTCTCTAAACTCCAAACTGATGAAAAAAATTATACCCTACTGGAGCCCACTGTAATTAACTCTTGGACAGCATTTCCATTATAAATCCGAGTTTTAAGAGGTTTCTTACTCAGCTGTAAAATTTTGCTCTAGGCTATGGCTTGGACATAGACAATTTCAGCTTGAAAGAGATTTTAAAAATAAAAGGAGTTTTTCATTGAGCAAGTGAAGTGTGGTTTTCAAAGGAATGAAATATCCACTATGCTCAGACATTCTTTACATCTCTCTCTATTTCTTCTCCAAGTGGTATTGATTTCGAACAAATGAAACCTAGTTTGTTCGCATATTTTTCAACCAAATGTTTAAATTACCAAATGTTTGGGGGACTCTTTGAATTAAGAAAATGCATTTTAAGGGTCACAACTTAATAAGAAGGAAGAAAAATATTGTTTGCTGTTTTCATTTGCAGAACTAGGGTGGGGCAGGATTCTGTTCTTTGAAGATCCTCCGTCTGTTGCTCATTTTAAAACTGAATTAAACAATAGGAAGCCTATTCACTATTTGTATGCTTTCACTGAAAATTTCTCGAGGGGTTTCTAAAATGCCTCTGTCATAAGTACATGTGAAAATACGTGTTGGTCAATTTCATGACGAAAATCTTGATTTTTGCTTCTTGGTGTTGGGCACTATTTCTGAGGTCGCCATCTCCCCATGTTCAGAAAGGAGCTGGGTTGCCTTCCTCTGGTTTAGCTTGTTCCTCCAATGCCTACATTGAGGAGGGCAATCTTAGACTTCTCACCATGCATCACTTACTGTCTCATTAACATCCCACCTGCTCACAGTGAGTTTCCTTTACCCCCTCTTTTTCTCCTCCCTTTGACGATAGATGTAAGATTTAGCCCTTTTGCCCCCTGCCTGATGGTGGCATAACAAAAATCCAACGATACATCAGCACCCAGAGTAGCTCTGCCCTAGGGCTCTACATCTGGGGAACCTCATTATTTGGTCAGTAGGGGTCAACCTGAGGTCCTGTAGGACTTCAGCATCCAAACAGACCTTACGTACGTGTGATTGAAACAAATGACCATTTATAAATATACGCTGCAGTCGTTAAAAGAGATATTTCCTTGGAAACAGCAGATAATATAAAATCATGATATATAAAGGTTCCATAAGCAGCTACAAAAAGCAGAAAAAGCCAAGGTAGGCAATAACTTTAGGCTCTTTGTCAATGATTCTAGGGAATCGAAGGTGTTCTGGCTATTACCCTCAATTTGACTGGCCATTTTCATCCTAACTAAAACAGTATTGTCTCACATTTTAGGTAAGATATCACCTCTAGAGAACGGTGCCTGACCATCGACCTCCCCACCCAATGTGTTCCTTCCTCCTCTCTCCTTGGACTGCCACTGTGTCCTCCACTTAGCTCAAACATAACTCCTCAGAATTTTCTTTCCGCTTTCTATCAACTAGGCTGTGAGCAATTTGTGTTCGTAGACTATGTATTTCATTCACTATTGGAACCCTAATGCATCGCATGCTGCCCTAGCACCATGGTCAATAAATGTTTGTTGTATCAATCAATAACAGAACGAATAAATCAACAAAGTGGAAACACAGGGACTTGTGCCTAAAGAGAGACTCTTGAGTTTATTTGCCAGTATTCTACAATACTCCCTAGTTTTATCTAAATATTTGGAAAGAAAAAGGTCTTGTTTTATTTGACAAGGTTTCATTTCCTAGTAGGAGCAGAAGTAGTAATAGCTAACATTCATTGAATATTCAATTACCGGGCACTATTTAAAGTGCTTTACCTGTATTAACTCTGCTAATCTTCACAACAGCCTATAAAATGGGCATGACTGTTATCCATATTGGACAGGTAAAGAAACTGAGTTACTTGCTCAGGTCGGCACAGTTACTGGTTCAAGCTCAGTGGTTCCAATTTGAACCACCTTTAGGTACCAGGCTATATGGATGGGATAAACAGGCCTACTTGCACCCCTTCCCTATGAGCATGTCATGGTTGACTCTGTTTTCACATTAAGTGACTGCCAGTCTTCAGCGTTTAGTTTGGCAGCCACCGTGCCCCCGTGCAAAGTCCATTTCTCCTGAAGTCTGTTTCCTTGCAGTGCACACATGTTTTTCTTTCAGTTCCTTGCTGTTAGTGTTTTATGACTTGGGGCGCTTGAAGAGGCAGCTGTATTGTTAATGTAAGCCATTACCACAGAGGTTTCTGCTCTTTTTCAGAACCTCATAATTTGTTAAAAGTTCTGGTTTGGGTTTCCATCACATCTTATTGCTGACAGTATTAGCAGTATCTGCCAACATTATCGGTTGTCTCCAGGGTACTGATTGAGATATAAAGGTTTCTGTAATTGCCTAAGATCATGTGCTGCTTTGTGTAGTACAGCTTGCTTACGCAGGGACACTATGCTTCCAAGTGATTTTTCTGGCCCCCATGGGCTATAAAATCATTTGATGCTGCTATAACTTTTAAGACAACAGAATGTTAACTCTGACTTGTTTGCTTTTGTTAACTCACGTTTCAAGGTTGCCTTTGTAGGCTACAAGGGGGAAATGATCAGCAGGAATTCTTTGTGAAGCTGAAGAAAATACAGGGATATTTTTCTCGTCATTACCTCTTTCGCTTGCTGATTCGGAGCACTCTTCTTACGAGCTGTCTGCTAGCTCTTTCTCATTTTGATTTCTGGGTATCAGAAATTTTTGCAAACAATGTGTCATGGCCAGTATCAAACACTGTGCTGACCCTAGTTTTTCTTGAGTTGCTACCTCTTTGCAAATGAAGCACTGGTCACAGGCCACACAGTTTGTTGGGGACAAAACTGAGGCTAGGTCAGTGTTCTTTCTATTGTTCCACATCCTCAAAGTGTATTTGTTTGAAATGATGGACAACACTGTACCTTAGGAAGAAAAGTTAAAGAAAAATTCACTTGGTAAAAACTAATTATTTTGAGAGCAGAAAGTCCTCAGCTAGATTTAAATTCCCAAAGATTCACACACACACACACACAGCTTTACAAGAACCTAGCAGAAAGAGATATAAAAACCATATTTTTTTTAGCCAAATACTAGACTAACCTAAAGTTAAAAAAAACCCACAACAGTATACCATATATATTTGAATGCTCTTACAGACGAACTACATAGAGAAACTGAAAAAGGAGTAGTAATCCCTTAACTCCATTGGATATTCTTTTCTCAATGGAGTTAATATTCCAGTATGGTATAGAATCTAGTTTAAAATTTTTACGGTCCTTCCTCATGTCCCCAAAAGAATGTACTACCTATATTAGTTTGCTAGGATGACCATAACAAATGACCACAAACTAGATAGCTTAAACAATAGAAATTATTGTCTCACAATTCTGGAAGCCAGACGTCCAAGATCAAGGTGCCAATAGGGTTGGTTTCTTCTGAGGGTTGTGAGGAAAAGTCTTTTTCATGCAGTTTCCCTAGTGTCTTAGTTCATTCAAGCTGCTATAACAATTGCCATAGACTGGGTGGCTTATAAACAACACAGGTTTATTTCTCACACTTCAAGAGGCTGGGAAATCCAACATGAAGGCACTGGCAGATTTGGTGTCTGGTGAGAGCCTGCTTCCTGGTTCATGGATGATGGCAGTCTTCTCACATGGTGCAAAGGGCAAGAGATTTCTTTGGGGTCCATTTTATAAGACCACTAATCCCGTTCGTGATGGTTCTGCCATGAGGACCTAATCACTGCAAGGCTTTACCTCCTAATACTATCACTTTAGGGGTTAGGGTTTCAACGTATGCACTTTGGAGGGTCGTAGACATCTAGCCCATAGCACCTAGCACGTGTTGCTTTGCTGACAATCTTTGGCATTCCTTAGCTTATAGAAGCATCGTCCCAATTTCTGCCTGCATCTCCACAGCGTTCTCCCTGTGTGCGCATCTGCGTCCAAAGTTTCTCTTTCTTATAAAAGGACAGCATTTACATTGGATTTAGGGCTCACCACATTCCAGGATGTCTCATCTTTATGACTTAATCTGCAACAACCCTATTTCCAAATAAGATCATATTGCGAGGTACCGGTGCTTAGGACTATAACACATGAATTCAATCCACAACACTGTCTTTAAGGAAAAGTTAATTCTTTGACTAGCTACATCAGACAGGAAAAACCTCAATATAGGCAATATGGTTTTCTATCTAGGTTGGTGCAAAAGTAATTGTGGTTTAAAAGGTTAAAAATAATTGCAAAAATCACAATTGCTTTTGCTCCTACCTAATATCAGGAAAAGAACATTCAAGAAGGACGTATATACTTTAAATTAATCAATTAATACCATTATATCCATCATGTACTTTTAAAATAAAGTTCCAATAATTCAAGACCCCGCTACCTAGAAATTAAGACTATAATGAATTCTATCATTACTTTGAGATACTGCCTTGATTTTTATAGGCTTTCCATATACATATGTTTTTTTCTTTGTGTTTTTTTGTTTTTTACTTAGCAGGACAAATATTTTCATATACTTTGACTGCATTCTTGATAAGTTCTTGATCCTCAACTTTCAACTCCAATTTATTTAAAAGGTTATTTAGAAGACGGCATTCCCTCACTTCTTTCATGCAGGTTATTACTCCCTTTGCTGTGCTCCCACAATATTAGGTACATGCCTTCATTGTAGTACTATTGCATTCATTAAAGTAGTCTGTTTTTATGCCCGACTCCTCTGTTAGACTGTCACTTGAAGACAGGGATTGTCTATTTTATTGATAAGACAGTGTGTTGTTTCTCCAGTACCTGGTATAGGGTCTAGCACCTATTGCTTGGGTTACTTTAAGCCATCCAAAAAAAGTTCATTAAAGAGGGAGCCATAGAACTCTTCTATAGAAGAGTTCATAGAGATATATTTTAGAACTAGAAGAGTTCTCACATCAAATTTTATCTAGTTTAGTCTATATACCTAGTATCTGGTCATTGGTTTGTCAATATACACATATACAGAGGGTGCCAAAAACATGTATACATATTTTAAGAAAGGAAAAAAAACTGTATTAAAATTGTAATACTCAATATATACCGATCATAAAAGATGAATACAAGTCATGTGTATACATTTTTTGGCACTCGGGGTATAAATCAGTAAATAATTAGCTAAAGTCAGTATTTATGAAGCAGATATTTTCAAGGATAATAGAAAAAACAACACTTATTTATAGGACAATCATTATTTGCCAAATTGTCAGAAGTATAAAACCATATGTTCCTTTGCAACCCTAATGAAAGATTTTAAATAAAGTCTAAGCATTATAATTAGATGGGAAGCTTTTCAAATTGCTTTAGATTTTAAAACTTTTCGAAAGTCTTTATCATGATGATTTAATTTTAAGTAATAATATTTATTTGAGTATATGCTGTCTTCTACTGTGTAGCTATCTTGGGCAATAGCTTTTTCTTTGGGCTTTATAAAATTTAAAACCTTTTGTTGGGGTAACTTTTAACTCCAAATTTCTGTTATTCAAATATATATCCTACAACTATATACTGTGCACTTGCTATATTCCTGGCATCTGACAAGAGACTATGATCTCAATTGAAGGATACAAATATGGATGAGATACACTGCCTCCAGGGGACCACCATTTGGACATGGTCCAAGACACATAAGAATGTGACTATTATACAAGATAGGTAGGTTTTGTAAAAGGCACAGACATGGTGGTTTGGGAAATCGGAGAGCTCTTCTAAATACCTGGGAAGGCAGTGAAAGCTTCAATAGGGGCTAGGAATATTTGAACTGTGCTTTGATCTGTAATTATCGAAAGCTTATCCAAATAAAAAAGAAACTGACTTTTATGGAGAAAGCCTATTGGCATTACATTTTGTGGACACTTTAAAGGGGTAGTGAGGTCATCCATTGTCACCCTCACTTGGTTTTGAAATGACAGCTGAAAGGTCAGCAATTTTAAGGTTGCAGAGCCCAACCCAAATCAACTAAGGGTCTCCTCCCTCTCCTCAACTAGAGAACAGGAAACCCTTACTTCCTGCCTGAGCTCTGGATAGATCCCAAGTCTTGAGGGCAGAACCTGAGTTTAGAAGTTCAAGATCCAACTAGGGCTTTTGACTTTTGTCATGACCTGAAAGCTAAGGACAGATTGGCACCATGGAGAAGCATTTTCAGAAGCTCTCTGAGGTAAGTGGAATATGGTCAAGGCAAATTTCTTTGCACCATAGGAGCCGTTTCTTCCCTCCTATTATGTCTCCGCCCTTCTGTAGACTCCGCCCTTCAATTTCTACCCAGGAGATTTCCTTTGCTCAGGTCCCAAATAGACAGGCCTCTTCCCCAAGACAAGAAAAAAGCAGCCCAAGTCCTTTTGCTACAGAGCAGGAACAAGGTCAGCTTTCCTCTTCTCCTTCAACTTTAGTTCAGTGTAACATGATACAGGCTCACTGGTCACTGAGATAAAAAAATGAGGTTGATTGGAACTGAACCCAAAAATGGTCAGAGGGAAAAAGGGAAATAGAAGGGAACTTCCATTTTTTTAGTAGCTCTAAATTTCGAGGGGGATTATCATTCATTCATTCATGCATTTACTCAACTGTTATTTTTTGAGCAGTAACCACATGCCAGGTACCATGCTAAGCCTAGAGCATAAGCAAAATAGAAACTGCATTTTGCATGGAGCCTGCATTCCATGTGGCTACATTCTATGGGGAAGATGGATAATTTTAATAAGATACTTACAAGTTATGGCTATAAAGATGAGAAGGGGCAATGTGATAGTGAGGCAGGAGGTTGAAGAGACTTTAGGTGGGTAATCTGGGAGGGCTTCTTGGAGGCAATGACATTTAAGTTGAGACATGAAAGATGAGAAGGAGTCAGCTATGCAAAATGTCAGACAGAAGGAACTGCAAATGTAAAAATAATATGAGCTATTTCATTTATGCCTCATGACAACTGCTTGAAGTACGCATCATTATTCTTCATTTTATCAGCCAAAAAAAATGGACATGAGAAAAGAAAAATGTACTCTTTAGCTTTCTCTCTTCTCTTTTTCACTCCTCTTTTGCACTAATAGGCAGAGTTCCATGGAAAATGCTTTTCAGTATTACAAAGTTCTTTAACCTATCTGAGCCTTAGTTTCCGCTTCTTAAAAAGAGCATAAAAACCTACCCTTCAGAGGGGTCTGGTGAGGACTGATTAAATTAGTAACTACTTAGCACCAAGCCGAACTCAACAAATGCTCCATTAGTATTTGCTTGTTCCCTTTTTGCTTTTGATCCCAGTGCCAGACTGAAAGACACCATAATATGTCTGGGATATGAGGTAATCATTTGGTGGTCAATGTATTTTTGAGCTTTGAATTATTTCAGAGCTGTGAATTGTGGGGGTCACCTCAATTTCAATCCTGCCTAATAGTCCATTTAGTACTGCTAAAGGTCTGGAGTGAGTCAGTGCCCTTTAATCGTGGGCACAGTTATGTAGGAACACTCGTACCTTTCAGTGAACAGAGAGCTGACCTGAGAGCTTAAGTCTTGCTGGCAAGAAGTCAGTGGTACATCACCTTCTCAGTCACCAGTAAACATTATTTGTCCTCCACCCAGCAGAGTGGAAACACAGAGAAGAGGAGGCCCAATCATTTGCTTTTCTTTTCAATGATCACTGAAAACCTTGAATTTCTTAAGATTGTCTTGGGGCTTTGTTGACTCTAACCAAAATTGATTAGCAAGCTCCTGGAGTGCTTGGGCTGTTTTAGTAGCAAAGGTACAGACAATATTTCTGCTGAGGCACAATACCGAACAGACAAAAAGAGCAAACTGCTCCATATGGACTTAAATTAATATATTGCCTCTGACGTTTCCAATACAAGGTGGTGGGTTTAGTCCTGTGTCTCTAAAGTGAACAGATTTTACTCACTGACAGACTTAATCAGTACAAACATCAGAACATGTTGCCATCAAAGGACATAACTGCTAGAATATAGAGAAGCTATAAAATGTATGCTTTTAATAGCAAAATTAAAAAGAAAAGGAAAAGCCCTTTTCCACTTCAATCTTTTTGAAAACAGTCCATCCCCCTTTTCCTCTTCCCACCTCCATTCCCCAATCTCACTCTGCCAGATCCTCTATCTTCTCTACACCCATCATCCAAAAAAAGAAAGAAAGAAAGGAAAGGAGAAAGAAAGAAACAAAGAAAGAAAGAAAGCTTCACACCATATGTTTCTATTGAACAGTGAATTTCTGATTTATGAAAAAATACTGTAAGCATTAAGTTAAAATTCTAGCTGTAAGAGCCCAAGCTACCATGTAGCCCACCCGCCTGCCTGCCCTCCCTCCCTCCCTCCCTCTTTCCACACTGGAAAAGTCTTCTGCTGCTCACTTTTATAAGCCATCATCTGTGTCCCCTGGGGAAATGTGCCCGCTGGCTTCTAGCCAGTGGCTCATATCTAAAATGTAAACCAGGGAAAAACTAGAATTAAGAAACACATTTGCTCTTTTTGAAGCTAGGTTGAGGACTGTTACGGTTTTTTCCTCTGACTTCATCCATAGACAAATACCATTCTTACTTTGAACCTTTGTGTGCATATTCTACTGGGAGAGAAGATGACAAATTAGACAAGGTCCCATTTTTCAGAGAGTTTATAACACACTGATCAGAAGACATCTATATAGAAAAAGAAAGTTATCCAACTAAGTGGTATGTCCTTATCGTAAAACAGTTGTGCCCCAAGTGCCAATGGGAATTCCGCAGAGAAGGGATAACCGTTCCTGGTTCTTGCAGCTAGACAAAGGCAGGGAGAGAGAACTGAGGGGCTGAGCCCTGAGGGCTGGGTGGGAATCAATGTAGGAAATGTTTAGAGATGGAAGAATAGAGAGGAACCAGAGAAGAAGGGGAAGTCCTGACCACAGAAGAACCATGCACAAGGGGCTTTGCTTCATAGAAAGGAAGCTTCATGCCACATTTAGAATCTGCCCAACAGAATGGGCAAAAACAGCAAACTTCACATGGCATGTGAGTAGGCCTTTGCCACACATGTGCCTAGCATCTGTGGAATGGAGGTGGTGGCGCCTAGTTGGAGAATTGTTGGGAATAATCAGTGAAAATAACTGAAATCTACTTAGCTTAAGTGCCATGCTGGAATGCAGGGTTAGCCCAGTGGGAGGCAGGCTACCTCTCAATCTCATCCTGCAATGGATGCCCTCAGAGGACAGCCTCCTTGAGGGGGAAGGAGTTGGGTGGAGGAGTCAGAATACCCAATAGGTTGCCATTCAGGCTGAAGGGTGTATATAAAAGGGGATTTTTTTTTTTTTCAGAGTCTAGCGAGCCCCAAACTCTCTAGAATGGCAGATAAGCACGCTGTGTGTCTGCTGTAGGACACTGCACCGCCATCTGCTGCCTCTGAAGTCAAATCTAGTTTCTAGACCTCCACAGCTGCTGGAGAGTTCAGGAGCTTTGTTGATGAAGATATCTAGATATTGAAGACTGACAGCATGCTGGGGGATTCATTCGAGTAAAATATACCTCCTGGATCTGAGTTAAAACATAAGCCCTTTGTTAAAATGACAAAATATCAACCACAGAAAACCCATAGGCTCCATATCTTTTCCTTTGTAGTAGACCTCAGACCAGAGACAATACAGTGTGCTGGTTTGCATGTCATTGCATTCGGTCAGCAGAAAACCCATTAAGTTTACTGGGAATGTGGGACTACAGCAGGCTTTATCAGCTTTATTATGCAGTTGAGGCAGCAAATGGTTGTTCCTGCCTCCTACTGATGTTTTCCTTGTTGAGGTGGACCAATGCTTCAGATAGTGAGCTAACATTTAGTATCCTGTTTCCCTGAAAATAAGGCCTAGCCGGACCATCAGTTCTAATGCGTCTTTTGGAGCAAAAATTAATATGAGACCCAGTCATATATTATATTATATTATATTATATTATATTATATTATATTATATTATATTATATTATATTATATTAATTATATTATATTACATTATATTACATTATATTACATTATATTACATTATATTACATTATATTATATTGACCTGGTCTTATAGTAAAATAAGACCAGGTCTTATATTAATTTTTGCTCCAAAAGACGCATTAGAGCTGATGGTCCGGATAGGTCTTATTTTAGGAGAAACACGGTATTATGATTTTGTTACACTTTATTACCTCCTTTGCCACATAAATCCCCAAACTCCTTACAAAAACAACATCGTATGTTACATTTGGTGGGTGCAGCAACTGCGGTGCGCAGTATCGACTGTCACTCAAACAGCAGCATAAATTGGGAGGACTGCTTCAAGTTAAAAATTCTTCAAGCCACTGCTGCACCACCATTGTGCAAATTTCTGGGTGGGGGTGGGGAAGAAAAACTCCTGAGGCTTTACAAGGGTTTCAAGGACTTCAGCTCGAGCTGGGAGGTTCCTAAAACTTGTGGATTTTTTCTTAATGTGGGTGGCGGAGTGGGGCTGCCTTTATTTTCTATTCTGCTTTATCAAACCATTTAGAAGGCTTATGCTCTACAAATCCTATAAGAATGACTCAATTGGACTTTTCCAAAAGCCACTGATATTGTGCAAGAAGGCAATGCGGAAACACTTTAAATCATGAGTTATTATGGTGAGTGTACTGGTCAACCACAAAGTCTACCACTTCTCTTGAGAAAACCAACCCAGTGGAGGGACCAAATTTGGCAGGATACCTCCCACCTTGAATGATTTTGACTTAGGCATCTCAAACAGAAGAGTAATAAGACAATTGATAGGTTTCTGGTGGCTCTGAGGCTGCTGTCTTATAGGAGTTATCAGAGCCTCTAGTAAGGTTGGTTCCAGGCCTGGTCCCTGCTGTACATTCAGGGTGTGTTGTTGCCTATTGTGTGTGAATGCTGCCCTTTGAGTTGTGCAATGGGCAGCCCTGCCTGTGATGTAACCAACAGAGGACCTGGTTCCTTCACTTGGATTCTATTCTTCGCTGTGCTGTTAAATAGATACTTGACCTAGGGCAAGTCAGGGAGCCTTAGTTTTACCTTACCTAGAAATAGTCCTTGTAAGTCCCTTCTGTTTCTATAATTATCTCATTCTGTTTCTTTCAGTATTATTTGAGAATTTTTGAATATGGATTTCACAGTCATTCCCAATATTGCACATTGGAAGGAAAAAAAATATATGTGTTTATTTATGTCTTCAAGGAAACATGTAATAGGAACAAAAGCAAGCTGGAAGTATACCTCAGGAAGGCCATAAGAACTTTAATTCTGCTAAAGCTTTGGGTGCTTATTCTAACGTATTGGGAACACAGTTTGGAGTAACTTGAGATTTAGTACCCAGAATGGAGAGAAATACCATGGAAATAATCATTCCTAATTCACTTAGTTAAGACAGGAAATAAGAGTCCTCTGGCAGTAAAACAAACATGATTCCCTTTCCAAATCTTAAGAATTCCGATTAGGACTAGTTTCATCAAAGAATGTTCTTGCTGATTTCTCGTACATCTTCTTCCATCCCTTAAGCCCATCAGTTAAAACTATTCCATGTTCAATGGAGCTAAGGCCCCTTGGGAGCCTTTTAATGGAAGTAGATTCGTATTCACTTTAAAACAAAAAGACTAAATGATGAATGGGTATACATTGGGATAAAGTGATTTGGGAAGTTTTTGTTTTGTTTTGTTTTCTGGAAAATAACAAATCATTTTATTGAGAGGTATTTCTAGCAGAAATATAAATACCTTGTTAACTATGTTTTCTCAGTTTTTTTCTCTGAATAAAGAGAAAGGGCTTAAAATGAATTATAAGGGCATGAAGTTAGAGGTAATTACAGGAATATTTCCTTTACTGCATAGGTTTTAAAAGACCTGAACCTGTTGCCCTAGAAGGTTTAGAACTTTTATTTCTATAGATTTTCTAGAAAACAATTGATTCGCCTCACCCCCACTCCCCACTTTGATTGCTCTTTATTCTAATCAACCTGCAAGAACTGTAACAGTCCTGGTTATACCTCTCTCCTAAGGCCAACTGAATTGCTTCCTCCTCTGTCTCTATGGTGCTTTGTAGATACCACTCTTATAATGCCTTCGAAATCATATGGTAATTTTGTATGTTTCTCTAGCTACAAGTCTATGAATTCCTTGAGGACAGAAGCCATGCTGTTTATTTTTATGTTTATTTTTATTTTTTCAAGCTTTTTCCTTAGTTCCTAAAATAGTGGCTGACAGATAACAGTACTCAATAAATATTTGTTGAATTGAATTAAAATGAGTACTTATATAGCTCAAATAGTGTAAAGGCAGGAACCATGTCCATACTTGATTAATAACTCAGACTTAATTAACTCTCAGAGCACAGGTTATCTGTGCTCCCGGCTTATGTGTTCTCCATCAACCCCAGATACACCCCCACCTTTATTCCCACACTTTGGAACAAGTTCCACTTCTTGCTTCTTTGGTCGCAGGGGAAAGAAATCTGATCAACCTACTCATATTGAGCTGTAATTGACTTTAATATGTTTCCCTTGAGTGACTTAACCACCTCTGTTTATTTGAGCTCTGAGTAATTCTCCGTTAGGCTTTATAACTTGCAGTAAGGAGTTGACCTTGTGGGAGGCTTAGAGGTTATAATCATATACCTGACCTCTCTAAATTCTAACCATTGGAAATAGATACAAAGCGCCATGTGGATATAAAAGCATTATTAGTGGATTCCCAATAGTCTACTAAAGAACAAAGTCCCCTGAAGAAGTAGGATTAGAGAACGTGGCTTAAAGAGGAAGTTGAAGTTGATGCTTTATAGTATTTACGTCTTCAGACACCCATGAAGCAACCACCTATAGGAAAAGTTAGATCTACAAAACTGACTGAATATATTTGCTCACACCATGCCACCAAAATGTCACTGGAGGAGGTCACCAATGGTCTCCTAATTATCATTTCTTTGTCCTTAATTGATTTCCAATTATTATTTGGCTCTGTTGAATACTCCCTTCTTGAATTTTTCTCTACCTTAGGCTTTCAGGATACTACCCTTTCTTGAGTCCCTTTTCTCTTACCAATCATTATTTTATGAGCTCTTCTTTCTCTGTCCACCCCTTAAAAGTTGGTATTTCTCCAGTTCTGTGATAAGCTATCTTCTCTTCTCACTATGCATAATCTAGCAGCAATCTCACCCACTCTCATAGCTTCTACTCTTGTCTCTATTCCAATAACTCTATGATATTTACGTCACCAATCCAGACTACTATCTATATTCAAGATCAATATATTATTTTTTTATTCCATAAATATCTACTGACAGATTACTATATGGTAGTAAATAGTGGGGATACAAAGATAAGAATCCTTACCTTTAAGAAACACTAATAGCAGAGACAGTTGTGCAAACAGAGTGGAGTATTGATATCCAAGAGAATATTTGGAAACACTGAACAAGAAAACTCAAAACTTTAGAGAAAGAACTTAGAAAAAGAGGATGTTTTAAAGGACACTTAAATGCTGATTAACAGTGAACACTATTATTGATTCAAAATTCCCTCCCATCCTTTTCTTCTCTTTCTTTTGGGTGATGGATGATCTGAGTTCCAAGGAGGGGATTAGTCTGCAGGCCTCCTCTTTCCTCACCGACTTCTGTCAGTTTCATGTGATCTATACAGCTATATATGGTGGTCTCCTCTGATATCCGTGGTCCTCCCATGACTTCTAGTCTGATAGGCCTCTCAAGACATGTGGACCTTCCACAAAAGGCTCTGACTCTCTTAGCTGCTCTTCCTACTTCTTGCTGGGGTATGCAAATCCTGTGAGTCTGACCTCAGATCCATTTGCATAGATACTAAATGGATACCTATGGATATCTTGAGAACTCTCAGCTGGCTTATCAAGATGGGAACTTTCTGATATGCACAGGCTTCCCAGGCTCTACCCTGAGATCCTTTTGTAGCTCTACCCCTCTAGTTTATCTTATTTTCTATCATCTAATTCTGAAGGACTCAACCTTAGGTGGGGGACAGAGAGCAGGCATCCCATACCCACGTCTAGTTCCTCTTCTCTCTTATGCCTTTTGCTCTGCAATCCTCACCTTTTGTCCCAAGAAAGGTGTTTATTTCCTCTCTCTGTCTTTTTGCATCAAGTTCTGTAGCTTTCCCTGTTCTAAGAGTCTTGATACAATGTCCACATTTTCATTCTTCCAGACTCTACTGCAACTTACAAATATTGTTCTTTTTTCCTCTCAAAAGGATCAGCTCTTGCAAATCAAAAGCTCTTTGGCTTTCAATACTGTTGACTCTGCCATGAATTTCAAGGACCTATTTTGGAATTCAAAGCCAAGAGTTGGACATTTTGTTCTTGATGCTGCTTTTGTGTCTCCCCTCCCTGAAGCAAAAAACTTAGCCTTCTTTCATTTAATGTTATAAAGGCCAAAAAGTGTTTTTTTTAATTAAGTAAAGGAAAAATACACTGGATTTTATAATATGATTTTATTATACTAGTAGCCCATACCAACTTTCTATATTTAATTATATCCATTATTTGTCTTCTAATTTCTTAATTTTAGTATTAAAATTTTAAGGTTATTTAGGGCAGAGAATAAGTCATAGAAGTCTTTTGTGTTCCTCAGAGCACGTGGGATCATTCATTCATTCATTCATTCATTTACTCATTCATTCAGCAAACATTTATTGAATACCAAGAGCTATTGACAAAAAGATGGATAACATTCCTTGCCCTTCTGTTAGGTAATGAAAGGAAAGTGAAAAGTAAACCAAGATAACTCAGAAAAAAGTATAAATCAGAATGGAGAATCCAAAACAGCTTTCTAGAGGAGGTAACACTTGAGCTGAGTTTTGAATGTTCAGTAAGGTAAACACATCAAGGAGAGTTTTATTCCATCCATAGAGGTCTCCGTGAATGAATAAATGGGAGTATATTTGGGAATTACAACTATTTAATTGTGACCAGAAAAAGTAGAGTCTTTGGTGGTCAGAGACGAAAGCAGTGGAGAGATGAGATTAGTATTCAATAAACTGATCAAGGACGTTATACACTTACTAGAAGTTGAAACTTAACTGTGAAAATTATGAAGAATTATAAAAAGATTTAAGGATTTTAAGGAAATCTTTAAACAGGGTTTTAGAAAAGTCACTCTGGACACGGTGTGGAAAATGTAGAGAAGTAATTACATTTTTTAGGGGGATCCCAAATTAGAAGGGATAGAGGTTAGAAAATTATTGCGAAACTCAGATGAGTGGCAAGAACCTGGATACAGATGATGAAACACAGAGGAGGGGAAGATATGGAAGAACTGTAGCTGGTCTAATCTTCAAGCCTTGGATGTAGGAGTTGAAGAGAGGGAGGATGACATTGACGTTTCTGAGATCATTGAATGATTGTGAAAATAATAGTTTCCATCTCTTAATTAGGGAAGAACAAGTTCAGATGTGGCTGTATGAAATTTGACATACCCGAAGGACATGAAGTAGAGATGGCTGTCTGGGAGAGAGCTTCACAGAGCTTCACGTTAGGAGCTGTGGCTGCTAAAGGCATGAATGTGGGCAAGACGATCAATCAGGAGGAGTGTAAAAACATGTAGAAACAAGAGATGGAGAAGAAAACCCTGTGGAACATAGTGCAGGCCAAGAAAAAGGAATGCTCGGAGACCAGTAAAAACGAATTCTTGGGAGAAGGGAGGAGAGCCACGGGAGATGGAGCATAAAATTCAGACGATGAGAGAAAAAAGAAAGATGGTGTAGTCAGCAGAGCTGCTTGTGACGTGTCTCCTGTAAGGTAAGGATAGAAAAGCAATGAGGAAACCAGTGGCCAGTATGAATCTCAACTCCGTGGCTTAAGAAAAGAATGAGCTTCTTCTAAAAGATGAACAAGAAAGAAAAGTGAGAATGATGAATCCATAAGGGGACTTTTTTTTTTTTCCATTTTAAACCAGATTCTGAGCATTAAAACCAAGTTTTAATAAGGTGAATGTCCACTCATGATATGTGAACATAAGGCAAACCTATTTTAGTAAGGCATATGGAGACGCCTTCCTAAATGAATCAAGTTTGGGTATAATATATACAAAATATACTTGAGAGTAATGCTTTGCAGCAGTAAATTATTTTCTTTTTCCGTACTTTCTAAAAAAACAAAAAAACAAGCAACAACACAAAATCCTACATAAAACGATTACCCTACATATTAGAAAATTATATCGCCTTCTCGGCTATATATTCTACAATTGAGGACCCACGGTTTCCCTGTCTCTGAACAACTTCCAAATTCCAAAGAAATGTTCCCAGCCTTTTGTCACATTATTTGAGCTTGTCATTCCTGTTGCAAGAAGCTTTTGGGAGGGTGTCACTGTCGGGTAAAGTAACCCTGCCGCCTCTGCCTCAAAGCAGCTATTTTCTTCTCCCGCATAAGAAGCTTCAAAGTTGGCTGCGTGGGTAAGTGAAAGCATCATAGCTGGGAGCTGTCCTCCTCAGGAGCCCCATTAAGACCTGGCAAGGTTTTTCACTTCCTTTCAATGTTTATTAGTCATGGAATAAACACATTAACATTTGAGAGCAGCCCTTGCATCTCCATCCCATCTTAGATGTCTGTTTGCTTATATTTCTGATGCTTAGAGAATGGTTTGTTCCCCAGGAAACATACCCCCTGAATTACTTTACATACCATGGGAAGGCCATCCTCCCTTCTGTACCCACCAAGCAGACTGTGACTGAAGAGAATACACCTATGTTTGACTGTGGAAATAGAATCAGTTCCTAGTCCCAAATCATGAAGCACCCAGTTAGCATTTACCTCCTCTAAACAGAGCACACCACTGAGTGCTGCAAATATGCTGGGAGACTTTTAAGACCCATAAGTAATTTGCCTTTCAGTGTCAATGTTTTAAAAATCTGAAGAAAAATGACCACTTCCCAGCACAATAATGTGCTCCTCTCTTTCCTTAATCACCATGATCAGTAGAGCATGATTTCAGTGAATCACCATCAACTTGTATGTAAGTAGGTGGGAAGGAAGAGCTTGCTCTAAATAAGTACTGCACAGATAGAAATTTGGAAGAATTGGAAGGGTAAATTAAAGTGATGTTTCTGATAAGGAAATTGTTCCATCTGGGGGTTTATAAATTGCCATGGGTTCCCAAAAGTACATTACTTGGCATGAAGAGGAAATTTTCCCTGGTCTGTCAATTTATAAGTCATCAGGATATAAATCATTTTATCCAATGGAAAGATAACACTGAAATATGTATTATTTATAACACACGATTCCTTATAAAAAGAAGCAGTGATTTTCTTTCTCTTAACTTGAAATTCCCTAAAAGGGGTTATTTGTGCTAATTTACAGTTTGAAGAATTGTTATCCTTAGATCATATAAACTGATGACGTTTCCCTACCAACCATCTATTCCTCCTTCCTCCTTCCAAACAGAATCTGAATTTGTTTGGGTATTTACCCCTTCCCCAAGCAGCCCAGGAAACTGAAGGGAAGCTAAATACAACCTCAGTTCCAGAGACAGCCTTGCATTTCTCAACTAGGCAGGATCAGACTCTCCTGTAGTGACTGTAATAGGTCTAGTTATTACTGTAATAGGTCTGAATTCTATCGTGTAACCTAGATTCAGATACAGGGAAGGATTTTTATTTGGGAGAGGGGCTTTCTTTCTCATGAATAACAAAGTGGGTAGTACTCATTTCTAGCAACAGATATGTAATGAAGAGGAGAGGAACCAGTCTTAGGAAAAAGCCAACACCAAAGATTATAGAGGAGAGGGATAAAAAGAATGTAGCCCAAGGGGACATGATATGGTTAGTGAATTAGCCAAACTTGAAATCTTTTCTCCCTGTAGGCTTCCCATTGTGTGAGATATTAATTTCCTTATTATTTAAGTCAAAGTGAATGGGGCTTTTCTTTCTTTGCATCAGAAAGTATCTTCAATGATACATTTATGATTAACATTTTGTATTCATGTCTGGGCAGACCCTGCAAGTAATTGAAGTCCATGGCTGCCTCGGTGCTTTGATTGGAGGAGTACCAACAACAGATTATCTCTTCTACCAATCTAACACTGGACCTGAAACCTGGGCCATTAATTGCTGCTTTAGGCTAAAGTACTGCATATCCATGGAAGTGATTGTTAGGATGCCAAGAGGACTGACATATTAAACCATGAATTCCAACAAACATTTGTGGGAGTACTAATGTTTGTTGAATACATTTCAGTGTGACTCAACTATTATTTATCACCTCTAAACTCTTAGGATCTATAAAAACATGAAGTTGAAGATGAAGATATAATCCTTGCCCTCAGAGAATATATAATCCAGTAGGGGTGACAAGTACACATGTACACAGTGAGCAGATCATGAAGGGATCAACAGAATAAACAGAGAGCTTTGAGAGCAGACATGACTACTTTCGTAGGAGGGATTAGAGAAGACTTCTTACCTGGATCTGAGTAGGCAGGATTTCAAGTCTGGAAAGAACAGTCCAGAGAGCTGAAATATTTATTTGAAAGAAACAATTAAACAAGACCTTGACGTGGAATGTTATATTGGACTCAGAGCTGGGAGGTCTGAGTCTGAATTCCAGCTTTGTCACTTGGGCAAATCACTTCCCACTACTTTGACCTTGTTTTGCTTCCTTGTAAAATGAGAGTTTGAGTGGGTCATCTGTAAGGGATCTTCCAACTCCGAGGTATTGTGATTCTACAAATGCCTAAAGAGATGCCAATACTATTCACAACCTGCTTCAAATTTTTTTTACCACAAACTTTGCTACAATATTCTTTGGCCAAAGTTTGACCTTGATTGCACTTATATATTTCTCTTTAGAGTGCGTAGTGTTTGAGTAGGTCCTAAACCTCAAAAACTCAGAAAAATGTTTTCACCAATTAACAAGCACGATGGCAAGACATCTTTCTGTTGATTTCAGAGGTTCAAATTACTCTGCGGAAAAGAGAAAGACATTTGGTATATTTTCTACCATGTGATACAATCACTTGGAATTGATGGAGCTTCCTAGCAAAGAGTAGAAGATTAAATGAAATGGCACCAGCAACACCTGGAGTTTAAGATGCCATGTTCTTAATAAACAGCCACTACCGTAGCAGGCCTCTGAGACTTAAGCAGTTGCAGTAACAATAACAATAACTGCCTACTACTGAAGAGTTTGAAGTTTGGAATAGTTCTATTAAGGTTAAAATGGTTTTTGATGTATGAGAAAGGGGACATAAAACAACATGTAACGGGGAGAAATACTATTGTGTTGCACGTGAGACTATGTTGCATTGATCTGTGTATATCAGTACATGTTCACTTTTGGCTGCTGGAGCTAAGAATAGGATCTCTTTGGTGATATCTGTTAGTTTGTTGTTGTTGTTGTTCTTGGAAAGATACTGCAATCAATTCTGGCTAACGTAAGCAAAAGGGAATTTATTGGGAGAACATGGATGTGTATATTGAGGAGAACTCAAAGAATAAAAAGCAGACTGGAAGATTGGGCTCGGGAATGGACAGAAACCAAAGGACTTCCAAGGACCAAGAAGAGGAGTAGCCAAAGTCTCGGACAGACTGCTGGTCAGCTCACAATGTTGCAGTAAATATCACCAGCCATATTCCTTTCATTCTTGCACTGGCAGTTTAAGATTGATGGCAACAGGTAAAACATGCTCTTGGCCAAATTCAGATCACCTGCCCACTCTCTTGGTGTTCCACAGGAGAGGAAAGAAAAGATCTGACCTTTCTGCTTCTTTACGGGGAAGCTTCCTCTTCCGCCAAGTTTACCTCTGACATTATCAGTAATAAGCAAATTTCCAGAAGGCAGCATTAGGTTGAGGGAACAGATGCTGGACAGCCAAAAAATGGCAAATGGTGCATAGGTAAGTTACGATGTCTTCAGTTCTGTAAGTGACATACATTTTTTTACTCAAATTTACCTAAATATGTAGGGAATTTATTAGCTTATATAATAAGAAAAACAGAGTTGGGGCAGTCTTTAAGGTTGGGTGAATCAGCAGCTCTATAAAGACACTGAGCCCCAGGTTCGTTCCATTGTGCTCCTTCTGCGATGTATAGGATGTTGATTTTGCCTTCTAGCTGGATTGTCATATCCAGCAAGATGGATGCAGCATTTCCAGGCATCACATGGAGATATGATAAAATCTGGGAAAGGAATGATATCTTCTTTTCCTGAGTTTTTTCCTCAGGAGTGAAGAAACCTTTTCCAGAAGCACCCTAGCAGACTTTTCTTCACAATCTCATTGGATAGAATTGAAATAACTATAATTAGCTAAAGAATGTGCCTAAGAATCTGAGGTTCTGTCTATTCTAACCAAGCCCTCCATGTCAGAGCTTGTATTCCCAACCAATATGTATTCTGATTTTCATTATAGGCTTTCCAGTTTATATATAATCACATACAATGACTCATTTTTTTCTACACAATATAAGCACGGGGAATGGGATTTCTACAATTTGCTTAGACTTATTAAATAACATCCTTTCCCCATTTTCTGAAAATGGGGACGAAGTCAACTTGCATGAGTCATGAGTTACATGGGGGTTACCTCATATCTGAATGGAATCAAAGTTTTATTAGAAAGCAGGGTATGGGAATGAGAATTGGGAAGAAACCCAACAGTGTCCAACATAGTCCATTATCCTGGGATCTGGAAATTGTAGAAAACTGATCCACTGGGTGAACTTTGTATTAGATTTCCCCCTAAGACATAAAACTTGGATGCAATAATTGTAATAATCCTTCTTATCATATAAGTATATTGATTTTAAAATAAATTATTTCAAACTATAAATTTGTCTGGTTTGGAGTAACATTGTTGATGCAAAATTCAGCCCCATCTATATGGGGATTTATATACAATCTTTCATTGATACCCCTTCTGCATTCATATGTTAACAAAAGGTTGGTGTAATTAGAGGCCTGGAGGAGGGCAGGCAGGCAGAAAGATGACTGCCTTCCTTCTCTCTTCAGGCGGATTGATGCTTCTTTATGCTACTCACAGATTGAAAGCCAACAGCCTATCAGTTTCCCACAAAGATATGCTCATTACAAAAAAATAAAGCTAAAATGCCTGAGTTTTATAGCTAGCATTTTCTCATGCAGGGCCTAATGTGCAATTTTTACTCTTGTGCATGAAGTTGTTTAGTGTTGTAAATTATACATTAGCCTCTGAACTGCTGTATTACTTCTATTATTTGCGTGCTTCATCAATAAATTATGCCATTTCAATAATATGCAAATTTCTATCAACATTTTTGGTCTTGAAATTACAAATCTCAAGCTTGTATAAATAAGATATGGAAATATAGGTGGTATCTGTGAACTGATTTTATCATTGGGCACTTAATGGTAATGAAGTATAATATTTAATTACGTGAGTTCTTTATAAAACATCCAGCAATGGGTCCCAAGCTGTCCTGCATCCCTTTCTTAAAAATAAAAGCATTTATTTAGTTATAGGGGTAAATGATAGAATTCTGAGGGACAAAGACCAACTTGAATCTCAAAAGATAATTTTTAAAAAGCAACTTTTTTAAAAGGCACTCAGGGGCTTCTCTGCATTAGGACTTTGTGGATACATATATGGTCTGTAGCCTGGCAACATTTCTCATGAGCAAATTGAAAATTGCTTTGCTGCCAATATCCATATTAAGTGGTAGAAGCTTTGACTGATTAAAAAATAAAATTGTGAGCAGCATCGTCAGCCCTGACAAAAATAAAATGTAAAACCTTCTTACTTCTGTTGACTTGTTACAGGACCTGGAATTCTTGTTCTAATTCAGAACTCTCCTGGGAAACCCATGTGGTCTGAAGTTATCTCTGATCCAAAGGAGCCAGAGGGGTGTTTTGTTGGGAGGGCATGAGAGGCTGTGGGATGAGTCTAATGCTGCCTTCTGTGTGGATCTGACACATGCAGGGCTTCCATCTAGACCCTGGGACCATCACACTTTCACTCAGGCCGGGTAGCAAGTTACCATATCAGAACCCAGAATGAGCTCACAACACCAGCCCAGAAGCTGCTCCTCTCTGAATGTCAGATGAAGAATTCCTCTTTCCCTCCCCATGCTCCTTTCCTTCTTGCCCTCATACCCTGCTTCATACATTCCCTCACCTAAACTTTCTAATGAGTGCCATCACCCTTCCCCAGGGTCCTGGCACTCTATTTCCTGTGTCCCCGCCGCTCTCTTCCTCTCAATGTCAGCAGTTCTTAAAGAGTGTTAGATCTAGGACCTTGCAGATAGACCGATTATTAAGACCTCACTTTAGTGATGAAATAATAACAATGATAGCATTAGCAACTGAAAATCATGTAGTATGGTTATAGCAACTACAATAATAATAAAATAGCTCCTTACTATAACCCTGCTATGTAGTAGCCACTGGACTAGGCAATCTTACATGTTTTGCTTTTTCCTTGAAACACGACTACGAGGAGCCACTATTATTATCCCCACTTTGTACCTTTATATTCTTTTCCTTTTGCACCATAGTTTAGTCCCTTTTGCTTTCCAGCCATCTATAGAGATATTTCTTGTGTTGTCTGGAAACGTTTTAATTCCAGATTCGTTAATTGTTTTATTTTCATAACAGTCTCTTCTTAGTTTATGGAGCTGCTATCCTCTAGGCTCTCTTTTAGTTATTTTTATTTAAATATTGAAATAACCTACTCTTTCCATCAATTCTGTTCCCTTATGTACTTTTTCAGGTATTACTTGTTGACCTTTGTTCATGTTTTTCATGTTGGTTTTGGTTTACCCTAAATACTGGGTCATTTGACTCTTATTTGTCTTTTCACTTTGTGTTTGAAAATCTTTTTAAGAAGTTTGGTGAGGGATAGGGGTGGAGTGGAAAAAGATGCAGGTTCTAATTACAGGTGCTCTTGAATGAGAGAAAAAGGAAAGATATATACTAATTGTAGTGTGCTGGAAACTTCTGCATTTGGGGGTGACTTGCCCCTCCCAGGGGTCTCTACTTATCCTTGGTGGTGCCTGTCTTCTGAGTCACCAGGCTCTTTCTCACTTTTTCAGTAAGTGGGAGAGTTGAGGTAGGGGGAGTAACGAGAGAGATGATCAGAATTTAGTTTAACAATTAGTCACACAGACATGCTTCTGCTACTTGTATCTGTTTACACTAAGCACAGAGCACATTTTAACTGCTCTCACCTCACAGGGTGAGATACTTTTTACAAATACAAGCAATACTTTTGCTTGTATTTGGGGGCCTAGCTTCCTCCACTCTTAATCTCTAGCTGATTTCTAACTTTCTGGAATGCTGCACTATCTCTAGTCCTTTGTGGCACAAATTCTTAATTTCCAACGCTTTGTGGTTTTATAGTTATTTAAAAAAATACCTATTCTGTTATTTTATGGGATTTTATATGGGAGGAGATAGGGATTCCTGGATTCAATCCACCGTTTTGATCCAATCCGTCTTCCCGTTTTACATATGAAATAACTACAATTAGCTAAAGAATGTACCTAAGAATCTGAGATTCTGTCTATTCTAACCACGCCCTCAAATGTCAGAGCTTGTATTCCCAACCAATAGGTATTCTGATTTTCATTCCAGGCTTTCCAGTTTATATATAATCACATACAGTGACTCATTTTTTTCCACACAACATAGCCTGTAAGGTATTATGACTATTGTTTCCAGTTCACTGATGAGGAAACAGACTCAGAAATGTTAAATGCCTAGCCCATGGACTCACAGCTAATAGTGGCATGTAGCAAATATTTCTACATGTACAGCAAATAATGCTTGGCACATAATAAAGACTCTGGATACAAAGAAAACTTTATGACCCTGCTTTCCAAGACCTCACAGAATAGAACATGAGGTAGAACCCAAGTTTTCTCATTCTCAGCTCGTCTAAGCACCTTTATATATTAAGCCTCAGCACCTCAATTTTCTTGGTCCTGTTGTATCCTTTTTTCAAAATTTCCTTGTTAACACACACACACAGACACACACACAAACACCCTTACTCTATTAAGAGATTGCAAATGGCAAGACTTGACTTGTTTTTGACAAGACTATATCCAATAATGCATTGATGTTTCATGCAAGTACACATCAAAGAATTAGCCCTTAGGTTTGCAAAAGATTTCCAATATGGCTTTAATGCTCCAAAAGTTATGCATCTCTGTTTTAAGGTTGTTATGCAATGTGCTTGGAAATAAAAGAGAGAAAACTAGCTGTATCAAAGAGAAATCATTGACAAATCAGAAGCTTACTGAAGAATGTAATCAATTGGCAGGTCTAGTAGAGCAGGCTGATTTTAATAGTGCCAATAGACACCTCAAGTAACACCCAGCTCTCTAAAGTAACCACATAGCACTGAAGATTTCCAAAAGACTGTCATTGTCAACCGGAGAAAAAAATGGCAAACCGGTAATGAAACAATTACATTGCGTTACATTATTTTCATTTGGGTACTGCTACCTAGGTCATTGTACTCTGGGTAAGAGAGTATGAAAGCAGAAAGCATGAGATATCAACACCGAGTAGAATGGCTGAAGTGAAATACCATTGCTTTGCTGAATAAAGAGGTTTAATCTACCCCTTTCATTATTGTTGTTAATAATACTAACATACTTACCATATATCCACAGAGCTATTGGGTTCCAAAGAAGGGAATTTTAATCATTGCATCCCTACTACCTAACTTCTATTGTTGCACTAATGAAAAGCGAAGGAAGTAAATAATAGGAACAATAATTTACATTTGATAGTGCTTATTTAATCATAAATAATTGTCTATAAAATTGCTCTTTTTACTTCTTATAAAAATATTGTAAAATAAATATTATGATATTTAGATAATAGCTAAATTATGATATTGAGATAAGGAAACATATTCTGAGGTTATGTGGGTAGCACAGTTATACAAGCACAGATCAAGTGATGAAATGAATACCTATACCCCAGTCATCAGCCTCTGAATCCCCATGCTTATGCCCTACTGACTTGCTTCACCAGAAATACTCAGGAGAACAAGTCTGGACAATTGGGCTTTTCTATGCTCATTCCATCTCTCAGATGGAGACATTCATTTTGTAGACATAGGGGTCTTAGGATTCACTAACACTACAGGACTCTTGAAATTTCCCTGCTCTGCCCCAAACTCAACTCATCACACCTATCTATGTGGTCAGAAGGAAAATCACAGAAATATGTAAAATTGAATCTAGTGTTTCTCGTTATTTTACTGAAATAATGATTTCTTTCCTGTGACCACTAGATTAACATGACTTTTTAGTCAGTTATTTTGAGTGCTAGTTATTAATGTTTTACCTGGGTAAACACAATTTCTGGCATTCAAAACTTCTTAAGAATTTCAACATGGCACCGTTAAGAGCTATACGTCATTTAAAAACAAGAATTTTTCAGCTTGTTCCAAAATCTTACTTCAGCTATGATTGAATTTGGGTTAAAAGCAGTAAAATGTATTCTAGCATTTTGGCTCCATTTAAAAGATTATGAATTTTAAACATTTATTTCAGCTTGATCTTTTTAGCTTATTTATTTTAGGGTCTCTCCAAAAATTGAAGACACATAATCATAGACTTATCACGGGGGTCAGAGTTATAGCCTTGTATTTTATTTGAAAACGTTGGCTTTAAAAAGTGCTTTACAACCATTAAAATAACAAAACCAAGAATTATAGTTCATAAGCCAACAAAGGATATAAAATAAGAATCATTAAAAAAATGTTCATTCATCCCAAAAGAAGACAGGAAAAAGATGGAAAATGGAACAAAGAACAGATGGAAAAAATAGCAAGTGAAAGACCTAAACCCAACTGTATGAATAATGACATTAAATATAAATGGTCTAAATGACCTAGTTAAAAAGCAGAGATTGTTAAATTGAATTAAAAAATCAAGATGCAACTATATGCTTCCAAAAGTAAACACACTTTAAATATGAAGACATAAATATATTAAAAGTAAAAAGGATGACAACTATATACCGTGCTAACACTAATCAGTGAAAGCTGAATGGCTATATTACCATTAAACAAAGTAGATTTTAGAGCAAAAAGTTATTAACAATGAAAAGAAGGTTATCTCATAATGACAAAGGGGCCAATTCAACAGGAGTAGAGTCCTAAATGCATATATACCTAATGAGTTTCAAAATACAAGAAACAACAAACAAAAAAACCTGATAGAGCTACTAGGAGAAATGGACAAATCCACAATAATTTTCCATTGGAATCTAACCCTGTACAGAAAGGATCATGACCAAATGGGAATTATCTCATGAATTCAGGGTTGATTTAACTTTCAAAAATCAGTGTAATTCACCATATTAAGAAAATTTTAAATTATCTTTGATCATCTCAATGGATTCAGGAAAAGCATTTAACAAAATCAATTTTTAATAAAAACTCTAAGCTAACCAGGAATAAAGAGAACTTTCTCAAGCCTGATACTGGCATCTATGAAAAACCTATAGCCAATACCATACTTCATAATACAAGACCTAATGTTTTTCCACTAGTATCAGGAACAAGACAGGAAAGAGTGATTGCTGCCATCATTTGCATTCAACATTATACTGGGGGATTTAGTTAGTGCTATCAGGCAAGAAAATGAAATATGAAGTATCTACATTAGAAAGGCAGGTGTAAAGCTGTCTTTATTAACAGATGCCATGTGTCTATATAGAAAATCCAATGAAATCTAAAAGACAGGACTAATGAGTTTAGCAAGCTTGCAGACGACAGGATCAATATGCAATGAAAAATCAGAAATAAAAAAATAAATAATATATATACAAAAAAAGAACACTTAGGGATATATCTGAGAAAAGATACGCAAGACCCACACACTGATAACTATAAAGCATTACTGACAAACATAAAGAAGACCCAAATAAATAGAGAGTGGTACCTTTTTCATGGGTTGGAAGACTCAGTATTTTCCCCACATTGATTTATAGATTCAGTGCAGTCCCAATCAAATTCCTTGCAGATTTTTTTGTGGCAATTGAAAAACTGATTCTAAGATTTATGTGTAAATACAAAAGACCTAGAATAACAAGTAGAACTTGGAAAAAGGACAAAGTTGGAGGGTAACATTACCTGACTTCAAGAATATCATAACGCTTTAGTAATCAAAACAGTGTGGCACTGGCATGAAGACCAACAAGTGGGCCAATGGAACTGAATACAAATAGTTCCGCACATATATAGACAATTGATTTTTTTACAAAGATGCAAAAGTAATTCAGGGGAGAAAAGATAATCTTTTCTTCAGCTGTGCTGGATCAATTGGATAACTATATACTTAAAAGAAAAGAAAAAGAACTCCAATCTCATTTCTCTTGACATATAAAACTTAACTCAAAGTGGATCACACACCTACCTATAAAATCTAAAATTATAAAATTTCTAAAATAAAATATAGAAAAAAATCTTTGTGGCTTGGGATTAGGCAAAGATTTCTTAGATATAACACCAAAAGCATGATCCATAAAAGAACAAATTGATGACTGGGACTTGAGCTCAGCACTGTAGCCGCTCTTGTCCTTCCTAGCCCTGGAAGACTGATAAACTTGAACTCCAGGTTCATTCAACATTTCAGTTCAGGAAACTGAAATTTGATTATATTGCCTAGGCATCCTTTTTTTTTTTTTAACTTTTAAATATAATAGTAATGACTAACCTTTGTATAGCATTATTCAAGTTACAGATGGATTTTCTGTATATCATTTTAATTATAACAGCAACTTTATAAAGATGATACTATTATTATGCCCGTTTTACACATGACTAAACTGAGGCTCCGAGAGTTTCAGTTACTTGACCAAGGTTACACTGCTAGAAAGTGGCAGGGCCACGGTCTAACGCAGTTTCCCTGACCTTAGTGTTGGCTGTTTTCTACTGTCTCACCTTGTTTCTCTATACAAAATGGTCAGTTGGTCAGCATTAACTCTCTCAAGACACTAGGATATCGCTTAGTAAGCTAGATATTTATCCTTTAACTTTCAAACTGATCGTGGCTGTCATCCATGTTTGCAAGTGTGGCTCAAGGGAAAAGATGAATGACCAACCACCCTTTCCATCTTGAGTAGAAACAAATTTGCCTTAGCCTGCAATACCATTTTGCCATTCTGTATTCAGATTGCCGTAAGTTAATGTAATTCCCAAAGTGACTACCAGATGCCTATGGTGTAATCTCTTCAACCAGTGGGATCTGACCCGATGTTCCCCTGATATTGTCTAAATAGATGACTTGATTCAGGGAGCCTCCCTTTGAATTCAGTGCTCTTGGCATTTGCCCCAGTTCTGTAATAGCCACATACCTCAGGGGTCACGTAATGGATCTCTGGCAATCTGGCTGTCCCCTTTATTTCCCTTTCACATTTGTTTACATGTTTGCGACTGTCCTCTGAGAATGGCGCAAAGTAGAAAGGATAATATCCTCCCACTATCCTCTCTAAGGGTCAAAACCACTTGAACAGTCTTATCAGCCTCGGTCAGATTATCCTTCAATTGTGCTTCGACACACAGTTAAGCCATTTGAAAGCCGGAGTAGAGTGTTGTTAGCAGAAGCAAATTTAGACCAGTACAATCGTTACAAAAAACAATATTTGAGAAAGGGAAATGAATAAAAGTGAACCTTTTACATTATAGCCAAGCATTTAACATTTGGATGGCGGAGGGGGCATTTTATAAAGTTGTCCAGAGAAATACAAAACTGTATTTTCTTATTAGTAATACTCCTAGTCCTTTCTCTGGGAAAATAAATTCAGTAGCATATTTGCATGCCATCTCGAGAAATAGAAACGGAGAAAGAGGTTTGGGAAACTAAGACTGGAAGTAAAATACTTTACTTCAAGTATCACATATGGATATTTTGTCTAACTCTAACAATAATTTTTGCCCTTTTCGATTTGCATTGTGTACATCTCTGCTCTTTTCCTATTGTTCAGGGTATGTTCAGCATGTAAAACAGTTCTGGTAGGAGCACAGAGTTGGTTTCTTTACTTTCTCCTAGTAAAGGCAACAGAGTGAAAAAGAGCATAGGTGTGTGGAAGTTGGCCTGCCACTTGCTAATTGTTTGACCTGGGAAGAACTACTCACTGGTGCTGAAGTTCAGTTGTTTCATATATGAGTGAGGTCATAGTCCAGGGCTTACTGTGAGCACCAAACGAGTTACTATAAAATATGTTAAATGGCTGGCACGTAGAAGATGTTCCATAAGCACCATTTTTATCTTTCCCATTTTTATCTTTCTTAATGAGTTTAGGAATATGACTAATTTCTCTCTGTTCTGTACCCTTTTTGATGCATGTTCCTTTATTTGGATAAAACACTAAGTAAGTTCTTATTTGGCAATCAGAAATTTAATAGAAATAATGCCATCTCCAGCTTTTGTACTCCTGTTCATTATGCTTTTCTGTTCTTGGAACTTGAAATAAGATGCGATTTTCAGTTCTGCTTCCGGAGGTGTCAGGCAGGTAAAATATCTAACTTTAAGAAAGGAATAGTCAGTAGAGAAATGTTAAATGTTAGGTATTGGAAATAGATCCACGATTATGGTGGAGGCAGAGGCATGCATTATCCCAAATAGTTCCCAAATAGTACTTCTGGTTCCGAAATGCCATAGAGCCAGCCACCCTGTCAAAGAAATATGTACAGCCTTATCCTCTCAATGCCATAACCTGACTACACTCTAGCACAGCAGGGATTTGTACATCCTAACAGAAGAAAGAAAAACTCAGAGCATCCACAGAGCTGATACCCTGGAGGTATAGTTAACACACAGTATAGCACTAAGGTTAGTCAGATACACCTGTATTCCAGTCCTTGCTAACTGTGTGAATTGTGATGAAGATTGAACCTCTCTCTATTTAAGTCTCTTCAATTTTCTTTTTACAAAATGGGAATAATAATGGTACTCGTGTGAAGTACCAATCACATATATATGCTCAATCAATATTAATTATTTTTATTAGTTATCTAAAAGAAACCATTCCCTATTTACATTTCATTCTAACCACCGAGTTATAAAATGAAAAAATGTGGTCTCTTCCCATAAACTTGCTCCACCCATGCTAATTTTTCCTGGATTTAACTGATCTTTATTTGATCTCTTTCTAAAGGTGCACCTTTCCCTGCATCACTATTACCCTGTGGGACCTTGCCCCATGTGACAAAGCTGTGTGGCATACTAACTAAGAACATGGCTGACCTTCTATCCAAGCTCCTCCTCTTACTGACTTTGGTGCTTTGGGCAACTTTATCTAACCACTAGATACCTATAAAAAGGGAATAATAATAGTACCTGACTCCTGAGTCATTGTGATAATTGAGTTAATACATGTAAAGCACCTAGAATAATGCCGAGTGATATGTGGTCTATAAGTACTAGCTATGATTAAATGCTAGAAATTAGGAGCAACAAAATTCATTTATTCCTCTTTATCTCTTCTGAAAGCACCTGTTTATTTGGAGGGCCTAAGGTATGCCGATTTTTTCCCTTGTTTTCCTCCTTTTCTTTTTTGTCCAATAGTAAAAGAAAGAGGACAAAGTGTTACCTGTATACAACATACGGCCTCCATAAGTGGTCGATAAAATTGTCCTGTGTTGCAGTGTTGAATATATGAGTGACGATGAGTCCCTCCCTGACTTGCATTCTGGACTTCTTCATTATTCACATGAGCCCACTTCATAAAACAGGGTTTTAGTGAACTGCCCAAGGTGGCCCAATTTTGACATGGCTATGACTCTCAACCTGGGTTGAAATTCATGTGTACTTCTCTGGGTTCCACATTAGACTGTCGTCTTCTTGAGGTCAAAGGACCATGTCCTAACTTCATTATATCTGCAGCACCTAAACTGCCACATGACTGACTGAACGAATGAATAAATGAATGGAGTCACTTTTAGAGTATGAGATACTAGCCCTCTGTTCAGCAACAGAGTGAACTTCCAGGGTAGTTTGGGGATAATCCTGAAACTTCTACATTTTTAGGGATACTTTCATGCATCCTAATCTGGGTGGTTCTACCTCCCGACACCCATCATTCCTTCCCTAGTTCACTGTCTCTCCCAAACACACTTTGTATTTTCCTGTCTCTGTGCCTTTACTCTCATTAGCCTTTCTTTTTTGAAGTGACTTTCCCTCCTCTACTTATCTGAATTTCAGCTCACACCTCACAAGAACATTTCCTTTTCTACTCTAAGTGAAAATCATTTCACCTTTTCCTGACCTCCTATAGCAGCTGTTGTCTAAACCAATTAGCTGTTGCTTAGCACATACTATTGTGTATTTTTAGTTATCATTTTACAAGGAAAATACTTAACCATATTTTAAATCCCTTGAGAGCATGATCATGTCTTACACGTCTATACCTAGCACTGTACCTCACTCTTGATGCAAAGATAAATAAATAATTGTTACCAGAGTGACTTGGTCTAACTGCCTTAAACAGACTGCTGTGCAAAGTAACACTAAACGCAGCACAACGAAAACATTAATGTGTGGGTAAATAGGAAGATTCGATGTGCCAAAACATATCAGGACAAAGATGTAAGTGCAGGTGGAGTTTCACCTTTATTAGTTCCCTTTGACTCCGCGCTTAATTTTTATTTGGTTTGATGCACATTCTTAGTTTTATTTGATTTGTGCTTTGGGGCAGGGGTAGTAGGTGAGGGCATTTAACTTGAAGTCTAGTTGCATGCTCTAACAAATGCAAACTCTACCGCAGGATTGTTTATTTTACGATGAAACATTTCAAAACAAAACATGAGACAACTAATGCCTTTCTGCCATCTGTTCTGAAGAAGTGTGGGGAAGGCGTAGACGGGGGTGAGGTGTTACATGCACAGTTCCCTCCTCCTCTTCAAACCCTTCAGGAACATAGTGCTAATGATGTGGTGTGGATATCACCCAAATTTACAGTGTGTGGCAATATATTTGAACATCCTGATTATTACAATATACGGAGCTACCAAATACAAAGCAGTGTAAAGAATTGTAAATGAGCAGGAAGCTGGAAAGTCATGTAAATTCTTGTTACATAGTTTTAATCCTGAATGAGTCTTTTTAAAATACAGATGAAGGGAAAAGCATTACCAACCATCGCTCCAAATCTCAGAGAAGCCATGATGACAGCAGACCTTGTGCCAAGAACCGAGGTTGTCTTTGACATTGTACACTTCCTTAGCCCCAGTTGCCAAGAGCATCTGGTCCCATGCCTTTTCCTTACTCTGCATTCATGCATTGAATTTTTTTTTTTTTACATCTATTCATGTCTGAATATTAGCACCTGGGTAATGTGTCAGCATTGCATGGCGCTAGATCAGCAGCTTCCTTCACTCATCACTCTATTAATGTTTGCCTTTGATTGCTTATCCACAAAGGATAGAATAATGTTCTATTTGTTTTGGGATATGACAGAACACTTTTAGATTGGTGTGGACTGCCTCAAGTCATCAACGAGGCATAGAACCATCTCCTCCAACGACCCTGTACTTCAGTTCAGTTTGGCACACTGCTTTCTTACGGCGTGCATCTGAGAGACTCATCGCCCATGCACTTCCACGAGACCACGTTAATGCCTATCACGCTCTCCTTTCCATTAGTTATCAGGCTCCTTTCCTTCCCATTTCTGGAATATTATTTCCTTCATTCCAGTGATGAACTTCTAGTTTTTCTCTGCTTAATCTGGTCGGTCTTCCAGGAGCATCACAAAGAACTGAAATTTTGTGCATCCAGCATCTATCTCCATTTTGCATTCATTCATGCTTTTATTCATCTCTCTATCAACTTGTAGATTGACTTCTTATGTGCCAGACACTATTGTATGTATTGAACAAGACATAGTTTCAGCACTCTGGGACTTTGCATTCAAGTGGAGGGAGTCAGAGAGTAAACAAGTAGACACATCTGTGCCAGGTGTCTAAGAGCTGTGAAGGAAAATAACACCGGGTAAAGGAGATTGATGGATGGTGGAGCAAGATATGGGGTACAGAAGCAAAGCCTTGTATGACAGATGAGAAAACTGAGACAACACTGGGACAAATACTTGGCCCGAGGTCACACACCTAGTGAATGGCTAAGCCAGATTCAAAAGCAGGTCGCCTGGCTTGAGAGCCCATTGTCTTTACCACGATGCCAAGCTTGAGCCTATGCCATCCTATAATCGATAGCTGAGAGTATTTCCAGAGGAAGGGTGCGTACTTGCTGTAGACAGCACTGTAATTCCAGCAGGAAGTCACACAATACAAGAAACCAAGGAATTGAGGAGAATGTACAATACCAATGCACAGTCCTATTGACTCAAAACAGACCAACCAACAAATTTAACAAATAGCTACCAAGATTGCCAGTACAGTCAGCTCATGTTGTTGTTTTCTATCTAAGCAGTAGGCTTTGTATGTATTTACATAAAAGTCTCACTTGAAATTTTTGTATCTGACTTAAATCTATTATAATTACACAGTGCTAATTTCAGGAGACTCTTAAATCCATAAACTCAGCATCACAATAAAGCAACTTTCTCAGTCAATATTCTTCCAGATGTGGCAAATACTAAATAATTAACCTTAACCAAGTCAGTCTTTGTCCATTTGCACAAAATTAGCTTCTAAAGAAGTGTTAAGAGCACTGGTTGCAACACAGTGCCTATTCATAATACTCCTGAGTCCAAATCAATAGAGCATGTCGTTATGGTATAAGAGACATGGAAAATGCTGACAACTCAAGTGTTAGCGTATGTGTAGCATAAAGGCAAACGCAAGACAAGCCTAATCATGCTGTCTTTTTACAACTCAGGGTCATTAACAGTGCTATTAGGGGAAATAGGAATTAGAGCCGTTTAAGATGGCCTGGAAGCATGAAAAGAATAGAGTGCCGTACCTTCAAACAGAACTATTAGGTTGGTGCAAAAGTAATTGCGGTTTTCCCAATTGTTTTTAACCTTTTAAACCGCAATCACTTTTGCACCAACTAAACAGTAGTCAGCGATTTTTGTACTCATCACCAAGGTTCCTTGCATTTTGAAAAGTGTTCCCTTAATAAAATTCACCTCATTGGAAAAATGGCTGTAACTGTATGACAGCAACAAAAGAGAAAGGGAGTGATTTTGCCCATTATCTTTTTAAAAACCTCTTATCTCTTATGGGAATTCTTTCCCAAGCTTCTCAGTTATGGAAAGCTAAATCATGAAATAAGAATACTTTCAAAGCAAAGATCAGCTATATGTTCTGAGGTTTAGTCACAATTAGTAAACAGAACACCCAGATGAAGCGTAAATTGGTTAATCTTCAGAATTTCCAGGAATCTGGAAGAAAGTAGAAGGACGCAGCACACTACAACAGCAGATGTTCCATTAAAGGAAATCTGGGCCATCAAAAAAATTCCATTTCCAATTCCTTGAAAGAAATACTGAAAAGACCACATATATTTTTAGTGATCTGCTATCTGCCGTAGATTGGTTTTGAAACAGTAACCATCTGAGGTAAAATTATATAACTCCTAGAAACTACTTGTTTCTTCTAGACTTCTCATTTATATCCCTCATTTTTCAGTGTAAGGTAGTTTTAAAATCACAAATATGTTGAATAAAGCCATGTTAGCAGGAAACAAGATGAGGTATCAGAGAAGAGTGCATTCTTATTCTTCCTAGAGGAAGGCCACCTTTAATATTTGGAGCTGTCCTTCAATGTTTAAGCGGCTGTTTCAAATAGAGCACAAGTTAATGAAATAAAGATAGAGCTTTTCCCTCCAGAAGCTTATCTTTATCAAGAGTACTTATGAAAAAGGACAGAAGTGTTGGTCCTAGAAAGAGAGAAAAAAGAAAAACATCCTACCCTTGAGGAACTAAGTCAAGATGAGGTGACAAGACATGTACGTAAAAGATGAATTACAATACCTTGTGTAATGTGTGACCTTGTGTAATGAAGAATAAGGAGAACAGTGATGTGTGGCCTTTTGTGAGGTCTTCTTACAGGAGGAGAAATGGAAGATAAAGAACATTCTAGGCAGAAGAATGGCCATCAGCAAAGGTCAGAGAAAACATGGTTGAGACATACAAGTGGATTAGACTGGTCAGAGCAGGGAAAAGGTTGACACAATAGGTTGTATGGAGCCTTTAATGCCAGGCTAGGAAATTGGAATTTCCTTCTGTAGGCAGTAAGACAGCCATCAGAGGATCTGGATTGATCACGTGTGTAATGGGGGCAAAAGAAGTCTACATATTGTGTCATATACCATATGGATTAGAAAAGAGAGTGAGTCAAGGCAGATGATCTAATTAGGAAACCACAACTCCAGATGTGAGTAGACAGGATGTAGAGATGGCAGTGAAAATAGACACATGTGAGAAACTTTTTGAAGATGTGGGACTGTCTGGAGAGTGACTGCATGAGAGACACGACCATATTACAAATGACTTATTTTTAAAGCTTGGGTAACCAGAAATATGTTGGATTTTTAATTGTTAATGTTTGCTAGTTAAGGGCTTTTTTTTTTTTCTTCCAGAGGTAAATGAAGAGTTGTTTTCTTTTGCTCTGAGTAGGCCTTTGCACAGAAAGGATAGAGCACACAGAATCATGAGATAAGATAATCATATTGTCATCAGCAATATAAATAACATTTCCTGTTGCTAGAAACCCAGTAAGGAAGAAAAGAGAGGATCCTTAGAGAAAAAGTTAAGTTCCTTTACCTCTCCAGGCATTTACTGTGCTGGCAGAGGATGGTGGGCTTGTTCCTACAGCCTCCAGCACCGGAGGAAACTGGCACCTTCTTCATCCAGAGAGGAGAGGCCTGTTCCTCAGTGGTCTTATCAGGTGCCACAGCCACAGCTCAGCTTGGACGGCACACAGGGCCTCACCTCAGACTCCCCAACAGGGGACTTTTGGGACCTCCCTATTTTGGAGTTGCTGGTATAGACTGGATCTATATCAAGATCCAGTCTAAGAGTAGCCAGACTTTCAGAGGACATTCTGCTCAGGCACAAGTAACTCCCCGATCCTTAATAAAGCATAGCCAAACCCAATCACACTCTGATATTTTCAACGCAACATTAGTGCCTAAACTCAAATTGCTGTTGTAGTGGGTTGAATGGTGCCTGGTACCTCTCCCCCACTCCTCCCCCCTGCCCCAATTATACTTGAGTCCTAATCCCTGGAACCTGTAAATGTTACCTCATTTGGAAAAAAAAAAAAAAAGTGTTTATAGGTGTAAATTAAGGATCCTGAGAAGATTATACAGGTGGGTCCTAAATTTAATGATAAGTGTCCTTACAAGAGAAACAGAGGAAAAGGCGATGTGATGACAGAGGCAGAGATTTGAGTGATGTAGCCACAAGCCAAGAAAGCCAGCAATTATCACAAACCAGAAGAGGCATGGAATGGCTTCTCCCCGAGAGCCCACGCAGCCCCATTTTGAGCCACATTCACCCTGCAATAAATAGACTTTAGCAAACAATCTGGTGACTTGTCCAACTCGCAGGGAGTCCTAAGGAATCTGAACCTCTGTAAACCTGACTCTGTTCCTTGAGGTCACCTAGCGGAGTATTTGAACAACTCTGTGTAAGTTGGGGCTCAGCCATCAGAGTTCAGCAAGAGAGTAGGAGAGAGTAGGCCAGCGTTTCAGGGTAAAGTTACTTAGAAAATTGCTTTTAAGGGGATGTCCATAGTATGCTTAAGAACACAGTCCTTTTCATAAAGCCTCCTTCCCTGGGGTCTCACGGATTATCTGCATCAATCTGTCACTCCTAACGTTCTCCATAACATTTGTAAAGACTCCTTAGCCGAGGAACATAAACAAAATGTGTAGTTTATGCTTGAGTGTATACACATAGACCCCAAGAGTGCTCAATAAGAGCTAGTAGATGGAGATATTTAACTAATTCAACATCCTGGCTGCTTGAACCGCTTGTGCTATTCCGTGAGAATTCTGCTAATGGAGACAGAAGAGGGAGAGTGTATGTTTGATCGTTATCTCGAATGAGAGCCATTTTAGCCATTCATTCAGGAGATTCCTTAAGTTAGATTTAGTAAGCCTTTGATGAAACAAACACCACCATTTTCAATGGCCAAAGTAAAGGACACACTGCTATTTTCAATGATGGCATAATAAAACAAGTGTGCACACACAAGTTTGGCACAATATGGTGGACTAACAATACATGCTTTCTAAATCCCCCCAAAGTAACTATCTAATATACTCTATTTAAGGTTTATGCTGATTTAAGTTTTATGCTGTACTATCGTGATCAGGGCCCCGTGTTAGAGTCAAAATTGAATTCAGTTCCCAGTTTCATACCCTAGCTGAATGACCCGCGAAAAGTCATTTTACCTCTGAAACTTGATTTCCTCAACTGCAAAACAGGATTAAATCTCCCTACTTACCAGGGTTGTTGCAAGAAGCAAATGGTATAATGTGAAAGCGTCCAACACGTGTAGGCATAGGTGTGCAATAAAAAAAATTCTGTTGAATCATTAGCTTCATCAAGGCAAAAACATGGCTGCCTATTTCCGCCTCTCCAGAAAGTAATTAAAAATAATAAATAAATAAGCTCATTGTTTCCTTTTTGAACTTACTGGATGATTACCAAACCTTAGCTTCATTTTATGTGGACATTTTTGTGCATTTTGAAAGTCCATGGATAGCCATTTCAGATCACTAACTCCAAAAGGGAAAATGCGTGATTATGCAACACATGAGTATAAAGTGAGTCAGGGATGTCAACACCGTCACATAAAACTGTGTTCATATCTACATCCTAAAAAGGCATCTACAGTATATAAAATTATGTGAGCAACAACAACAACAAAAAATCACGAAGATTCTAGAAAAAGTAAACTGCTGAGGTCTTAAATTTGAAACTTTATGAAGTGAAAATAAAAAACGTTTTTAATGTGCTTTCTTTGTTCCATTTCTCCAAGGTAGATATTGAAGTTATGGCTGAAGTCCTCAGCATTGTCATAATAACTTAGACATGTAAAGGGCTGCACTCATATTTCCGGAGCTGACCTTCAAGTCCTCTCAAGAAACAAGAGTGCCGTATTATTCAGACTGTTGGCACTTTGACCTTTTTGGGAAACATCCTGTATTATCTTTCACACTGTCACACTATTTGTTAATTTGCTTGTCAGATTAACATGCTAGACTATTTACAGCTGTTCTATGTAACATTTACTGACAATAATTCCCCATAAAGGTGGACTCTTGTCATTTACAAAAGAACCACTTCATTAATCAAAGGATTTCGAATTCGAATTCCAACTTAAATATGGTGTTTTGTACCAAGATTTTCTATACTTATTGGAAGCATATAAGAAGAAACACCAGTTTCAAAGGTTTGGGAAATATTTTCTCCAACTATATGTGCAAATCTAAGTTTTAGACTACTAAATAATATTACATTGTTTAGACCCTGTTGTTCAAAGGCCTTCAGAAATTTTAAAACATATATAATCTTGATTCAAGAGTACAACTTCCCCCAAAAGAATTCGGCAGAAAACAAAAATAACCTAGTTGAACTCCCACTCCCCTCTGCAGACATATTATAAAGTCTAGGAAGGCCAGATTCTCATCCTATATAATTCTGTGAGAATTCCCATAGGGCAATTTGTGAAAGAATTCAGAAACCTCCCCTGCGGAAATTCTCATAGATTTATATAGGATGAGAATCTGTTTTATAAACAATAAACATAAAATTCTTTAAGATGTGGTCTTTGCCCTCAATTAAGCCCCAGATGTTAACTAGGATAAGATAATCTTGGGGCTCCAATACACTGTTTCCTGGGTTCCCAAGAATTCAGTCAGACATTTAGCAACTCTATGGCCATAAAGGGACATAAGGATGTTTGTAAAATCGCCCCATTCATTTTCTAATCCAGTTGTCAATAAAGAGGGAGCTAGATCAAATAGGACAAATCAAATTTTATGCAGAAGAGTAACATGACTATACTTGCACATGTATGGTTTTTTAAATTGCAAAAATGGCATAGGCTTGTAACACATTTGAAAAATAGAGAAGCATATAAAGTAAAAAAAAAGTCCTCAAAAAATTTAACAGACCTTGCCAATTAATATAATTCACATGTTTCTCAGAGCAAAGAGGAAAAATGAGGTCAAGTTACCAGGTGGCAATTGAATAATTTTGAAACCTTCACCTACTTAAAATTCATGGTAGCATTTTTTCTATGGAAAAATAGAGTGAAAGTTCTTAATGTGCCTCACCTCATAAGGTAGAGTAACTGTGATGCAAATACAGAAACAGGAATCAAGGTCAGGATCGTGGAAGAGCAGGAACAGACTTTGCCATGCTAACCTAGTGAGAACACTGAAGGTCTAAGGAGCACAAGGCAAGAGCATCCCCTCAGGTCAGAGTCATAGAGGAGAAAACCTGGAGGACCCAAACTGCTGCCAATGAAACCTTAATAATTTGTCCTCCTTTTCCACTTGTTCTTGACTTTCAGGTTAATCAATGCATGTGCACTCTAGTCTGGGAGCAAGAACAGATGACCCTTACAGAGTGTAATGGCTAATACTTACTATGTGCCAGCTTCTATTCTGAGGAGTGCGTATGTGCACATCTCATTTTATCCTAATACCATTACGGCAACCCAATGAGACAGGGCTACTATTATCCCCATTTTACAGACAGCAAAACTGAGGCATAGAAAGATCAAGTAACTTGCTCTATCATGTAACTAATACATCTGTATGAAATAAACTTTTAGTGTTTGAGTGTTTCTATAGGCACAAACCAGTCACTATATTCACCTTATTTATGGGGGGCTGGAAGCTATTCAAAAAAGCACAAATCAACTCGGTCTAATAAATATCATTGTTGAGATTTGGGATATGAAATCATCAATCTAGTCAATGCAGTCAAAATTAATAATCAATCTTTTGTATATAAACACAATCTCAATGCACTCTTGAATTTGAGTTCTTTCAAATGCCATATACCTTTTCTAAGCTTCATAATAAGCTCTAGTTATTTCCAACATGGATTGTTTATTTGGGGAGAGGTGGGAGCTACCATCATTGACAGGCAAAGAGAAGTACATGTTTTACCAACCCTCAAAACCATCTCTTATAGGTTCATGTCCCATATGCTCATGAATTTTTACCCTGATCCTCTGTTGCCTTTCCAACACCCTGGGGCTTCTCTGTTCAAAGTCGGACCTTCTTACCCTGCCCAGAGCATGGTCTGCCTAATTGTTTACACATAATTTGCAGTATATGTGTGCTTTCCCTCTGGGTACTTTGGTGGGAGGCAGCATTGAAAACTAGAGGAGATTTTTGGTACATTTGCAGTCTCCTTTCCACCCATCTCTCCCAGAATTCTAACCACGGAAAGCCTGATTTTCTCCCAGCCAAGATCAAACTTCAGTTTATTCATTGCAATAGATCTGAGAGGCACAGAAGCAATCTAGTGAGCTAATTGCAATCAATTTAAAAGATAAGTTTGGTTAACTAAATGAATCCCTAATAGGCAGGTTGATTGGAGAGGTCATTTTTGAGCAAGAGTCGTCTCAATACTTACAACTCCTGACGCCTGCCCTATCTGTCATTAAAATGAGTTAACAAGGTCTGAAAGGTTGCTAGTGGCTGCATTTGACTGTAAACTTTAAAAGAGTCTTTCTGCTTTTGTGATTTTCCCATACATACAGTAAGCAAAATACACTCATATGTTTTAGGATGTCACATAAGAAAACATGATAGTCAAAGTTGAACCTCTAAAATCAAGTCTCAAACAGTAGTCTTAATCTCCATGAATCTGATAAGTGGTTTGTACACACACATGGATATTGCATTAAGATCCCCTGATGTAAGCAGCTCTAGAGGAAAGAAAAGAAGTGGAAACTATGCCTTGAACCAGTCTTTAAATAACTTCATCTTTCCCTCCGTCAGTTTCTCTAAAATTATGCAACTTGAACTTCCTAATCTCTAACGTTCAGCTCTAGGACTTTTCAACAATTCTTTTTCTTATGCTCTTGGAAAGCTTGTTTTTATTACACTCTTTCAGTGGTAGTGATACAATAGTTCAAGGCAAACTTAGATTAACAGAAGACCAAATTATAAGCCTTCTGTGTATTAGTACAAATGGATTCAGAATAGTTGCTTCATTATAGCCAGGTGCCAAAAATAAACTAACAAAACAAACAAGAACTCCTTGCAATTTTTTAAAAGTGGAAGGCATGTATATTTAAAACAAGAAAATGACATGTTATTTGCATTAATTTCTATAGATAGAAAGTATTTTCCATATCTCAATTTTGGTACAGACGTGACTGGGGAGACTTTTCTTTTGGTATGAAATATAAAATGAGAACATTAAAATAAGGTCAGGATTCTTGGTGGCTTACCTGTTAAGTGATGAGTAGAAGATATTGACATGGAGAAATGCCATCACCATCTGCAAGAGGAATAGAAAATAGAATGAATGCAATCTGCTCAGATATATTGTTTGAAATATATCTGAAAATGACAATTGGAGACAAAGTGAAAAGAGTCTGATCTGCCAATCAAAAGCACTGAAGCACAGAAAGGAGATATCTGAAAGAGGAAGAGGCCCTTAAACTTAAGAGGAAAATATGACCTACACACTACCCTGTTTCACCTCAAAGATGTGTAAGTGGTCCAGGCTACAAATAAAGTAATATTTGGTCAGCTACTTGGAGGAAGACCATAAATATGAAGCAGGAATGGTATAAGATCAAGTTGGTATAAAATCAAGTCGGTGTAAGACCAAGTAGGTGAGAAATCCTTAAAAGTAGACTCATCTGTATGCGGGAAGGGAACACACTGCCATTTACTGCTGTTTTCAGTGCCAAAAGCAATGTGGGCACACAGATGTTTAATTAATATTTGTAGAATGAATGAATGAGTGAATGAATGAATGAATGAATGGTTAGTTAGGTAATGTTGGGAATGAAGTTCCAGTTTGCACATGGGATGAATGGAAGAAACTGCAGGCCAACAAAAGCTATTAACAGAACTGAAGCATAAGATCTAAATTAGTGAAGAGGTGTGGGACAGAAGAAATTATTAAGAAAAGAAAAAGACATTTACTGCCAGTAAAGAAGGACTTAGGAGCACCGTATCTGGAAACATTTCAGTGGGAACCTGGAGACTTTGTCTTCAATCTCCATTCTGATGCATTATGTGATCTCAGACAGAGAATCTGACTTCATATTTTCCTCTTAAAAACAGGAGTTGACATTTTCTCTAACTTTCAAAAGGACATTAAAGATTCCTCAAACACAGTAGTGAATAAATACTTCTCCTTTGGGGCTGGACATTATCAACTAATCTGTGTCCAAAACATTGGCTTTAAATATTTATAGTTTCTTCTCAGAATCAATGGTAAGGATGACATTTATTCATGCAATAACTAGAGAATACCCACTATTTGATAGATATTATTCCAAGCATGGGTAAAGTTTGCTTTATGTTGAATAAATAGTTCAGTAGGCATATACAAAGAACAATTGGAAAGCTACAGAATATTTAGGATCACTTTATTTTCATTATTGCTAAGTGTCCTGAGGGAGTGGTTTACAGTTCCTCACCCCTCATTCATTTCTTTTCCCTGTTACATCTGATCTCCTTGCTCCAAGGAAACTACCCTCCTCTGAGGTCACCTATGACTATCTAGTCCTTTGGACATTGTTCAGTTTTTTTTTCTTTTTTCAACTTCTGTTTGAAGCATTTGATATCATTGATCTTTCTTTCTTTGTTAAAACTCCCACCTTCCCTTGTTTTCTTATTAATGTATGTTTTAAAAAAATTATAAACTTTGCTTGGAAAAACAAAGATATATGTGCAAATCTCAATGAGCAAATTACTTAGCCCAGGTTAGTTTCTTCATCTATAAAATTGAGGTGCATATAGCTTCTTTTAGCACCCTCCTTATGTTGTTACTGTGAGGATGATATGAAGGTAAAGCATGGTGCCTGGCACACAGTATAATAAAATAATAGGATTAACATAAGAGTTCTCTTTGGGTTCCTCTTCCCTCCTCCGGACTGCTACTATCTTGTTTCAGGTCTTCCTAATCTCCTGCCTCAATTATGTCAATGGCCTGCTAACCAGTCCCCTGCCTTCAGTCTCTCATGTCTCCATTCTATTCCTCACCCATGGACTTCCTGAGATGCAAATCTGATCCTACCACATTCGTTAATTAAAAGTCATCAGTGGAACCCAGTGATGTGTAGGATAAGCAATGTCCAGACTCCTAAGCACGATGTGATGCAGGCTCATGTATCCAGGATAATTAACCACAACAGCCTCCTATAGCCTTCACGTTGGCCATGTCAAACTACCTTTAGTTCCCAGAGTGCTATGTGGGCTCACACTCCTCCATGCTTTTACATATGACTCTTGCTCTACTTGGGAAGTCTTTTCCCCTCCTTTTTCTGACTGGATAACTTCTGTACGTCCTTCAAAATTCAGCTCAGCATTATAAATTTTTAAATTCTTCCTAGCACAAACAGAGATAGCTCTCCCTTTGAAGTGTTTCAATATTATCTAATACATACATTATTTTTTAACCATTTGTCTTGTATATCTGTCTCCCCGATTAGGTATGCACTTCATGAGGAACTCTATCTGTATCCCGTTCTTTTCATAGGGCCTGGAACCTAGTGTGTTCAATACATGTTTGTTTACCTAATTATATAAACAACAAGTTTTAGTGTTTTGGCAGGGACAGAAGTGAAAGAAAAATACAGGAGTTTGAGGCAGTATGAATGTGAAAGCTAATCAGGATTATGGATAGATTTGCAAAATCAGTGATGAGGGCAGTGAGAAACAGAATTAGAGTCTGCCTAAAAACAAACGTGTACAACATGTATTTTTACCATGGTCCAGTAAGGAAATAAATTCTACTTTTTTAAAAGCATAGGAATATATATGAGTTATAGAACTTGGAACAATGATGAAATGTTCATATATAAATTATTTGGAGCTAACAGAGTGAGATGCGACCTCAAGGATTGCCGTAGGGTTGACCGGTTGACTGTCCAATGACCAACTCTTGTGGAACTCATTGACTGAGACGAGAAGCACTACAGGAAATGGCCATGTCTTTTGAAATCATGAGAATTTAGACTACTTTGAGGAGGCAATCTGGGCCTAGCCAGGTAACAGCTCAAACAGAAGAATGATACTGAAATCATGTGTCTCTATGTATGTTTTCATGTTTTTTAAATCTTTTCTAAAGATTCCCTTGAACCAGCTCAATGCATTAAAAAGAGCTAGTAATTTTTGTGTTGTTAAATGTCTTAAACTATTATATTTTAGCATTAGCCACTGAATTTATTTCTTAGAACATGTAATACTTTTGTGGGAACTAGTTTATTTTGTGACTTCCTGGATCCAAAATTATGATTTAGCCTCAGTTGTTAGAGCACCTTTCTTGTTTGGACATTGTAATAAATGTCAAGAGAGTACAACTGGTAATTCTGTAAATTTAACTCTTTAGGGCTTTTATACTGATATGGTCCAAGCCTAAGTTTTAGTTTTTGAAGTTGCAAGGTAAAAAGAATAAAATGAGGACAGATAGGATAATTATAGAGAGAAATCATTAACTGTGATATTAAATGCTAATCAAAACTTCAAGTTCTCCAATTTAACTCATTTAAATAATAAAAATATACATATTTTAAATTACTTAAAAGATCTTTTTGATCTCTCTTACATGTAGACTCTAAAAAACTCTCATAGATACACAGAGCAGATTGATAGTGGCAGGGTGGGATTGAGTGGTGGGTGAAATGAAATGCGTGAAGGTCGTCGAAAGGTACAAACTTCCAAATATAAGACAAATACATTCTAACAATGTAATGTTCAGCATGATGACTATAGTTAACAATACTGAACTGTATATTTGAAAGTTGCTAAGAGAGTAAATCTTAAAATTTCTCATCACAAGAAGAAAAATTTGTAAATAATGAAGGTGATGGATATTAACTTATTGTGGTAATCATTTCACTATATATCAAATCATGTCGTATACCTACAACTTATACAATGTTATATGTTATATACCAATTATATCTCAATAAGACTGAAAAATAATTTTAAAAAGCTCTTTGGATTTTTATTCCTTTATTAAATTTGGCATACAACATTTCCTGTATTTTCCACTATTTTATGAATATTGCCATCACATAGACCAAAAGTTGGCAACCTACAGCCCATGGACCAAATCCTGCTTTTGTAAATAAAGTTTTATTGGAACACAGACACACTCATTTATTTGTGTATTTTCTATGACTAGTTTCATGCTACAATGTCAGAATTGAGTAGTTGCAACGGAGTCTATATGGCACACAATGCCTAAAATATTTACCACTATCTGACCCTTTACATAAAAAGTTTGGTGACTTTTTTTTTATTAGTTTCAGGTGTACAAAACAATGCAATAGTTAGACATTTCACCCCTCATAAAGTGATAACCCCTCACCCCCAATTTATTGCCCCTCTGACATCGTATATATCTATTACAATTCCATTGACTCTATTCCCTATGCTATACTCCATATCCTGTGACTATATATATTGAATTATAGTTGACATACAATATTATTCAACTTCAGTTTCAGTGCAGTGGTCAAGCATCTACACCATCCATGAAGTGGTCTCCCTAATAAGACATGTGCCCATCTGACACCCTACAAAATCTTTACAACATTATTGATTCTATTCCCAAACTGTCATTCATATCCCTGTGGCAATATTATAGTTACCAATTTATTCTGTCTAATCCCTTCCCCTTCTTCCTTATACCCACCCCTCTCCCTTCTAGCAACAATCAGTTTTTCTTCTATATTTCTGAGACTATTTCTGTTTACTTTGCTCATTTATTCAGTTCTTTAGATTCCACATATAAGAGAGATCATATTATGGTATTTGTCTTTCTCTGACTGACTTATTTCACGTAGCATGGTAAAGTTTGTTGACTTGATGTGATGGTGGATATTAAGACAAATAAGTAAAGACTGCTCTTTAGAGTGTAGAACCCAGAGCTACTGAGTTGATTGACTTTAGAGTAATTTCTCTTGAAAGAATGAAAAATAAGATTTAAAAACCAAAAATAGCTGTTAGCTATCAAAAATGAGTTTCAGCTCCACCATCAATTTTTTTCAAATAACTAATTGTCAGTTCTTGGCTCACCATCAAATATGTTTAGAAGTTTAATATAATGGGCATTTTATGTGTGCAGCAAAGAATTATTTGGCTCTATTACTTTATTTAATTCTTTGAAAATCATAAGTGACATTCATTTTTCAGATTTAGATGAAATGGCCTGCAATCTAGAACTGATTTCTTATAAGAAAGTAGAGAAGATGAGATACAAAAATCACTAAGTCAGAGGCTCTAATGACTCATAAAATCTTTCTGGGCTCTATTTAAATCATTTGAAACTGAAATTAATGATTCATATATGTGATGGCTCTTGCAGAAGTAAGAAAGGAATTGCGATTCCTCTAATATTAGTACAAGAGCTTTGTTCTTATGGCACAGGGTGGAAAGATGCATTTCTAATGCCTTGAAATGTGTGTTCTTGCACATGTTCTCTTTCCTGATTTTGGATTGCAAATGGAAAATATGGCTAATTAAGTTAACTTCTGAATCACATTACTGTGAAAATGTTCACAAACAATACCTGAAAATGAGAAACCATTCCTGATCCCTCTGATTGCCCATTCAACTAATGACTAAATGACATTGTGCACGGGCTTTTATTTGTTCTTTTCCACACCAAATGTGTAAAAAACTTTTACATAGCAGATAATTTCCTGAACAGTTGAGCAATTTGGTATAAAGAAACATTTTTGTAAATTGAATCATATTTCCTGCTTATTTAAATTGCATTTTCAGAAATGGGTCTCCACTAAGGCTTTTCTTCCTCAACCCATTATTTAAAAAAACACATACCCACAATTAAAACAAATCACACTTTTCATAGAGAAACATAATTCTTAAATTCTTTCTGGAACAAGTAGAGTTATAAAAATAAACAGTAAGCCTAAAAATTATTTCCAAATAAAAAAAATACATTATGTAAAACACCAAATTGAAAATTCAGTATTATTCAGTATATAAAATGTGGAAAGTTACCAAAAACCCATAAAGACAGGGTCAAGATGGTGGATTAGGTAAACACTGTGCTTATCTCCTCTCATGACCACATCAAAATCACAACTAAACTACAGAACCACCATCGTTCAGAATTGCCTGAAGTCCAGCTGAACTGAAGCCATACAACTAAGGGAATACAAAAGAAGCCACCTCAACACTGGTAGGAGGGACAGAGATGTGGAACAGGCTGGTCCCACATCTCCATGTGACCATTAAAAATTGGGAGGGATAGTTCAGCTGCAGAGATTCCCACCAAAGGAGTGAGGGATTCCAGCCCCACAACACGCTCCCCAGCCAGTGCTTCATTGCTGGGGAGAGAAGTCCTCATAACTTTTGGTTGTGAAAACCAGTGGAGATTTTGTCTGAGTTAGACAGAGGGCAGCTACAGTCCCAGGCACCCCTCTAAACAGTCTGTGCACAGACTTACTTGCTGATGGACTCACTCTGAGCTCCAGGATTGGGGCAATAGCCCAAAAGGCCCCAGGGATATATGGGGAGGAACTGAGTTGTCTGGCTTCAGTACTAGGGCTGGAGGAGCAGCTTTCTCCCAGATGGAGGAGCTGGCAGAAGCCATGTTTCTTTGTTGAGCTCTCCCCTTCCTGGCATGCAGGTAGCCACTATAAATGAGTCTCCATCAACCTGGCTAACAATGTTTCTTTGCCCTGCCCTGGTGATTCCCTGAGATCCCGCCCCACCCAACTATCAAGCACACCCAAGCCACTTCCAATGGCTCCTCTGTACAAACAGCCTGCCTTGGACTTTCCTAAAATCTCTCAAAGGTTCACAAAACTCAAACAAGCAGCATATGGCTTTGGCGTGTTCCATACCTGTGGCTGAACAGCTCTAAGCCCCACACTAGCAACAGCCAGCCTTGGCTTGTGGTTTGGCCTCTTGGGGCACCAACAAGCAGAGCACAGGTGGTGGCCATCTGCAGGTTACTTTGTGGCTTATGCCAGATGTCCCTGGGCAGGAAACAGGGTGCAGCTGAACTTGGTCTGCAGCAGTTTCCCTCCTAGGATGCCCCAGGGCTAGAAGACCCAGTGGCCAGCTTTGGACAGAGCCAGAGCATCACCCAGCAGCCTCCAAGGACAACACACCCACAGAGCAGACTGGCCAGGCATCACAGCCCTGCTAAAATGAATCATGCTCTATAGGGTCAGCCCCACCATGATAGCTTTTCCACTGTAGTCACAGCCAGTCCTCACAGCCAGTCAGCCAAGGGGTCCATCCCTTTTACTGAGGCACAAACAGTAACCAAGCCTCACTCAACTACAACAGGAGGGCACATGCAAGTCACACAAGGGACACATCTGGAGCGCCCAGCTTAGGTGACCAGGGAGACTGCACCACTAGGTCCAACAGCACACCAATTACATGAGGTCATTATACTAAGTCTGGGAGATGTAGCAGCCCTACCGAATAGATAGAAACAAACACAGGGAGGTAGCCAAGATGGGGAGACAAAGAAACATGTCCAAAATGAAAGAACAAAACAAAGCTCCAGAAAAAGAGCTAAACAAAATGGAGACAAGCAATCTACCAAATGCAACATTCAAAATGCTCATTGATCTCGGTGAGAACTTCAACATAGAGATAGGAAACATAAAAATGGAGATAGAAAACATAAAAAAGAACTAGTCAGAAATAAAGAATACAGTAACAGAAATGAACAATACATTAGAGGGAACTAACAGTAGATTAGATGCAGCAGAGGATTAAATCAATGATTTACAAGGTAAGGTAGCAGAAAACACCCAAATAAATACAGCAAAAAGAATCCAATAAAATGAGGATAGTTTAAGGGGTCTATGGGGAGACGTCAAGAGTATCAATATTCACATCATAGGGGTACCAGAATAAGAAGAGAGACAGCAAGGAATTGAAAACCTATGTGAAGAAATAATGGAAAACTCCCTTAACCTGGTGAAGGAAATGGACATTCAAGTCCAAAAAGTGCCTAGAGTCCAAAACAAGATGAACTCAAAGAGGCCTATGGCAGGATACATCATAATTAAAATGCCAAAAGTTAAAGACAAAGAAAGAATCTTAAAAGCAACAAGAGAAAAGCAGATAGTTACCTACAAGGGAGCTTCCATAAGACTGGCAGCTGATTTCTCAACAGAAAATTTGCAGGCCAGAAGGGATTGGCATGAAATAATCAAAGTGATAAAAAGCAAGGAAGTAAAACTAAGATTACTCTACCCAGCAAATCTATCATTTAGAATTGAGAACAGATTAAGAGCTTCTCAGACAAGAAAAAGCTAAAGGAGCTCATCACCACCAAACCAGTATTACAAGGAATGTTAGAGGGATTTCTTTAAAATGAAAAAAAGGAATAAAATATATGAATAATAAAATGGCAATAACTACATACATCTATCAACAATTACATTAAATGTAAATGGTTAAATACTCCAATCAAAAGACATAGCTGAATAGATAAGAAAATAGGACCCATACATAAGCTGCCCATAAGAGACTCACTTCAAATAGAGACACATAGACACTGAAAGTAAAGGGATGGAAAAAGTTATTTCATGAACTGGAAACCAAAAAAACAACAGACAAAATAGACTTTGAAACAGAGGCTATAACAAGAGACAAAGAAAGACCTAGTAATTCCACTTCTGGATATTTATCTGAAGAAACCCAAAATGCTACTTTGAGGGGCCATGTGCATCCATATGTTTATCGCTGTATTATTTACAATGGCCAAGATATGAAGGCAACCTGGGTGTCCCTGAATGGATGAATGGATAAAGAAGAGGTGGAATACAATGGAATATTACTCAGCCATAAAAAAGAATAAAATCTTGCCATCTGCTACAACACGGATTGACCTAGAACGTATTGTGCTAAGTGGAGTAAGTCAGACAGAGAAAGATTTGATTTCACTTATAAGTGGAATCTAAAGAACAAAATAAACGAACAAAGGAAAATCAAACTCATAGACACAGAAAACATTTTGATGGTTGCCAGATGGTGGAGTGTGAAAAAGGGAAAGGGATTAAGAAGTATCAGTTGGTTGTTACACAGTAGTCTTGGGGATGTAGGGTATAGCATAAGCAATATAGTCAATAATATTGGAATAATTACATATAGTGTCAGATGGGTACTAGATTTATTGGGGTGATAGATGGGAGGAGGGTAAAAACGGTGAAGGGATTTACAAATACAAATTGGTAGTTACAAAAAGTCATGGGGATATAAAATAAAGCATAGGGAATATAATCAATAAATATGGTAATAACTATGTATAATGCCAGGTGAGTAGTCGACTAGTCACCTAGGGGTATCACGTCTTAAATTATATAAATGTCTAACCACTATGCTGCATACCTGAAATAAATATAAAATAATATTGAATGTCAAGTGTAATTGAAAAATATTAAAAGGCACAGAAAAGGTGAAGGGGAATAAGTGGTTCAAATCTTCAGGTATAAAACAAATAAGTCATGGGGGTATAATATACAGAATAGGGAATATAGTCAACAATATTATGATAACATGGTACGGTGTCAGATGGTTGCTGGATTTATCATGCTGATCACTTCTTCAGGTATGTAAATGTTGAATAACTATGGTGTACACCTGACACTAATATAATATTGTATGTTAGGTATGTTTTAATAAAAATATTTAAAGAAATAAAATGTGGAAAGGGAGAAGTTTAATCTCACTGTATAATGGTTACAGATTTTTAAAAAAGAAACGGAAATGAAAAGTTTTCACATTTAATTGAATAACTTTTCTGTTCATAAGGCCACCATGATTATCTTTTTAAGATATATTCTGGCCACTTTCCGGACATTTAGCTGAGGTGCTGAAGGTATAGTTTAAACACATTTAACAATTGTCTTTATGTAATATGTGTGCCATCTCTTTATGAAATTGCCTTTTCTTTCATCTTTCCTCAATACATTGCTGAGGATGGGAGTAAAAGCAAGCAACATAAAAAATCCAGCAAAATAGCAGAGAGGACAGCGGAGCCAAAATTCATGCTAATAATGATTTCCTTACATAGAAGCATTTTTATGCTGTATGTTAATCCAGCATGCAAGTCACATCACTAATGTTAATCATGGTTTGCCCACAAAAACAGATTTCCATGTATTATAGAGTAAATACTGATACTGAAGTTAGAATGCTTTAAGAATGACTTTCGAAGCAGGCATCTGGCTGTCCTTCTTAGCCCCAACAATTATGATTCTTTCCTTTAGGTCAGCAGCTGTAGAGAGCAGCAGTAGACATGGTGAAGGCTAGAACTATGCCTGTTTTATTTGCGTTTTGTTCCTAGCACTTCATAAATATTTGTAGACCTACTGAAGGATTTAGATTTGGCCATTCTTCCTCTATTTATGCTAACTCCTGCTATTTTCCCTGAATTTTCCTGTTACGACTATTTTATGTATTACCTCAATATTCTCATGCCCCTAGTATTAATTCTATAACACACCAGTCATATATAGCACAGTTATCTCTCTTTCTTTCACCCTCTCAACCACAAAGGAACTTAAGAGAGTGTAGCTATAGAAAAGGGAATCACAAACCAAACCAAAACAGCAATGAAAACTATAAGCCAGCCTTTCCATGTTTCATTTTTTTCATGGGGAGAGGGATTAGACATTCGAGAGGATGGAGGTTATGTTCTTTCCATTGGCTGGCATATGCCATGTACACCTAGAACTTAATAAGAACTTTTTGATGTTGACAATTATGATAGTTCAAGGGAGGAGGAAACTGAAAGAATCAGAGAAGGAAATGAGACCTGATCTATGTCTCTCAGATTTGTATCTACAGTCTATACCAAAGCAATTATTTCACCCACATCTATGAGATTTGAACATAAATCACTAGATATGCATCATTTAGTTATCCTAACAACTTCAAGTTTACACTAAAATCATCTCAAGGTCGTGGTTTTCCCTATGCTTAAAGATTCCCCAATTTCCCAGGTGCCAGCAAGTTTTTCCTCAGCCTAACTATAATTCTTTCTTCTGTAATATAAGCCCTGACTCTACCCAGCTGACTAAAACTGCTCCTTATCTTCATCTGGATAATATTTCCTTGCCTACTTGAAGGTTATTATTACAGCTTCCCTCTACTCCGGCATTCTTTTCCCTGGGCCAACTGATTCTGGTCCCTTAGCTTTGCCTATTTTGTAACCCTTTCGACACTGTTATGTCTATCTTTTGGCTAATCCCCAAGTATACTGCATTTCATTACAATGACCTCAGAATAAACTGGATGGAATGTGGGCAATGCTAAGTCAAGTACCCGAGTTACCTTATAGTTTCTCTTTGCTACATTTACTTGTGCACCTTGTGTTATCAAGCTATTGGTGGTAGCATTTGGTACTTCTTGGTAAGTTCAGGATCCTTTATGATCATCAGACCTTTCCTGTTAAACTTGAGTCATGTTTTCCCCACTTTCTCTAATTCAAAATGTTTTCTTCTCTGGGTAAAATACTCTTCTATTCTGAATGTCACTTGCTCCATGACTTAATGGTTTAGAAATAATTTTAAGCGCCTACCTATCTGTTTTTAGGAAAATCCTTTCAGACTTTTGCAGCAGAATAAAATGTCCAAAAAAGACAAAACATATCAGAGATAGTAGAGATTTGAATGGTAGAAAAGGTAAGTCTAACTTCTTCATTATACAGATGATGAAACTAAGACTTCAAATGATTACACAGTTTGTCCCAGTCACAAAGATTCTCAGGAGCAGAGGCAGGATTGAAACCAAGGTCCCCTGATTCTCGGTTGCATGCTCTTTCTACAACACAGTGAAGTCTTTCACCCATTCCTTATGTTATACTAATAATGTTGACAAGGTAGGGTTACCAAATGAAAAAGGTATGGAAATTGTAAATTTGAAGGAATTTAATAGGAAACTATTTTTATGTTAAGTTACACAATCTTATTATTGAATAGTATATACATTATAAACGACTTTCATCCTATATTATACTGGAAAATGTGTTGTATTTCCGTGAGCCAGAAAAAATAGGTTCTTCCCACTGAACTTTTATTTTTAAACTTTATATGATGTAAATTTTCAAATGTATGCAAATATGGAGAACACAGAATAGTGAATCTAGATTCAGCAATTATCTGTACGCGGTCAACCTTGCTTTATCTATAGTCCTCATGCTCCCCACAATTATTTTATGGAAACTCAAGGCATCATGTCATTTTATCTGTAAATATTTCAGTATGTATTTTTAAAAGATAAGGGTGCTTTGTTTAAACCATAACCACAATAGTTATCACACTCACAGATATTAACAGTAATTTCTGAATATCAAACATCCAGTCATATAATTGCTTAATATCATCAAATAGCTGAATTTCTTTTCCTTGTAAATGACTTGGGTTTTGTGCTTGGATACTCAAAAGATTTATTACTTTTAAAAGGAAACTTTTAGATTTAAAACTATTAAAGTCCCATAGTTTTATTAGAATATATTTTAGCAATGGCTCTTCTTAGTTGATTTTTCCAGGGACATGATGCCCTCTTTCAATGTGTAGTTTTGATCAGAGTTCTTTAAAAACAATGTTTAGTATTTGTTCTGTTGCACAATTGTTCTTGTTCTAGTTTTCCTTTGTTGGAACTCCTATCATATATCTTTCTGGCTTGCTTTCATCATCTGTAGGGAAATTATTCTTCTCCTTCTCTTTTGTCTTATAATGCCTTTTATGAGCAATCCTATCATGCTGCTCAGTTTCAGTGAATGAGGTTTCCTGTTCTTTGGGAAAGGAGGTGTGAGCCAAAATAGATTTTGTTGATTCAGAACTCTAGAGCTCCCTTTTTTAAAAGGTGTGGTCAAAAGATACGTCCAATAAACTTTAATTAAAAATTAAATTAAAAAAGAAAAAAAAATATGTCCTCATATTTTCTGAGATCTGTCTCCCTGCTCTCTACCTCACTTTTAACTGGCCCTTCTCTTTCCTCTATTCTGTTGCTCCAGTGTGTTCCGTTTGGATTCTCCTTTCAGCACTATCTTTGTAGTGTCAGACTCTGTCTTGTTAGGGAGATTGGTTAATTTTGAGAATTTGTATGGCCCAGACTAATCCATCACCACTCAGACCTAATGAATCACAGATCTCTGCACTACCTATGAATTGGATTATGCAGAACACTCTCCCAGGTTGGCAACCATATATGATAATTTGTCAAGTCCTTTGTCACCTTATTTTGTTTTCATGTTTTCTGTGGGCCTTTGATTTTGCTATCCTAGTTGTTTTATTTTTATAGAACATAAGTATTTCTATGCTGTATCTGCCCAGAATCCTCCCTTGCATTATCTTTTAAAAAGTAAGCAAATCAACAATAAAAAGGTGATATAAAACATCATCTATCTGGTATTTCCTATGGTCTGGCTATATTCAGTCATATCTCTGATACCTTTTATCCTATAGTAAAATTTCAAAAGAATTGCTCATGATGATTATGATACTAGATCAGTGCAGAATCTTGAATCATCAGAAAAAGTGACTCCGCCTAACTTTTAATTTACTCCAGATTAATTTAATTAGAACACCCCATTCTAGTGTTTAATGTTTTGACAGTCTGACGCTGTGAACACTAAGGATATGTATTTGAATTCTGTTCAATTACTCTAATACTTTCTAGGACCAAATTCCAAATATATGTTATAAAGACCTGCCTCAATAATTATTATGGTTAATTTACTAAAAATTGATAAATTATTTAGTATTAATATATTAGAACAAATTTATAACCTTCTGGTTTATGAAAAGCATGTTGACCTTTACTTTCTGTCATGTTTATTTTTTTAATTAATATTCTCAGAATAACCAGAAGTGTATTTCTTCTCATTGGTGTCACTCCTAAAGGTAAAATTTATCTTTCAAGTTAATGTCAGTCATGGGATGATGGGAAAAGAGGACGAGTTGGCGGCAGCCCTGGAATTTAACATCTAGTGAAATTTAAAGTCTTGTTTTCTGAAGGAAAATTAAAATGTTTTGCTAAAGGACAGAAAAACTGAATATTTTAAAATTATAATATCCAAGAAATAATGTTCAAAAAATTACATTGAGTAGCACATTGAGGAATTTGAATTGCATATCCATAGATGTAAAAAATTAATATGTCCTTTGAACAAATCCAAGTCACATAAAACCATTGGGATAAAAAAAAAGAAGAAGAAGAAGAAAATGCAGGCCTTTCCATGAGCAAACACAGGTCCTGAATGAGTAGAATTTAATTCAAGCCTGCTCTTGATGAGTGATGATGGCTTGGGTACTTACGACACCTTGATACTCAACTGTTAACTCATTCATTTAAAATACATGTATTTTTATGCCTTTTTTATGCCAACCCCTGTATTAACACATATGTAGATTAATGTGATTTTGCCTCTGTATTTGATAGATAAGGTCTAGTAGGATAACCAGCCGTGTAAACAACTTAATGAAATACCACGTGGTATGTGTTAAAATAGAAGTATGATGACAGTAAAGAAGATACAGATGTCACTGCCTCTTAGAGAAGCTGTGAAAGGATTCCCAGAGAGGTGATTAATAAGGACCTGAAAGACTGAGAGTGTGGCAAAGAGAGGAAAGTATGTTCATCGGAGGGCACAGTGTATACAAAGGCATAGAGGAATGACAAGGCATGGTGTAAAGTTCAGTGTGACTAGAATAGACAATTCAAGTGGAAGAGATAAAGCTACAAAGGGAGGTTACAGGAAATGGTATTCCTATATTTCATACTGAGCCATGATTTTATAGATTGGTGGTTCTCAACTCTATCAAAGTCTGTAGTAAACTGAATAGTGGCCACCTAAATATATCAGGTTCTAATCCCTGGAATTTGAAAATGTTACCTTACAAAGAAAAACGTTCTTTGCAGCTGTGATAAGTTAAGGATCTTTAGATGGGGAGATTACTCTGGATTATCTGGGTAGACCCTAAATCAAATCACAAGTGTTCTTATAAGAGAGAGGCAGGGGAAGATTTGACATAAATGCATAAGGGGAGGAGGCATGAGGAGGTACTGTGCTGCGAACTAAGGCTGGCTGCCACCAGTACCAGGTGTGGGGTAGCTCTGCAAAAAGCCCAGGGTTCCCTGAAGCCTGCTACTGCCTGCCGGCTGCCTATAAAGCTCAGCTGCTTATACAGCCTCATGTGGTTTGTGAGTTGGATGAGGCGGGGAGTCTCAGGGAGTCACCAGGGTGGAGCATGTGGTGTTTGCCAGGTTAATGTATATTTTGGTTTGGCACCTCTCTTCCTTTAGTTCTTAAGATATTATTTTCTTTAGTTCTCTGAACACAACTGAAATACCTGATTTAAATTTTTGTCTAGTAACTATAATGGCTGGGCTTCCTCGGGGACAGTTTCTATTGGTTGCTTTTCTCAGGGTGTGGGTCATTTTTTATTTATTTCCATGTCTACTAATTTTTGCTGAAAACTTACATTTTAAATAATATAATGTGGCAACTCTTGGAATCAGAATCTCCTACCTCTCCAGAATTTTCTTATAGTTGCTGTTTGTTTGATTTTTCTGAACAAATTCTTTAATGTCTGATTTCTTCGTCATGGGTAACTGCTGGAGTCTCTGCTGGCCAGCTTAGTGTTCGGCTTATGATTGGATAAAGATTTCCTTAATTTCCTGGAGCTAACAAATCCCCTTGTGTTTGCCAAGGGGTTCTGTGAGTGTTTGGGTCATATCTTCAACACTTCAGCAGGCAGTGTGTAACTCTGCCTTAGCTTTTTCTTCCTTCTTGCACAGAGTCTCAAGGTTAGGCAGAAGTAAGAGTTTAGGTCCTTTTCAGGTTTTTTAGAACACAGCTCTGGATATGTCACATCCTTATACATGTACTTGGCATTCTAGATTCTAGTAATATGTCTGTGCTTTTCAAATATCTCTATGGACATACTTTTTTCTAGATTTTCCTTTTAAGCTTTTAATAAACCTGTTATTTGCCCCAACTATTATTTACTGCTTCTGGCAGCTGTGATGTGAAACAATTGCCCCTAACATTTTTTTTCTACAAATAATATAAAATTGTTTTCATTGAGAAAAAAGCTGTTCATAGTGGATGATTTCTAAGTCAAGTCATATTCAGACAGTATTATTAGTGGGTTAGTTCAGGGAATTACCAGATAGGTCAAATAATGACAATTCTCTGGGAATGGGGCTTGGAAGGAGCTCTGATTCTTCCAAGGCAGCCAGGGCTGCCAGGCTGCTTTTTTTTTGCCATGATTGCAGGCTGTTCATTTTTGTTTATTATAGAGCTGGGGAGGGAGGTGATGGAAATAGAGCAAGGTAAAAATCCAATAAATCTCACTGTTTTTACTGATTTTCAACCATTTTTCTTGAATAAAAGATAAAAGCTCACCTGATTGCTGGACTCTTTTGGTTAATTTCCAGAGTTCTGAAAAAGTTCATTTCAACAATTTTTGCCAGTATTTTCATTGCTTTTATGGAGGAGAGGGTTTTTAGAGTTCCTTACGCTACTTTTCACTATCTCCCCAATGTCCTCTTTTAATAATAAGTAGTTTTTAATAATATCCTTTACTGTCCTAAAATGAAATTCATGGATAATATAACCTATAATACACATAATTCGAAATTATCAATATAATTATTTAACTGTAATATAATGAAGAAGGAAATAATATATTTATAATTTACAGTATTTGGGTAAACAATACTAGAAGACAAAATGAAAGAGTCAGACACACCTATTTGTAGAAACACTTTGAATTGGACATTACAAATAGAAATGATTACAGTTATGCTTTTGGAGTATTCTAATACCATGTGTGGCCATTGATGTTATAGTTTTCAAAAATGCTGAACAATTCTTGATAATATTCCAAACAAAACAAAGTACAATCTTGCCTTGATTTACATTAGACTTGCATTTCTGGAAAATTCAATGTATATTAAAGCCATGTGAAAAATATTAGTGGTTTTTTAATGTAAAACTGAATTATTTGGTCCTAGGCTTAGATAATTACATACATGTTTTTTGTCGACATGAATGGTTGGTGGGACGCGAAAATTTAGCATGGTGTGGAACTGCTCCTCACATCCATGGCCACTACCCACTGAATGTCAGAAACATCATCACTATGATTTAGACACTTTGAGACACCCTCTCCACCAAAAAAAAAAAAAAGGCCCAAAATACCCCCTCAAGGGGGCAGTACCACTCCTTTGAGAACCATTGGTAGGTGTCTTTTTTTTTGGGGGGGGGGGGGTCTTGTTTTTCTTTTAATTTGAGGTACACCAAATTTCAAAGAAAGTTCCCTAGTAAGAAAAGCGATAAGCTGATCAAGTGCAAGTATGCTATACTCACAACTCAACTGCTATTCTGCCCCACATTCTACTTTTCAGGATACCTGAATACTGAAATTATAATGAAAAACTTTGAAGACACTTTGACGGGTTAGATGCCTAAATCTTTCTTTTCTTTTTCCTTTTGAATTTTTACTGTAAATGTAGTTTATTTAGTGTATTTAGCTGAAAAATATAGAAACTGGTCTACATGGAATAACACTGCTTCCCTCTGTTTTAAGACGTTAGGTCCTAAAAGAGCTTTGTAATTCCGTTGACATCTTTCTGTAGTTGGCTGGCCCAGTGATTTAAATTCCTTGAGTAGTATCCCTGTTGTATGTAACCCAGATTCTATACTAAAGACCTTCACTTTGTTTCCTTGTGGAGATGAGTGAAAGCTGTTCTACTTAAGAGTCACTAAATTTCATAGTCACAACTGTTTTAAGGAACCTACACTATGACCATTGCCATTTTATTTCTTTTTCTTTTTTCTTTTTACTTTTTGACCCTCTTCACCCATTTCTCCCACCCCCACTCTTCTGACCCTGGCAATCATCAATCTGTCCTCTGTTTATTTAGATTCAACATACAAGAAAGATCATATGATATTTGTTTTTGTTTGACTTATTTCACTTAGTGTAATGCCCTCAAGGTCCATACGTGTTGTCACAAATGGCAAGATTCTGTTCCTTTTATGGCTGAATAATATTCCATCATGTGTATATATCACAATATCTTTATCCATTCGTTCATCAGTGGATACTTAGGTTGTTTCCACATCTTGGCTATTATAAATAATGTTGCAATGAACATTGGAGTGCATATATCTTTTTTGAGTTAGTGTTTTCATTTTCTTCAGATAATACCCAGAAATGGAATTGCTATATCATATGATAGTTCTCTTTTTAAATTTTTGAGGAACCTCCAAATTGTTTTCTATAGTGGCTGCACCAATTTACATTCCTACCAACAGTGCACAAGGGTTCCCTTTTCTCCACATCCTCACCAACACTTATTTCTTGTCTTTTTGATAATAGCCATTCTAACAGGTGTGAGGTGATAGTGGTTTTGATTTGCATTTTCCTGATGTTTAATATATTTTCATGTACCTGTTGGCCACCTGTATGTCTTCTTTGGAAAAATGTCTATTTAGATCTTATGCCCATTTTTAATCTTTTTTTTCTATTGAATTGTATGAGTTCTTTACATATTTTGGATATTATCAGACATGATTTGCAAATATTTTCTCACATTCAGTAGATTGTCTTTACATTTTGTTGATGGTTTCCTTTACTGTGCAGAAGCTTTTTAGTATGATGTCGTTCTACTTATTTATTTTTGCTTTTGTTGTTTTTGTTTTTGGTGTCAGATTCAAATATCATCACCCAGTCCTATGTCAAGGAACTTAGTGCCTATGTTTTCTTCTAGGGTCAAACACTGGGACCCTTGCCATTTCGATGTACATGTGGTTTTATCAGTTCTGATGAGGAATCAAATGATGAAAATTCTATGAAATGAATCTACCCTGGTTCTCAGTAAACCATAACCAAATTCTTCTTCCCACTGTGTTCATGATTATACATGAATATTGTTGCAGATGCTGTAATAGCTATAACCTTCTTTTGACCTTCTGAAAATATTACCTAATTAGTCAGCTTCCATGTTGCCAGGTGATGTGAAATGTTGTGGCTCCTGGCTTTCATTCTAATGGATTTAGAATTACATGCATTTATATGTTGGCCCTTCCTTTACAGCACCTGCAAGCTGTATGCCTGAATCTGAAAGCAGATATTCTGAGGCATGTATTTCTTACAGTCTCCCAATATCAAGAGAATACTTACAGTTTATAAACATTTTTTATTTAGAGTTGCTCCTTTCTTTTCTGTAACACAGAATGATGCATTCTCACCAAATAATGCTTTAGCTTTAAAAATGTGTGAATTTGATTCCACAAGAGGGCACCATGGTAAACTTCATTTTCAAAGAGACCCATAACAGGTCAGCTAAGAAATCCCAAAACTAGAATTTTGAATTAAATGTAATTAAAGCAGCAATACTTGATGAAAATATTGATTCCATTGTGATATTTTTTAAAAAAATCTCTATAGAATGATTCATTTTGCTAAGGACATGTTCATCACTCCCAGGCACAACTTTGGCAAATCAAAAATAGATACAGGCTTTACTCTGGCCCATATGTGAGCTCCCCTGACTGTCAAGAAAGCAGCAGAGTTCTGTTGGGGAGTGGGGACTTCTACTTTGATGGCTCTAAAACAGAATGAATGCCTTTCAGCGCATGAACCCCAGAAGGCAAACCAATATCACACTTTCCCACATACTACAAAATAGCTATCTAGCTCCAATTTCAGGGTGGATTTCAATTGTTTACTACTAATAAACTTTAGGAGTGAATTTACACTATTGTCCAAGTTCCAAAGCAAACAAGATTCCATTCCCTTATTCAGAAATCATGGTATTGAGATTCTGCAGAATTTGCCGAATGATGGCGGCTGTATCAGAACTCACAACTCCAACAGGAATGAACAAAAAACAGGAAACACAATGAACCCACATCCATGGCTCCATCGGTACATGGTGATATGTCATCAGGGTATGTTAATGCTCTGATATTCACTTATTCATTCAGCGGTACTTCCCACATACTACTGTTGTGGGCTCTGGGATACAGAGGTGAGGGACATTGATTGGGTCTACCTTAATGGAGCTTGGTTATCAGTAGGGGGAAGACATATAAAAAGATGATGAACAAGGAATCAAATAAAAATGTACGGAATTTCAGATTGGGAAATCACTGGAAATTAACAGAAAGGTACTTTGAGTGACAATGAAGGGAAACTCTCACTTAGGCTGAGAGAAGCCCTACCTGTGTAGTTTACATGAAATAGAAGAAAGAGCCACCTATGTGATGATATGGAGAAAGGAAGCAGCAAAATTGAAGGCCCTTCAGCTGGAAGGACTGCAGTGTATTTTACCTGAAATGAGGATGCAGTGGTTAGAGTGGTGAGTTCTAGGCAGAGTGATGCAAAGTAAACTGGGGCTGATCATAGCAATGATGTTGAGTTTTACTCTCAGGGCACAGTTTAAGCAGAGAGCTAATATGGTCCGGATAATAGATTTGAAGGGAAGGAACAAGAGTTAAAGATGGAGTGCAAGAAATTAGACAAATCAACTAGGAAGCTATTGCAGTGGCCCAAAAGGAGAAAATGATGGTGACTGCAGAGATGGACTGAAGTAGCCTCATTCAAGATATGTTTTGGAAATAGAATCTACACGACTTGCTGATAAATTAGATATGGGGAGAAAGTAAACACAAAGATGATTTTCAGGTTTTTAGCGTGAATAGCTGGGTGAATGGTGATGCTATTTACTAAGGCTGAGGAAAGAATGGCTTTCAAGGAGAGGTGGGGGAGGAGGGAATAATTAGGCATTGAGCTTTTACACGGTAAGTGCAAGAAGACTGTGATACACCCCAGTGAACTATATCAGAGCTGTCCTCTGAGCTCTCAAGTCACAAGTTTCATTTGCACCACTACTCTCTCCCCTTCCAAATACCAAGAGATGTTCCCTGGGTCTGTGTTTTCAAGGTCTGCAGTCACAAAGGACAGAGAGCCTTTCACCTCCGTTTGCATTTCCTACTAAACTACAAGCTGATGTGGCTTCCAATTCTCATTTGCGGCTGTCCCGCAGGACAACTACAAATCATTACCTCCACAACACCTGTGTGGCATCAAGTGTCGGATTTGTGTGGATTTGTTGGATTTTCTGTGGCCAGGAAACTCAGCTATTATTATTACTAGCTGAGTAACCTGGGGGCACGCTATTTAACTTCTGGGAGCCCTATAGGTCTTTGTAAAGACAATAGCAATGATTACACGTAAAAGCAATTTGTAAATTGTAAAAGCAGTTACATAAATAGGTGTTGTTATTCTTTTTCTCATTTTCATCTTAGTCATCACCTCTGTCACAAATAATCAGTCATTCACTTTGTTCTGTTCTCTTCCCTTTCTTCTAGCCTGCTTCTTCTGTCTCTTGTCCCTCTTCAGCCACATAAATTTGCTTTCCCGAAAAAGGCTGGTTATTTGGAGACATCATCACCAACCAATCAGAGCTCACTATTCCTTCTGGCTGGTAAGCCAATCAGATGTAACCTTCAGGTCTCTTTTCAGTGTTGCTAGGGCTTCAGGTCTACTTCTAAAAGCTGACTTGCTTGCTTTCTGTTCTCATTTTCTCTCCCTCCCTCTACCCCCCACCCCCCACCCCCTCTCCTCCTGCTGCCCTTTTCTCCATCCCTCTCCCCCTCCCCCTCCCCCTTCCGCGTTTGGAGCAGTTCCAAATACTTAAGGCTTCCGGAAGTTTAGGTCAGGGATAAGCAAGGTTTGACTATGTTTTTTTTTTCCCTTGAGAAATAGAAAACAACTATTCCATGTTCAATATTTTAGCAAGTATTTTAGCAGCTTAATGTCCCTTGGCTACATAAAATTTAGTTTTGTTTATGGTAATTTTTTGGTGTGCAAATCAACTGTACTTCAGATAGACCGTAGCATAAACTGGCATTTAATTTTGGAATGAAATGTCATATCACTTGAACCTCACTGGGCTTCACAAAATATATTCAAAATATTTTAAAGCTCTTCCAGTTTTTAACTGATGACAGAAGATGATAAATACATTCTGGTTATTCTGCTTCTACTTCTTGAATTTTCAGTGCTGGGATTACTGGAGAAAACCACCATGGATAGCAGTGATTTGGGAACTAATACCTAATCTCTAAGTGGGTGTCCTCTCTCTCACTTCCTGCTTATCTTTGGAAGCTAATTAACATGGGAATAATAGCTAGAGGATCAGCTGATCCATCTTTAAATGTTATGCAGCAGGGATATTAGAAGATTCCCTTAACACAGAACAGCTCTGCCTTCCAAAACCCTAAAGAGGTTTGATAAGGAAAAATAACAAGTGATGTCTTTCTCATAACCTTTGCTACCTACTTAAAAACTGAAACAGTACAAGAACTTGCAGCTTAAAATGACCAGAGAAGTGGCAGAAAGCCAGAATTCTGTCAGAGACAGCTTAGAAAAGCTTAATGATTAACAAATGGGTCACTGCCTTCAGGCTCTGACCTTTAGAACTAACCAATTTTAGCCTTTTGGTTAGGTTCCTTCAAATCATTATGTGTCAAGGAAAAAAATATTTCCTAATGGCACAGTACCACCCATCCAAAAAAGGAGTCAGCAGACCACGTATTTGGTGAGTAGATTTTCTGATAACACAAAGTTGATTCTAAACACAGTATTAACAACTATCAAATCATGTTTTTTTGTTGTTGTTGTTATAGTTTAGGGAAGGCCCTAAGCACTACTGCATATCCTGCAGGTGAAATGTACGAAAATCGGTTAACATGGTAACGGCTCTAAAAATACCTAGGCTACAGTTTAACCACAGAGTTTCCTCCTTAACGTAAAAGAGCCACCATTCCGAGCTGTTTGAAAGTGCAACAAAAGCAATCTCTGTCGGACTTTGTGCAAGCAGGCTATTAAATCAGGCCTGGCAATGACTATCTGCAGCCACTCTACATCAAAGTAATAATTAAAGTTTTGTAGGCCAGAGCAGCAAAGCACAAACTAGCTAAGAAAAATGTTAAATTGATAAGCCTTTTTTTTTTTTTTCTTCTTTCCCTCCTCCAACCTGTTTTCGAGTGTGGCAGGGCCTGGAGACAAAGAGTCACCACACTGTAACCGCAGAGCCCCACCCGAAGGAAAGCCTGGGGCAGAAGGACCCAAGGGGACATGGGCAGGCTGCCACAGTTTTCCCAGCAACCTCTGCACCAGGCCCATAGAGGGTGCACAGGAGGCAGAATCCCTCACGTGGGGTTTCCCATCAGGGCCCTTTGCCTAGCATAGACAGCGGCGGGTGGAGTCAACCTTTTCCTTGAAGCCCTTTTAGACAGTAAGAAACACATTAGGTAGGCTCTTTTAAATTCTGAGTATTTTGGCTGTGCAGGGGAGATTTCTTACTAAATTCTGTCATGTCTAAGCTGCCAAATTTAGTAAATTATAATATCTGACACCCAATTACATTTGAATTTCAGATAAACAATTAATAATTTATTTAGTGTAAGTATGTCCCCTCGTGCAATATTTGGGATATACTTATACTAATATATATATATATATATATAATTTTTTTCCCACTGTCTATCTGAAATCCAAATTTAACTGAATGTCCTGTGTTTTATCTGGCAACTCTAGTAAGGTCCTTTCATTTTCTTCCTTCCTGATAGACTCCCGAGTCTCCAACACCCAATTAGTAAATTGGGTTTTGTTTATTTGTTTGTTTGGTGTTTGTATTTTAGTTTGCTTTGTTGTTGAGTTTTGCTTTGCTTTGTTTCTAAGCTTTGGGTCAATTTAGAAAGGCTACAGGCCATGGAAAATGAACTAGCATGTACTAAGCTCATTCTCATGCCAAGCCTTATGTTCCTAGGTACTTTTGATGCATTTTTTAAAATCCTCACATTGTTCCTGTATGGTAGGCTCCTTATAACACACATTTTTACAAAGGGGGCTACTGAGGAGCAGAAAGATTAAGTGGCTTGACCAAAGTCACACAGCTGACTAACAGCAACTCTAGGAATAAGCCAGGTAAATATGACCCCAACGGGCTTTAGTATATCTGCATTAGTTAAATTTAAATGTAATGTTTAAATTTTGCATGTTTTTAATATATTAGTTTCTTTTTCTTAACAAACCTCAACCAAATAGCACAGATTCCATAACAACTAAAAAGCTCTAATTCCCAGCTGAATTGGGAATTATTCTCCATCAACTCCTTCTAAATACTAAGTTACTTTATTGATTCCTCTCCTGTTATTGGACCTCCTGCCCATTTCTGACTGCTCTCCACTGGAATTATTCTAAGTGCCTTCCATATATTAATTAATTTAATGCTTAAATCAACCCTATGATATAGGTGATACTGTAATTAAAATTCCCATTTTACAGATGAGGAAACTGAGGTTTAGAAAGGTTAAGCAACTTTCCCAAGGTCACACAGCCTAGGCTTTACAGACAGGAAGACCAGACTTACACCATGGTTTATTCATTTAGGAGTGTTCTACTGAACTACTTAGGAGTGCAGGAAAGGCTCTGAACTTCAATTTCTCCACACCGTAAATTGAAACTAGTAGTGCCTCTCCCACAAGGAAAAAGTACTCAACAAACAAACTTATAACATTATTTTGAGAATTATTTTTACTTGGCACTTGTGACAACACAGGTTTTGCACTCCAAATTCACCTTTTTGCAAATCAAATTCACCTTTTTGCAAATCAAATTCATTCTTTTGTAAATCAAATTTTTCCACAAAAATGTTTTCTTAATCTTTGTAATAAAAATAAATCCAATGTTAAGTTATTGTTAAATTTAAACATTTTATTGCATGTGTTTAATAATCAACATAAAATACTTATATTTAACATCAGAAAAACTTATTTACTTATAGCTTCATTTATAACGGTTCTCCTGCCGCTGCTCATGGTAATTTCATGAAATTAATTTTTAACAAACAAAGGTGCAATCTTAAGTTAATACACCAGCTTGTGTGACCAACGGTTAGAGGATGAAATGTTTCTCTAATTGCAGCAATAAACATTCAGGGAATGGTGTGGCATGAAGTAATTGCACATTCTACGGTTACTTCAAATATTTTTTGTGAATTTCTTCAGAGATTATTACAGAAATTGGATGAAGATAATCTGGAGGAAGTGTGGTTTGTTTTGGACAATGTAAGGCTCCACAAAACCCAGGAAGTACATGACCTTGTTGGTCAGACAAGACATGCTTTATTATTTCTACCACCATACTCTCTAATGATGAACCCCATTGAAGAAGTTGTTTTCAAAAATTAAGTTCTTTGCAAGAAATATTTTGGCTGATTCATCAAACCATGAACATTTAGTAGATGTTATTAATCATTCCGTTGCAACTATTACTCCTACAGATTGTCATAATTATTTTATGAATATGCATATGAAATTACCATGAGCAGTGGCAGGAGAACCGTTGTAAATGAAGCTATAAGAAAGTATTTCTGATGTTAAATATAAGTATTTTATGTTTATTATTAAATACATGCAATGAAATGTTTAATTTTAACAATAATTTAACATTGGATTTATTTTTATTACAAAGATTAAGAAAATATTTTTGTGGAAGAATTCGATCTGCAAAAGGATGAATTTGGCTTGCAAAAAGGTGAATTTGATTTGCAAAGGGTGAATTTGGAGTACAGAACCTGTAAGAGACATAAGAGAATATTTTAGGTTAGGGATTGGCAATATTTTTCTGTAAAAGGCCAGAGATTAAATACATTAGGCTTTTCAGGCCAACAGGCAAAATCAAGGCTATTACATAGGTATTTACATAATAAGAGAGAAATTTGCACGAATCTTTATTGATAAAATTGAAAATGTAATAACAATAATAATAGAGTACAATTTTCTGTAATAGAGGTCTAATAATGAGATGAATCTGTGAAGACTGAAAAAATATTAATACTTTTCTTCCCACCTTCTGAGTTCCTCTAGTGGAGCTAATAATCAAACTAACAGAAACAGGTTAACAAGAGAAAATCAAATTTTAATACATGCACATGGGGAATTCACATATGCATGAAAATTCCAAAAATAGTGAGGTAACATTGATTACATATGACAATTTAGACCAAGGAGAAAAGAGGGAGAATGTGGTTTTAGATTTCAGAAGTGGGAAAGGGCTGGTGGGGGCCGGATGGCTCAGTTGGTTAGAGCGCGAGCTCTGAACAAGAGGGTTGCCAGTTCAGTTTCCACATGGGCCAGTGAGCTGCACCCTCCACAACTAGATTGAAGACAATGAGCTGCCACTGAGCTTCCAGAGAGGCAGCCAGATGGCTCAGTTGGTTAGAACGCAAGCTCTCAAGGTTGCCGGTTCAATTCCCCCATGGGACAGTGGGCTGCGCTCCCTGCAACTAAAGATTGAAAATGGCAACTGGACTTGGAGCTGAGCTGCGCCGTCCACAACTAGATTGAAGGACAATGACTTGGAGATGATGAGCCCTGGAGAAATACACTGTTCCCCAATATTCCCCAATAAAAATTAAAAAACAAAAAACAAAAAAGAAGTGAGAAAAGGTGATTTACAGATATTTGAGGAAGAGGAAACACACATGGCAGGCAAATTCTTGCTGGGCAACTCAGAAACAGTGCAACACAGAAGGTATCTAACTAACAGGCCACTTCCCAAAGCCCTCCTAGTTGTCATACTTAATTTAAACTAGGCTAAAGGCGATCATCCTAAAATTACCTTCCTGAAGCAGGTTTTTCTGTCTAAATCTCTTGGACAGAAAGAGGGAGAGTCAAAGGTTCCTTCTGAGTCTTGTTTCATCATAAACAGATTAAAATCAGTATCTCAAAATGGCAGCTTTAAGGTAGCAAAACTGGTTCCCTTCAAATACAATCTTTATATTGTGGAGGCGGTATAGCATTTTACTTAATTGGGATTAAAAATTAGTGTTTCCTATTATCAGAATCAATTACACATGTCATCTGTTAATGCTGATTCATAATGGGATTTTGTATATTTCATCTTTGAAAATGTCTTTTCATACAGATAGGTACTGCCAAATACTAATATCTGTCCATGAGCATATGATTTTAATTGAGCACATTCATTGCTTGGAAGCCATTTAAAGATTTTTATTCAATTCTTCTCTTGATATTTGCCTTTTAGCATGTCATGAAACTACTTCTAGTTGAAGGGCAGGTGGAAGCTTCTCAACTGCATACTTAAATAAATTTTGAAATATGGAAATTTTGTTTGCACTTGCATCAAGCTCCAAAAAAACACAACTGGAACTGTAGTTTGGGTTCCAAAACTATATCTCGTGCACATTTGTGTGGAAATGGAGACGTTGCTTTTTGTTCTAATTTTTGACAGCACAGGAAATGTAGAAAGCAGCTTGATATTACATGTGATACAAACAACACTAGTAATTATTGAAATGACTTTACCACAGTAATAAGTTTCACATTTAAGTGTTGTTTTTTCTTATAATTTTAGGTTATATTCATTAAGAAACATCAATTCCACAATAAAAACTCACTTCCAAAACCATTTAGTGTTCAATTATTGTAGTGGATGGTGGCACATATCATTCAGAAAAATTTCACACTTGGCCCTCAAAAAAATCACAACAAAATTTTACCACTGGTTAGCAATTGATCTGCAAGGTGGTATAGAAAGAGGATATTCATATTTTTTATGACACATACTTTGCAGAACTGATGATGGTTAAGTCCACAAAAGTAAATGAAGCTCATCATTAATGCTCTGTCCAATTATACATGATAGATTTAAATAGTTTCCACAAAGCACCTGCTGGTGAATAATACAATGAATAGCCATAGGCTTAAAGTGCCTTATGTTTTCACAAGCTGTATAAATTTGTATAACTAACCCTTTTTTATGCTCAAAAACAAATATTTTTACTACCATCATTTGGAACACGTCTTAGAAGATTCCCCTTCAGATTGTACTGAACTATTGTTCTCTCAATTTCTTCAAAAATATTCTCACCTATTGTTTTACAATGTAGACTGCACATAGAGGCTAATTCTTCAGTCACTTCAAAGGCAAGATTGACTCCAAGGAAAACCACTTAAAGTCATCTATCTTTTCAATTGACTATTGATGTTGCTCCCAATATTATGAACATTTCAAGCAACTGTTCTCACCAAAAAGCCACTAGTCTTAAACAAGTTTTTTTCCTCTGGACAATTTCTTCAATTGCTGCAATCCAACATAGTATAATTTACTTACCATTGACAAACAGCTTTCCTTGTTTAGAAAACAAATGAGCCGCTCAGAAACTTACTGTGGTTGCAGCCTCATTTTCACTTTTTATTTTTTTAAAAAAAATTCTGCTGTGAGGGAATGTTTCATTTATTTTTTTTTTATGACAATTGCTTTCCTGTGAGTTGTGATAAGTGTTGATATCCAGTAATGCCTATATCTATTGTATTCTTTTGAGCATAGCTATAGTATTTTTCCACAATAAACACAATGCATTGCCATCTAATTTGATAACAAAATCATGCTATTTGTACATGATGTTTGAAATCCACTTATCTCTTCTTGTTTTGACATGATGAGTATGCAGTGGTAATTAAAAAATAAAATAAAAGATGTCACAGAACAAAATGGCATTCGAAACACAGTCAAATTATAACTTCATCGAGTGTGGTTTGTAGTAATCCCACTGTGTTTCCCTGAAGATAAGACCTAACTGGAAAATAAACCCTAGCATGATTTTTCAGCATGCCATCCCCTAAACATAAGCCCTAATGCATCTTTTGGAGCAAATCTTAATATAAGACCTGGTCTTATTTTCAGGGAAACATGGTAGCGGCACTGCAAAGCAATGACAGCAACATATATGGTCTAGGTCAAACCACTCTACTCTGCTTTTATAGTAGGAAAGCAGCCATAGCCAATACATAAGCAAATGGCATAGCTGGTTCCAATATATCTTCATTGTGGCTACTGACATTTGAATGTCAAATCATTTTCATGTGTCACCAAATATTATTCTTCTTTTGATTTTTTTCAAGCATTTAAAACTTCAAAAACCATTCTCAGCTAGGGGACCATACAGAAACAAACAGGGGTCAGACATGGGCCATGGGATGAAGTTTACCAAGCTCTGTTCTGGGTAACTAAATATGAAAGTTGATATAAAAACTTTGATGAAAATTTTTCTAAAATAAGTGATAAGTGATCTGCATTTTAAAACAGGCTTGGTTAGACATATTTATTTTTGTTTCATCACAGAAACTACTATAGAGTAAATACTAAGAAAAGGGCCTTGAAATTGCTCATTTTGGGCTGAGTCTTGCTGTGCTGTTTGCTACTTGTGCAAGGTACTTAATATATTTAAATTTGTTTCTTCATCCACATTATTGCATTGGATAATTAGAATTCTTACTGAGGTCACGAGTAAGTCAGAGACCGGTATTATCACTATACTTAACATAGTAGAGACCTGGCTCATCATAATGTGGTCTGCATTAGCTGGTAGCTTGTTAAAATTGTAATCAGCACTTTAAAAGATCCTTAGTTAATTCATACATGCATTTAAGTTTGAGAAGCATTGGTATAAGGAGATGCTAGCCAAAGCAATCGTGCAAAGAGAAAAACTTAAAGTTACACATTTTGGAAAGGAAGAAGTAATCCTGCCATTATTTGTAGATGACATGATGATCGTCTATAATTTAAAGGGACTCAAACCTATTATAACTAATAAAGGAGTAAATCGAAAAAAGGTTGATATAAGAAATATAAGACATATTTTGATACATAAAGGTATAATTACACATATACACAATTCAATAATTTTATTATACTATGGCAATGACCAATTAGAAAATATAATATATATAAAAAATACTCTATCCACAAGAGTAACAAAAACAGTAAACTACCTAGCAATAAAACTAACAAGAATTGTGCATGGGTAGGTGAAAACGCTAAAACTTTACTGAAGGTCTTAAAACATGACCTGGACAAATAGGAAATATACCATATTCATGTGCAAGATGACTCAATCTAATAAATACATCAGTTGGCCCCACATTAATCTATGAAGTCAAAGCAGTTTTCTCAAGGTATTTGTCAAGTTGATTCTAAAATTCATGTGAAAGATGAAATGTTTAAAATTAAGTGAGGGATTGGGAGAGGGAAGCAGTGTTAGCAAGGCCAGGTTACTTGTTCTACCAGATACCAAGACATACCAAAAGGCTATAGAAATTAGAACAAAATGGCATTATTGTAGAAATGGTCAAGTTGATCAACAGGTTAGAAAGAGTCCAAAAACAGACATATGCTTAAGAATTTAGTTGCTAAAAGAGGCATTTCAACTCAGAAAAGAATGGATCATTTAAATAAAAGATATAAAGACAACTGACTATTTCAAAAGAGTTCAATTTCCCCTACCTCATACCATGTAAAATAGTAAATTAAAGATGGATTAAAGAGTTGATTATATATAAAGGTGTAAAAGTACCAAAAGAAAATATAGGATGTTTTTATAATCTGCAATTGGGAAAGCATTTCCATAAAAAAGGCAGAAAATTCCAAAATGAAAAAAAGAAAAAGAATTAAAAGATTTGACTACATAAAACTCAAACTTTTCTATCACCTATGAGGCTGGTTGAATGTATTTACAACATACGCATATATAACAAGTGTAGAATTATATGCAGATTCTATGAGCAAGACAAAAAAATACCCATGATCAAATGGGCAAAGATTATGAAGGCAATACTCAAAAGAAGTACAAATAGTCAATAAATATATGAAAATGTGATCAACCTCTGGTTGTTGCAGTTTTCTATTGGCAGTGTGATAAACCATCCCAAAATTTCATGACAAAACAACCATTGTATTACCTCAGGAACTCTGTAGATTAGAAATTTGGACAGGTTACAGTGGGGACAGCTTGTCTGTGCTCCACAATGTCTTGGATCTCAGCTGGAAAGACTTAAAAGCTGGGAGCTGATACTTTCCTAAGGCATTTTCACTCCCCTGTTTGTGGGTTGATGCTGGTGTCTGCTGGAGCTGTCAGCCAGAAACCTATGTAGCCTCTCAAGTGGCTGGGATTCTTCATAACATGGTGACTGGATTCCAAGATTGAGTGTCCCAAGAGAACCAGGCATAAATTGTATCATCTTTTATGATCGCGCTCAAAAGTCATATATAGTAGTGTCAGTTCTGCCTTAGTCACAAACTCTCTCAGATTCAAGGGAAGAAGACATAGATCCTACCTCTTGATGAAAGGGATATACGAAGAGAATATAGGATGGAGGATATTGTTGTGACCATTTGGGGAAAATCTATCTGTCACACTGTTTATCAAGAAAATGCAAATCAAATAACTTTAGACCATTTATCACACATCAGATTGATAATTCTTCTCAGTTTCATTTATTCTTTGGGAGAAAGAGTGGGACGAGGATAAAATTAAGATAAGAAAATAAAAAACACTGGACTAAATTTTAGCACTGTGTTTTTCCCTAGTTTAAAAAAAATGCTTAGTCTGGGAAGAATTTATTTTTCCTCAAAATTTTATTAAAAACTGGCTGTTTCTTTAGACTATGAAAAAGTATTTATTTTGCACACGCCACTTTAATAGTAATACATTTGCACATTTAAATAAATAAAAGCAAAGAAAATTTCTGTCCTTAATTTAACTGATTCTTCAACATTAGAGCATACACTCTGCTGAACATAAAATTGAATTTTCTCCCTGTAATTTATAGTTGTCTTCTGGGAGTTGAATGAATGTTTAGAAGTGGAATAACAAAACATGGTTTCTGTGTGTGAGAGGGAGAGAGGAAAGAGACAGAGGGAGGGAGGGAGGTGGGGAAAGGGAGAGAGAAAGAAAGAGGGAGAGAGAAAGGAGAATAAATGAATACATCTTCTCTTGTATTTCAGCTTTTTAAAGAATACTTTTGAATTACATTCAGGAAAGTAAGAAGCTCAAGTATAGCTAATTATATCTGATTTTAAATAAGCCATACAAGAATTATTTTGTTTCAAGAGAATATTGCAATATAAAGAATTCATTAAGTTTAATAAATGATTTGTAATTAATGGGTTGATCTTTCTGGTAAAGTTTAAAGTGTTACATTGTTTTTTATATGTTAAGTACAATAACACATAGAATATTTTTACCAAGACCATTAGAACAGAGAAAATATCTTCCAAAAAGAAAATAAGTTTATGTTCTTTACCAAAGCCGTCTGGGTCCTTTTAATATAAATGTGAATATATAATTTTATGTTTATTTACTGTACCTGTGATATTTATATAAAGGTAATTGCATAGTTAACTACACAGTACATAGCAGAAGATTTGCATATCTTTCACACAACTAGATTGCTGCATCCACTGTTATGAAAGTTCATAATTCTACCCTGAGTTTGATACCTGCCACCATAGAAATAAAGGCAGGGGATTCACGGACTAGTGAAGAACAAGGAGGAATGCATGCTTTTCCAGCCATGCTGGAGTAACAGTTGAATCTACTTTCCCCACAACATCATCTTTTTTGACACTTGCAAGAGAATAATAGATTATTCTTTTGCAACTGCTAATAAAATACATACACCAAGTTAGCAATTAAAAAGTTAAATTTCTCAGAGTGACATTGACTCATCTATATTGCATATAAGAAATAAATATTTTATGTGATGCATCATTCAGTTCAATTTCTCAGTATGCATTATTTGAAATAGAGGTGAATTAAATTTTTTTATGGGCTGCCTAAACTGATTTTCTCCTTTTGTACCATGTCCCTGAATCTTTATGCAAGAGGACTAGCTAGCACAGTGAAATTGATACCGAGTGAGAAAGCAGAGCATAAATCAGTTCCCACTCCAGGCAGCACTCAGTTTATAAATTCTCTGTTGGTAATGTTTTTTGTTTTTCTGTTTTGTTTTGTTTTCCAAATTAGGAATGTGTATTCCCATAGAACCAATGCTCTAATCTGCTATCTCAGTCTTGTCCACAAAAGCTTATTTATCTTTAATAAAATTGAAATTCTATCTATTTGTTCAAATGAGATAGAGAACAATGCAATTGTTCTATTTATGTTGGACACTGGTTATTAAGGAAAAGTCAGATGAGGAGGTGGATGGAGTCTTTTATGAGATTCTCAAGGGGACTTCAGGGAACTCTTACATGTTATGGTCCTCAATTACTTCTAATTACACTACAAAATATATGACTTTCCTTATCCCTGCATCATCAACTATTAAAGCCATTTTCAATTTATTTGGTGGGCAAAGAGTTACTCTGTTCTCTTGTTGGGATGTTGGCTCATGTCTTGTTCATATATAGAATGAAAGAGAAAAGAAAGAGAAGGCAATTGGTGAGTTAAGAAGAGCTCGTCCTCTGACAACAGGACAACTTGGGTAAGGAGGGCAAGTGGGGAGGAGGTAATTTGGGTTTGTATCTTAGGAAAGGAGTTGGCAACAGTAAGCCATCAGGTGGTCATCTGAGCAGGACAACCAGTTTGCTGCCTAAGCTGGAGGTGATGGCAAGGTGGGCAGGGTGGAGCTTGGAAAGAGCATCTACAATTGAATTCTCATATACATGGGATATCCATAACCTAGAGTGACAACAGATATGTCTTCAGCAGGTAACCCAATAATTTTACTCTAAATTTCCCTGTGGCCAATGAGACTAGCTCCATTTTAATGTTCCTAAGCAGACACAGGTGTGGAGAAAGGTTTGCTCTTTGGAATTTGCTCTTTAAATAATGTAGTGACAAGATCCCATTTGTCATCCCACCATGGAGATCATGCCCTAGCAGATGTACACATTTACCTGCAAGCAAAGTGTAAACAGGTGTGTGATGTGGGTGTGTTAGGGCAGGAAACCAAAGGAGGAATTTGTGCTTCAGACCCTACAAATGGTAGAATCTTGGGACTGGAATATATATCATAAGAAGGAAGAAAACTACCTACTATGTTCCAGGCTATAGAGGTGCTTTGGTTAATTTCATTTGAGTTAAATTGTATACTAATTACCATTAATAACAGTTGCCTAGTAAAAACAGATACCTGGTAAAAAAAATATTTTAATATACTTTTTTATAAAATAGTATGTAACTGAAGTTATAGATCAGAAGCAAATACCTTGAGGCTATAAAATTAGCTATAAAAATTATATCTTTCCAGAGATAAGCTAGTAATAAAATCATTTTCTTCCTTCCTTGCTCCTACTTCTGACTTTCCCTTTAACAAATGCATCTCCGTATACTAGTTAAGGCTATCTTATTCATCCCTTTCCCTGCAGTAACAAAAACAATTGTTATTATTATGTTTTATTTGCCCCTATTTTGTGCCAGGTATTTTATATATGTATATATATATATATATATATATATATATATATATATATAGTATTTTATATATATTGTATTAAATATATGTAATATTTAGAATATAAAATTTCTAAAACTTTTTAATAATATTTTGGTTATAAAGTTTCTAATATTCATAATAGCCCTAGAAACTAGGTCATACCACTACTTCACAAATGAGGAAACTAAAGCTCAGTGAGTTGAAATATGTATATTGCACTATATTGATACACATTGATATGTATATTTATACACATAAAGACTTTTTGCTGAGGCTCAAAAATGCAAGTGTTCAGTTAAAGATAACCTCTGTCATCCAATCTTTCAGGTTAAACACTTTCTATGATATAAAAAGTCAGATGAAAAATAGGGAAAATGATTGAAATCTGGCAGTAAAAATTTACAGTTCAATAGCCTGAATAAAATGGAAATAAAACAAAGATAACAAAGAAAAATGAACAATATTTTCCTAAGGTACTGACCAACATGTTAATAAAAGAAATTTTAAATGTATTGTAAAAAAAATTGTAAGCTGATATGAAGATCAAAAATACATGTGGTTTTTGGAGAAATCCAAGACGGTGGAGCAGATAAACACTGTGCCTGCTTCCTTCCATGAACACATTAAAATTACAACTAAATTATACAACAGTCAACCTGGAGAACCATCTGAAGTCTGGCTGAACAGAAGTTTTATAACTAAGAATATAAAGAAGCCATGTCAAGACTAGTAGGAGGGGTGGAGACGCATAATGGGCTTGCCCTAAACCCCCATGTTGTGATTAAGAAGCAGGAGAGCTATTTCGGCCACGGAGGTTCCCCCAACGAGCAAGAGATCCCAGCCCCACACTGGTCTTCTCAGCCCAGAGTACTGGTGTTCGGAAGAGGAGCCCCCACAATATCTGGCTGTGAAAAAGTGGAGATTCCAACAATCTGGGTGGAATGGAAGGCTGTGGGAAACCCAGACATCCTGTTAAATGACCTGCTCACAGACTCACTCAGAGGCACTCACCTTGGGTTCCAGCGAAGGGACAGTAACTCAGGGGGCATTGGAGACATACGGGGGGCAGACCAAGGTGTGTGGCTCTGGAGGACAGTCACCATTTTCCCTGTGTGGGGTCCTCCCATACAGCCGGCAGGTGGGTGCCATCTTCTCTGTTTTGAGCCTTCCCCCCACAGGCCAAATCTGAATCTGATTGATCTGATGAGCTCCACTGCTCCACCCTGCTGACTCCCTGAGGCCCTTCCCTATTCAACTTGCCCAACACCAGAGGCACTTTCTCCGAGAGCAGTCAGCCCCACCTGCATTACATTCTTTCTTGAAAAACTATCAGAGTCTGCAGGACCCAAGAGGGCAACAGCTGGTCACAGTGTGCTCTGAGACTTTTGCTGAATAATTCCAGGCTTAGCACTGGCACCAAACCAGAGTCTACATTTAGCTGTTGACCACAATTCTTCCCCCTCTAGTGACTCTCTGAGATCCTGCCTCACCCAACTTGCATACCCCACCAGGCCTTATCAGTGGCTAAAAGGATTAAGAAGTACAAATTCATTGTTACAAAGTAGTTATGGTGAGGTAAGGTATAGCATAAAGAATGTAGTCAATAATATTGTAATAACTATGTATGGTGTCAGATGGGTACAAGATTTGTTGGCATGATAGATGGGAGGGGGTTGGAGGGCAGGGTGAAAAAGGTGAAGGGTTTAATAAGTACAAACTGGTAGTTACGAAATAGTCATGGGTATATGAAGAAAAGCACAGGGAATATATCAATAATATGGCAATAACTATGTATAGTACTAGGTGAGTAGTAGACTAGTCAGGGGGATCACTTCTTAAATTATATAAATGTCTAACTACTATGCTGTACATCTGAAATTAATATAAAATAATATTGAATGTTAACTGTAATTGAAAAATTTAAAAATGGGGGAAGGTGAAGGGGAATAAGAGGTCCAAATTTCCAGGTATAAAACAAATTAAATCATGGGATGTAATGTACAGCGTAGGGAATATAGTCAATAATATTGTGATAGTGTTGTACAGTGTCAGATGGTTGCTGGACTTATAATGGTGATCACTTCTTGAGGTATGTAAATGTTGAATAAATTTAGTATATACCTGAAACTAATATAATATTGTATGTTAGCTATATTTTAATAAAAATCTTAAAGTAAATTTTTAAAATATGTGCTTTTCATCAAATTGAGATTTTTGTTAGTTCTGGAATTATAATGATTTTAGAATACATAAAGTGCTGTAGCCTTCCACTAAATGAAGTCTGGTGCCATTACAGTTTTTTCCCCCAAGTCCAGTTTATTTGCTTTGGCTTTAGCTAAGCATTGTGGGAGTTGTTATTATGTAAACAGAAAAGAAGCTAGTGGATTTGCAAAGTACAAGATGAAAATATTTCTGAGTGTCCTAGAGCTTACACCACCAGATCCTGACATTTTTGTCTCAATACCACAGATTTTGAGTTCTTGCAAACATTGTTTTCTGATTCCTAAAAATTACAAAAGTTTTGAATTAGAATATTAATTCTCCAAGTCATTGCCTCAGTATAAAGTTACTCTAGCCATACATATAAATATACATATATACATATATATCTGTATAAAAATATGAGGTGACATGTAATAAAGTTTTTTATTATTATTATGCATTTTAGAATAGCTATATTGCTCATGAATGGCATAGCCATGAAGTAATTAAGTGGATAGGCAGGGAAGAGTGCCTGTAAAATATGTATGATATTCTGTGACATTTTGTATAACAACACACACAATGCTTTCTTTTCATATTCTTTCTCATCGAAACTCAGCACTTTTCCTACAAGAAGAATGATGGCGTAATAGTCTAAAAGTTTAGAGTGCATGGAAATAAGGCTAGCGTTTTCCAGCTTTACTATTGTGGTTTCCAAGCTTACTGCATATGTTTGCAAATAGAACAGGAAAACCAACTACATTTCTATTCTGAAATCCAAAAAGAAGCTTATGAAGGATATAATTGATAAAAACCAGGGTAAAATTATTTTATGTCTCAGCCCAACATCTATCCTAGACTCTGGTAAATGTTTTGTTAAGAGGGATTTTATAGTGACTGGCATAGTGTTAGATGCATAGTGAACCTATAGTAAACAATGCTTGAATTAAATAACCCCACATTCTTTCAGAAAACAGCTCGTACCTTTAAAAAATGTTTATTTTTTCTAATCCTGTGGTTAGAACTAGTTGCTATAGAAACAATTGACTATCATTTTAGTTTCACAGGACCTCCATCCAGATAAAGAGAAGAATGGGTAGTGAGTTTATAAAGCAGCAGACACTTCACGATTGGGAGAAAGTCAAAAGGCTTTATGAAAAGCCAGTTACAGCCACATTGTACAGCTAAATACTCTTTTTCAAAGGCCACTGGGACAGAGTGGCAAGAAGGCAGTAGAAACAGAGATCAGGGAGAAAATATTGTCCTTTTTCCTCGGCAGATTGTATATTGTTCTTTATGATTAGGGAGATGGGGAGACAGCAGGGATTAGAAATCACGTCTGGATTGCTTTGTGGTGGGGGTGCCTGATTCATCACAAATGCTGGCAACAGCACTAATTTTTTTTTTAATTAAAAGTTATTGGGGTGACAATGATCAACAAAACTACGTACCGTGTTTCTCTGAAAATAAGACCTAACCAGAAAATAAGCCCTAACGTGATTTTTCAGGATGATATCCCCTGAACATAAGCCCTAATGTGTCTTTTGGAGCAAAAACTAATATAAGACCTGGTCTTATTTTCAGGGAAACACGGTAGGTTGCAAGTGTACAATTCTATAATACATCGTCTGTATATAGCATTTTGTGTTCCCTACCCAGAGTCAGTTCTCCTTCCATCACCGTATATTTGACCCCCTTTACCCTCTTATAGCATCCCCTCTTACCTTCTTATAACCACTAAACTGTTATCTGTGTCTATGAGTTTTTATTTGTTTGTCTTGTTCCTTTGTAGCCTTCAGTTTTATATCTCACATATGAGTGAAGTCATACTGTGTTTCCCAAAAAATAAGGCCTCACTGGAAAATAGCCCCAGCATGATTTTTCAGGATGACATCCACTGAACATAAGCCCTAATGTGTCTTTTGGAGCAAAAATTAATATAAGACCTGGTCTTATTTTTGGGGAAACACAGTACTAGTATGGTTCTTGACTTTTTCTGTCTGATTTATTTTACTTAGCATAATAATCTCAAGATCTATCCATGTTTTTGCAAATGGCAGTATTTCATCTTTTCTTACGGCAGAGTAGTATTCCATTGTGTATACAGAGGATGCCAAAAATTGTACACATTTTAAGAAAAAACTATATTTAAATTGTAACACTCAATATATACTGATAATAAAAGATGAATACAAGTCACGTTTGACTTCTGCCATTACAAGAGGTGCTCATAGTTGTTACCATCAGCGTCCAGACCTTTCTGGTTATGAAGAACTACTGCTTGAGCAATGTTGACCAAAGTGTTCACTTGTATACCCCCAGTATATCCCACATCTTCTTTATCCAATCATCCATCGAAGAACACTTTGGTTGATTCCGTATCTTGGCCACCATAAATAAAGCTGCAATGAACATCAGGGTACATATATCTTTGCATATAAATTTTTTCAGATTTTTTAGGTAGATACCCAGGAGAGGGATTGCTGGGTCATATGGTAATTCTCCTCTTAATTTTTTGAGGAACCTCCATACTGTTTTCCATAATGGCTATACCAATTCACATTCCCACCAACAGTATATAAGGGTTCCTTTTTCTCCACAGCCTCTCCAACACTTATTATTTGTCTTGTTGATGATAGCCATTCTAACAGGTGTGAGATGATATATCATTATGGTTTTTATTTGCGTTTCCCTCACAGCTAGTGAAGTTGGATATTTTTTTCATATATCTGTTGGCCATTTGTACGTCTTGTTAGGAGAAGTTTCTTTCATATCCTTTGCCCATTTTTTAATTGGATTGTTTGTCTTTTTGTTGTTGAGTTGTGTGAGTTCCTTATATATATTGGATATTAGCCCCTAATTGGAGGCATTGTTTGCAAATATCTTCTCCCATTTGGTTGGTTGCCTCTTTGTTTTGTTGATGGTTTTTTTTTGCTGTACAGAAGCTTTTTAGTTTGACATAGTCCCACTCATTTATTTTAGCTTTTACTTCCCTTGTCTTTGAGGTCAAATTCATAAAATCCTCTTTGAACAAACGGTCCATACGTTTAGTACCTACGCTTTCTTCTATGCAGTTTATTGTTTCATGTCTTATGTTTAGGTCTCTGATCCATTTTGACTAAGAATTTGGGCCTTCATAATACTGAAGGCATTTTAGCATGAAATCTGCCCCCAGTATGGCAGGACTGCCTGCTTAAACACAGAAGCCTATGAACTTACACTTAAAATAATGCTTTATTTTTATCCTTACTGGAAACAAAAGTCGTGATCAATTAAGTCTTATTATATTTTAGAAACTTTATGTGTCTTTATGTTCTTTTCTTCCCTTTTTAATGCCACTTAATGCATTAATTGTTAGGGTCCCACAAAATTTGGGAAACATTAGGATAAACTTCTTTCACTAGCTATGAACTTAATTTCTCTAACATGCCTATGCTTTTTCATGCGTTCTGATGACTTCCCCGAAACAGCTCTACACAGCAACTAGAAGGATGGACCTGTTAAGGTTTATATTCAGGTAATGATTAGCATTCTCCCTAAACACATGAGTGTAAAATCAGCTTAATCCTAAATTTTTACCAAAATATTTTCATCAAGTGTCAAAACACAATAGAGAAAAACACATTTCTTTGGCAACTTTTGTTTTTATACAATCCTGGGGTAGGTTTAGGGTTACGAAAATGTAATGCTGGCATACTAGAGTAATGATGGGTTTTTATTCCTTTCCAAAGATAAGTCTTTGAACATTCAGCATTCTAAATTAGGTAGCTAAAGAATTCTACAATTTATGTTAATTTATCAAAAATTATTATCTGAAATTTTTTGGCATCTTTAATACTCCTTACATTTGAAAGAAAAATAAATTTATTTTTACCTTCTGCTCTGAAAAGTGAAGTGTATCCAGTGTACTTTACTAGCCAAAGATATGTTTTTGATTCAGTAATATACGGATATGCTTGAATGTTAGAAAATTGCCTCTAAGAACTTTTTGAGAACTTTTTCTAAAGTATGATACACACATGCAAAAACACATACATGCATGCATACATACATACATACATACATACATAAAAGTAGCGTATAATATACACATAGACACCTCTAAAGGCTTTTAAAGTCAAGAACTATAGTGTTAGAGTTTTGCAAAACGCTTAATATTTGCCAGGCATCGTGCTAAGCACTTGCTATTATCTCATTTAATTTTCTTAACAATCCTTTAAGGCAGGCACTGTTATTCTTCTCATTTTGCAGGAAAACCAATGCCTAGAGGAATTAAGCAACTTGACCAGGGTCACACAGATAAATGTCAGAACCAGGATTCAAACCCAAATTTTTCTGACTTCAGATGCTCCTCAGGATGAAAGACATATTTCCCCAGGGAAATTCCACACAGATATGTAACTGCTGAAGTCTGTCACCAACAAACTCTAGATTTATTGCTTGCCAAAACTATTTTCGAAACTATGCTTCCAGGCTTAATGACTTCTGTACCTAAAGAGTCCTAGTGAACATTCAATTTATTCCAGGTGAAGTGAAACAAGACTGATGCTGTGATGCTTTTACACGAAAGAAATGACTCATGAGTGGTAAAAGTTCAAACTCTGTACTGGCCTGCGAGAACTATTTATGGAAAATGGGTCTTTCAGCACGATTTCTACAGCCACTTTGAGTTAAGAGGAACAAGCTCTTCTGGCTAAAATACTATTGGCTTCATGCACCCACAGAATTGGATGGTCTAATGTGAGCACTTGAATTGGTGCATAAAATTTCTTGACAGTCTTGGAATTCAACATCAAAAATAAAAGCAATAACAAATAAATCAAGGGCCACCAGTGTCCCCTGATGCAGAGCTTAAGTACTTATAACACAAATTGACCTCCTAACTTCAACTGTCCCTGAGTTGAAATTCTTCACATATGGGGGCAAATCAGGAATTTAGCATGCCTCTGTAATTGTCCATAAACAACAAAACTTCTGGAAGGAGAGTAAGGCTTTGAGCACCAATCGTCGATGTGAGCACCATTTACCATTAACCACAATATTGATAATGAATGCCATGTTAGTGCTTAACAGGTGCTTGTTTTACTATCATGTTCTCATGCCCCTCCCACGCCCCCACCCAGTTCAGTATCTGATGAATAAAAATACAGTTTGAAAGCAGTACTTTGTTTACTTATGAAAACACAGACCTATATAATCACAAAATATTCTCACTCAGAATACTCCTGGGCTGAAGGGTTTGGTCTTAAGAGGTTGAGGTCTACTACTTCATCAGAGTAGAATGTATCATGCTTTGCTTCAGAGTGCCTTCTTTAAAAAAGCTAGAAGAAAATATAGTTAAATATTGTTTCAGTCAGGGTCCTAACAAGAAATAGATGGTGTGTGTTGAAAAGGTTTTAACTACCAGAAGAAGTGAATGAAAGGGCATTTACAGAACTGTGGTTAGGGTTACGGCAACCACCAAAGGAGATTGTGGCACCTCCAGACAGTAACAACAGAAAGCCATAAGTACTCCTAGGTCTACATGGGTGAGAAAAGAAAACAATGTGTCCGATGCCCCATAACAACTGGAACCGTGGGATAAGAGCCGCCTGAAAGGAACTTGGACTATAGAGAAACTCAGCATTGCCAGCACCTGGCAAAGCAGGAAAGAGCATAAGAATCAGTTTTCCAGTCTCTGCCTCCTTCCACCTTACAGTCTCTTCTTGCCTATGCCTCTCATTGGCCAAAACCATCCAGAAACCAGAGTTCCAGGGAATTCAGCCTATAGAGGGACAGTCACTCTGGGCACAGAGAAGAGAGAAGGGCAGGCGGTAGACCTGGGGGAGCAAGAATAATCAGCACAAATTAAGTTTTAATCTCTAAGTATTTAAACAGCAAAGGAAGGAAGGGAGGGAGGGAGGAAAGAAAGGGGAGAGAGAGAGAGAGAATGTGCACAGGTGGGTACATGAGTGTGTACAAAAAAGAAAGAAAGCAACTGATTATCTATATAAATATTATAAAATATACAATACTAAAAAGTAAACAGCACATAGAAAAAATTTATAACATACAATACATGGAGAATTTTTATAATACCAATACATCACCCATTTTAACTTAATAATGTGAAGACTCTAATAGACCAATTAGCAAAACGACATGAACTGATCATTTCCAAAAGAGAAAATACATGTGAGCTAGTAGACATATGAAGAATATTTAGTCTAATCAGTAGTTAAAGAAATAGATGTTAAAACCAAAATGAGATCTGTTTTTCCTATTTAATTATCAAGAAAAAAAGGTAATACTTAATATGGGCAAAGATACAATGAAATAGGTCTTCCATACACTTTTAGGGGAAGTATAAATTAGTGCAGTCTTTCTGCAAATCAATTTAACAGTAATTCTACTTTTAATATTCTGTCTTAATGAATTAATTAGAAACGTAGGTAAAGATCTAGCACAAGGATGTAAATAATAGCTTTCATTACAACAGACAAAAAAAGGAAATAAATGTCCAACATTAATGGAAATTACATAGCATCCTTTCCATCAAATTTTTTAAAGACATTAAAAATCATGTTTACAATGAGTTTTTTTGTTATATGGAAAGCAAAATTGAAGTATGCAGAATTGTGTATACAATATGATCACAGCCATGTTTAAAGAAAAAAGTAAAGAAAATACCAGAGGGAAAATGTTAAAATGTTAATAGTTGTTGCTTCTTTGGGTAATGAGCATATGGTGATTATTTTTGCTTTTGCCTCTTTATGCCTTTGCATACTTTCCAAATATTCTAAAATGAAATGTATTCGTTATTATTTATTGAATGCCCACATTGCACCAGTCATTATCCTGGGACCTGGACACTCAAAGCTCATGAGGCACAGTTCTTGTCTCAAGTTGCTTATAATCTGGTATCTTTTTTGTATATTGTAACTTCAAAAATTATAGAACAATAAAGCTGTTGTTTATTTAACTAGACTGGGTGAAAAGTAGTGTCCCATTAATTTCTCATTTGATTTATTTCCCTCACACCACCTTTCCAAACCAACAGGAATCCTGGATGCTTTCTCTTCAAAAATATATCCCAAACCTTATTCAAGGTAAATCAATAAAGCTTTTAGGAAAAACTAAATAAGAAAATATATTTAAGTTCTTGGAGTAGGCAAAGAGTTCTGAAACAGGACACAAATGTGTGCCCACTATAAATGAAAAAAAATGGCAAATTGTACTAAAGTAAAATTAAAATTGTTCATCAAAACATATGATTAACAGACTAAAAAGGCAGGCCACTAAGGAGGAGAAAGTTTTTTACACTTATTATATGACTCATATCCAGAATATATAAAGTACCCCTACATAACAGCAAGAAACAGACAACCCAAAGGAAAAATGAGCAAAACTTTGAACAGGCAATCACAAAAGGATATCCAAATAAACATTGAAAGGTTTCATCGTGAAAAAGTAGTCATCATGGAATGCACATTAAAACCACAATGTGACATCACTACATCCCAAATTAAAAGGCACATAGTAGCAAAGGTGAACAAAGATAGTAGCAAAAGTGTCCCCCCAGGTGGTACAATCACTTTAGAAAACCACTGGAGAGTATCTACTAAAGCTGAATATAAGCTAACCCCATGGTCCAGGCATTCCAGTTCTGGGTATATGCTCAAAAGAAACACATACAGATGTTTTTCTCATTACATTTGTAATCGCCGAAAGCTAGAAACAATCCAAATGTCCATCAACAGTAGAATGGATACATACAGTGTAGTATATACACACAAGCTGTACTTTCCTGCAGTGACAATTAACTGCAACTACATGTAACAACATTTATAAAAATCACAAGCATAATACTGAGTGAAAGAAGCCAGACACAAAGAGTGCATCCTGCATCTTTCTGTTTCTGTGACATTCTAAAACGGCTAAACTAATGTATGGTGTTAGAATTCACGATTATTGATGATCCTCAGCGGGGAGTGCCTGAAAAGGGCGGAGAAGGTAGCGTCTGGGGTTCTAGTAATGATCTGTTTCTTAACCTGCCTGGTGAACACACAGGTGGGTTCACTTTATGAAAATTCATCAAGGCATACTTTTCTGTATGTTAAACTTCAATTACAATTACATTATGTATAGTTATATATGCATATGTGTCTGTGACATACATATATACACATCCATGCACACATATGTAAAATATAATGTAAATGTATTTACACACACACACACACACACACACACACACACACACACACACACACTCTCTCCATCCAAAATGTAAGCATTCCTGACCTCCTCTATGCTTCTCTCCCATCCAAGACGACTGCAAAGCTCTTTGCCCTAACTCCTCTCTTGCATCCCGGCAGTCTTCAGCTATAGCCAGAATGATAAAAACAGAAGCTGGGTCATATCTTTCCTTGGCTCACAACCAGTAGTAACTTCACATGTCAATCAGAATAAAATCCTCAGAGGAGAGATATACCCCTGGCAGCCTATATAAACTAGCCTCACTACCCACACCTGTCACTTCTATCCCATTAGCCTGCTTTATTTTTCTTTACAGATCTTATCATCAATGGGCATACCATCCACTAGGTTATTTGGTTATAACTGGTCTCTCCAATACCAGTGTGTCAGCTACAGAAAAGCAGGGATTTTATCTTTCTGCTTTATATCCCTAACATCTAAAATAATACCTAGCATAAAGTAGGCAATGAATGAATGAATGAATGAATGAGAGCATCACCAAAAAACATAGGAAATGGGCAGAATGTGTATGTTCAGCCTTCTTTTTAGGTTAGGAAACTAAAAGAATGAAGTTACATTAGGGAACAAAAAATCAAATTACTTGTTTGATGTTTTCAGTAGTATAGCCCTGGTCTTCTTTTTCTCTTTTTTCCCTCCCCCACACCCTATTTCTTGCTCTATCCTTCACCTTCCCTAAACCCACACATGCACACCTACATGCAAACACAGGCATAGCTATAGGGAGAATGGAGTAAGGATAGTTCTAACGGATGGAAGTAAGAATATAAACTATCCTGTTCTACACAATTTTTAGCCACTTTACTCACATTATAGTCATAATTAAATATATTCTATATTATATATACGTGTGTGTATAATTACAGAGATTGTATAATCCTATTGGCTGATAATTCAATTAGAGTGGCAACCAGGTAAAGATTGGAATTAGACATTTTTATATGAGCCTTGTTTTTTGGGTATATGGCACATGGTATTACATGATATACATGACAGTAAAGAACTTATCATTTTTCTTGCCAAAAATATATGTATTTGGGACCTAAGGCTGCTCCCTCTGGCATTTTGCATGAAAATTTTTTTCAAACAAAATAAGACCATTTTGTTAGGTCCTACAACAATGAAAAACTTTTCAGACCCAGGAGACGAATCTTTTGGAAGCAAATATGCGTATGTCCAGAAATCAACATTGTTTCAGTCAGAAGTCTTACCTCCCTGTTCTCAGAATGAATTGTAGAACCCCCAGAGCAGACAAGGACATTTAACTTTAATTTCTATATAGCTATCAATTACTTTTTCAAAGGGCTATCCAGTAGGATTTGCCAGCTTGTCTAAAAACTAGCTAAATGTGCAAATGTGAGCGTGGGGGGAAGGGAAGGTCTAGTTTTGTTGTCAACCTAGTTGACCCTTTACTTTTGGTTAAAAAAAGAGAGAGACTTTTTGGCCCTTTCAGTTACAAAATAGCTGACTGCACAGTTTTGTTGGTTTGTTTTTAATTGAAAACAATGGGAAACTTAGTGATAAGATCCTAATATGTGCTCAACTGCTAGTATTACTCTTCTTCACCTTCTCCCTCTCAGAAAGCAGTTAAGCATAACATCAAACCGTAACTTTAAAAGTGGATGGAATAATAAAATGAAGCCTAAGATACATTGAGTGTTAACGGGTCCAATGTCAGAAGATCATTCATTCATCAAGTGGTTAATATCTTTTAATAAGCAGAAAATGATGGTTCAAGGGAATGATGGCTTTTACTTTTAAGTGAGTGCAAAATAACCATTAACATCAGAGGAAAAAGCAATACCAAAGTTCATTTTGAAGCTCAGATATACAGATCAGGAAGGAAAAGTATGGAGTAATGAGGACATGTGCATGACTCCAGTGCCGGAACTGTGGCTTCACCTCGACCTCATGACTTGGAAGCTGTGTGACCTAGGGCAAGTTACTTAACCGCTCTGAATCTCAGCTTCCTAGGGATGTAAAATGAGGATGGTAAAAACACCTCTCTTGCAGGGCTTTTGTAAAGATTAAATGAGGTCTTAGTTCTAAAAATATTTTGTGGCCAAGAATAGGAAGCGATAATGTACAAGATTATTACTGTGCTTAAATAATTCATTGAATACCTTTCTTGCCTTCTCTTCTACCTCCTAAAGTGACTTCTCTGAAGTTTAGCTAAAGTGAGCCCCCATCCCTTGAGGTCTGCCTATACCTACAGTTTTAGATTAGGATATTTTTAACTAGCTTGATGAAAAAATTTCATGTTTCATTTCTGAACCAGCCAGCCTAAATGTTGAGAATCGAAGTGTGGTCTTCTCTAAGTTGCAAATGATTAATGCTGTATGAGTACATATATGGATATGCAGCTCCCTGAAACCCTTTAGGGTAGGGAGATTGGAGATGGAGATTTCAAAGGGAAGGAAATCTCTTCCTTTTCCATCCTAGGATGGAACACTGTCCCATTTTCCTAAATATTTCCTCTTTATAATAGAAAAAGTGTCTATTTAATGCACACTTACATGCCAAGCATGGTGCTATGTGTTATTTCATGAAACCCTCATAACATACTAATATATTGGTATTAGTACTGACACAGACAAGTGGATTATAATTAGAATAATTAAGTAGATTAACCAATGTCACAGACCTAGTACACGGCAGAGTCAAGACTTGAACCTGAACCTGCCTAATTCCTTTTCCAGTCTTTTTCCATGGGTTAATTATTTCCCTCCTACATTTTAACTAACGTTGGGTGTCTGTGTTTGCCTTTCTATCCCTTTATACTTTCATCCTTGGTATGCCTGTAATGAATAGGGTAGAGGCCTATAACAGAGATGATTTAGGTGTGGTCTCGCTACTTAACTGTTACAAGGCACTGGCAGGAAGATGACAGACATGGAAGAATTTAAGAGGTCCAGAAGGGATGGAGCATCCGTCTCTCCAGCTGTCACATGAGCATAATAATATTCAACCTTATACAGCAGTTGTTAGGACAGTGAAATTCTTCTGTTAAGTGTTTGGCAAAGACCCTGTCTCATAGTAAGTGGTCAGTGTACAGAATCTATAACATTGCCAGACAGTCCCAGGATAACAACTAGGATGCAAAGCTAGAAAAGCAACGCGGCGCCAGATTTTGAGAGAGCACTGAATGCCAGTCTAAAGAGTTTGGACCTTCAGCTTGGCAAAAATAATCGTGCCTAGGTCAGTCATCATTCTGAAAAGAAATGAGAGCTGACGTTATTTCACATTACCTTTAAAATCCATCCTAAATGAGATGGAATTGGTGGGAACAGTTGGAACTGGTTTAAAGGAGTTTTGTATTTGATGTACTAAAAGAAAAGATGATATTTTCAAGTTTGATGCCCTATACTTTTTCTTCCACAGTAATTAGTGAATACCAAAGACAGCAACTGGAGTCTGTGAGCTACTCCTCTCGTTACGCTCTGGGCCTCTTTTATGAAGCTGGCACGAAGATTGATGTCCCTTGGGCAGGGCAGTACATCACCAGTAATCCCTGCATACGCTTCATCTCCATTGATAATAAGAAACGCAATATAGGTCAGTACCTCCATTATTTCCCTTAAATACAGTAACAATGGTGGGTGTAGATCATGAAAAATGCTGTTTAATTGAGTGTTGCCATTCTGCACAGAGCAAGCATTTAACTCCAAGCCACAGGGGATAAAATTTAATGTCACATTTGGCCAATAATAAAATACACAGTGAAACCAGCAAAGTTTTTCAGAAAATGATTCACCACATGGTTTGTATTACTGAGTTCATGAAAATAGTATCAGAAGGTTTAAGATTTCAAAATGGCCCAAGTTCTGTTGCTTTAATATGGATCCATCTATATGCAAATGTATATCTCATCATTTGTTTGTTGGTGGAGTTTGTTTGGTTTTGTTTTTAAAATTTGATAAGTGCTGCTCTTGTTTCCACTTCCCAGGCTAGGGAAAAAAAAAAGAGGTGAATTCTACGATGTTATGAAAATTCCTCACTTTAATATAATTTTATTTAATTTTTCTCTGGGAGACTACATGAAATTATTTTGTATACAATGTAACTAAAATGATAGGTGAAATGTTTTATAAAAGCTTTACTAGAATGGGATAAAATCTACACTCAACCCTTTTTGTTGAAGATAGTTATAAAAATTAGACTTGAATTGCGAGAATAAACATAACTGATTCATTTTAGACATAAAGGTGAAAGTGTATTCTTATTTGTAAGATTGGGGTGATCCTTGAGATATTGCTTTTCATGGAATAAACTGTAATAATCTAAAATGACTAAATTCTTGAAAGGAATCATCATTTCAATTTGTTACGGTGTTTTATGGTATAGTGATGGTTTAATCGAGCCATTAGTTTGAAGTCTTGCTTGATAAAATCACCAACTAATGTCTTGTGGCTTGCCAGAACTTTATAATGATAGAACTGGGTTGGAGTATGGTTTTATATCAGAGCATATGATCTTAGAAAAATGTTTCTTTTATAACTTAAAACTCCCTAAGGGCTGGACTGTTTATGTTAACATGATACCATGTATATGTACAATCAGCAGTTCATGAAATGCCCTATAACAGCAATAGACTAACCATTTTTAACTCTATAACTGCTTTGTTCTAAGGAAAGAAAAATAGCCCTTGATCTTATCATATTGTATGTCATGAATTAGACATTCTCCTTTGTGTATTGCTTCATAAGATCTGATATCTGTTAGTATGTATTCAGTAATATGTAACAGCAAAAAACAATTTAAACTTGTTTAAACAACATAAGGACATTTGTTATATTATCTGCTATGGACTGAATTGTATCTCCCCCCCCTTCCCAATTTATACATTGAAGCCCTGACCCCCAATGTAATTATATTTGGGCTTTTAGGAGGTAATTAAGGTTAAATGAGGTTATAGGATGGTATCTTAATCCAATAGGATTTCTTATAAAATGAAGAAGAGAGTTAGAGATGTACTAAAGTTACTAAGTTAGAGATGTTCTTTTAGTACATCTCCATCCTTGTATACACACCAAAGAAAGGCCATATGAGGATAATGAGAAGGTAAGAAGGTGAGCTATCTGCAAGCCAGGAAGAGTCCTTACAAATCATTTGGTACTTTAATCTTGGACTGAGAGAAACAAATTTTTAGTATTTAAGCCACCCAATCTATGGTATTTTGTTATGGCAGCCCAAGCTGACTGATACATTATCTAAGAGGAAGAAGTTAGGGAGACTTCAGGATTGGTTGATTAGAGAACTGAGCAATATCTTCAAGGACCTAGGATTTGTTTTTCTCTGCTCTCTTCCACTCGTGATGTTGACATCCTCAGAGGACTGGTAGAAAGATGTAAGTAACTGTTGGAGTCACATCCAGACCCAACAACATGTTTAGGAAGAAGAAGGACTGTTACTGTCTCTGTCCCTTTCTAAGAATAAAGAAAATCTTTCCGGAAACCACTGAACCGACTTTATCTTGTATCTCAGCTTAGAATTTCATTACTCGACCCGTCTGAAATTAATCGCTGGCAAGGGGGGTAGGGCTACCATGATGACTTGAGACAAACTAAGATCTACTCCTGGAACCGGTATTAGGATAATCTTCTCTTTATCCCTATGAGGGGCAGATACCTGAATAAAATTGGGTTTTTCATTAGGAAGAAAGAAAGGAGTAATGGACGCTGAGTTGGCAACAAAGAATGCCTATTATCTTCAAGTAGAGTCGCATCTTATGTGAGAGGTAAAATTCTAAAGTTTTCCTATAAAGAGAGGAATCGGGTATATTCAAAATATCTTTGAAAATCCCTTGACACTACATGACATTTTGGAGACTGACACAACTTTCAGTAAATTCAGTATTTTTTCCAACGTTTAATAGATTTCATTTTCTTTGGGTGAAGCGAGATGAAATAGCTGGTTTGCATTTATGGGGCAGAGTGATATTTTCTCCTATGAAAGGCACACAGGAAAGAAAAAACTAGCAGTCATACCTCCTAACAGATCAAATTCTCTGCACAAATGGAATGAGTTGGTAGGTGAAAGCACACATGCTACACAATGCAGGAGCAATTTATAAAATCAGAGTCATGCAGAACTGAAAGAGTGCAACATAAAAATATTAATACATTCTCACATGATTGGCAGCACTTGAAATAATAGGAATACAAAAATATATACTTTTTATATATTAACAGTCACAGAATTTTAAAGCTGGAGGGCCAGGGAAATTGGAAACCATGTTTTTGCTACAGGCCATGGTGGGGCCACTTCAGAGAGCAAGGAAATACCTGCATTCCTGTGTCGGTTTTATGGAAAATTAATCTTGGATTATGCAAGTTTCAAATTATGGAACTTGAATGGAATGGCATTCCCTAACCCTACTCTAGTAATTTCCCTAACAAGAAATCTAACTGCCTTGTATTTAAAATACTTGTTCTCACTCTCTGGGGCCAGGATGCTAAGTGTATCTAGTTGAATCCACATAATATAAATGTCCGTATACTATATAACTCCACTGTATTTTATTGGTATTAATATTTAACTAGACCAGCAAGTGTTGTCTCTTTATGTCACTAACACTACCTTACACCCACCCTTTATTTGGGGTGTTTGATTGAATCAGGAATTAATACTGAAATACACACACTCAACTAATGAAGGGAACACTTGTATTCTGTCAAGGTAAGGCAGCAACAAAACAGACAAAGGCTGGCAGGGTTGAGTCTACAAAATGCAATCTGTTGTTAAGTCTTAAAGAGAGCCAGAGGATAAAGGATTAGTGGCCCAAACCAGACAAAGGTCATGGAGTAATCATTTGTCAGCTGTCAGGAAGAGACAATACATGCAGAAAGCCACAACCAGAACAAAAGTCTCCTTAGACAAATGGGCTAACTTCCAAGATGTTCTAGACCTAACTTCAAGTACCAATAGTAGTGGGTATGACCCTATATACTTAGGTTTGTGTTTCCCAAAATGTGTTTAATGGAACACCAGTCCCTTGAGATACTCTTTGGGAAGTGGCTTTGTCATCAAATAAGTTTGCAAAATGCTACTTACTTTACCCATATTTTGGAGAGTGTGAGGGCATATTATCCTATTAGAAGACATTCCTATAGATGCCTTCTCACTTCATTTAATCTGGAATTTCTCAAATGTACTTGACCATGGAATATTTTATTTGGACATCAAACCAACTAGTATCCCACAGAAATGGTTCCCCAGAACACACTTGAGAAACTCTGACTTGATACTGCATTTTGTGCTTCAATCCTGGGCAGGAACTAGAGGCCAGGTGATGGAGGTGGGGAAGTCTGATACTGGGCAGACCCCTGAGATTTTTTAGAGATGGAAGAAGACTTCTCGCAGATAAACTCAAAACATGGTAGGGTTAGAACTGAAGACAATTTATGTTGAAATCAGGTCTTTGTCATTAACATGGATAATTTTATAAGTTATCAATAAGATTGGCATAGTGGGAGCAATTTGGACTTTGAAAGACCTAGATTCACACTTTGGCTCTGACACATGCTAATGACGTGATCTTGCATGACCCTTGTTATTTGAAACATTAGCGTTTGTAACAAACACAATCAAAATTTTTAATGGGGTAAATATAACAGAAGTTAATTTCTTGCTCACATAAAGCCCAAACAAGTGTTTATGATTGGTAGGTACCTTTCATCAAAGATGTGATTGATTCAGAGACCCAGCGGCCTCCATCTTTTGACTCTGCCAACTTTGTTATGTGGTTTACAGAGTCACTGCGCTCATCTGCATCAAATTGGCGGATGAGAAAGACAACGGAGGAGAGCACGTGGGATAATTTAAGGGCTAGACCTAGAAATGGTGCACATCCGGAGTACTCATATTTTGTTGGTTAGAACAGTTATGCGGACACACCTATTTGGAAGGAAGGCTGGAAATGTAGCTTACCTATGCATGTAGAAAGAAGAAACATATATGATGAACATATAGCCAATTTTTGCTACAATATTTAGCAAAGGTCCTTCTGTGAAAGATGTAAATTAGGCCGACATGGATGATAAACACAGATTTCAATGCAAGCGCAAATCATTCAACAGGTAGTCATCCCGTACAGCAAAAACTAAGAATGATTCACAGCTGGGTCTATACTCAGCAGAAAAGGATTCTGCCAACATGCGGAGGGCATAGGGAGTAGTGGCACCTATGAAATACATTTATCTCCTGTACAGGAAAAACACTCCTGTGTATTTCTCCTTTACTCTCATGCTACTACCACACCTACAACATTTCTGACACCAACTGTATAGGTTTTCCACACATCAAGCAATTCTGTGACACCAGCTGGGTATCTTACAATTCAGTTCAGTTCTGACACTATCTACCGGGAGTTAGCATCAGAGTCTACAGGCGAAGGGTTCAGTCCCATAAGGCTGCCCCCACTTCAGATGCCAGCGGCAAGTCCCAGGCTGCCATCTGTACTTCTGACCGACCAGCTATACACCAAGGTTCCCATGACTCCTCCTTGGGTTCAATAATTTGTTAGAATGGCTCACAGACTGCAGGGAAACATGTTTACTGGTTTATTATAAAATAAAGGATATAATATAGGATATAGATAATCAGCCAGATAAAGAGGTCCATCGAGTGAGGTCCAGAAGGGTCCCAGGCTCAGGAGCTTCTATCTCTGTGGAGTTGGGGTGCACCACCCTCCAGGAAGATAGATGTGTTCACCAAGCCAGAAGCTCTCCACACCCAATATTATTGGGATTTTTGTGCAGGCTTCAACATGTGGACATGATTGATCATTAACTCAATCTCCAATCCCCCTCTTCTTCCAGGAGGATGGGGAGTGGGGCTGAAAGTTCTAAGCTAATATGGCTTGGTTTTTCTGGTAACAAGCCCTAGTCCTGAAGCTATCCTAGAGCCCACCAATGAGTTTCCTCATTAGAACACAAGACACTCCTATCACCCAGTAAATTCCAAGGGATTTAGGAGCTCTGTGTCAGGAACCTGAATTAGAATGAATGCTCCTAGTGCTCATATCACTTAGGAAATTACAAGGGTTTTAGGAGCTCTGTGCCAGGAATTGAGGGGAGCTATATATATACACACACACACACATACAAACATATATATATTATATATATGTATATATGTATATGTATATATGTATATATTCATATTGAGAGAGATATATATAGATATATAGATATTGTGTTTCCCCGAAAATGAGACCTAGCCGAACAATCAGGTCTCATGCGTCTTTTGGAGCAAAAATTAATATAAGACCCGGTCTTATTTTATTATAATATAAGACCAGGTCTTATATAATATAATATAATGTAATGTAATGCAATGTAATGTAATGTAATAGAATATCGGGTCTCATATTAATTTTTGCTCCAAAAGACGCATTAGAGCTGGTTGTCTGGCTAGGTCTTATTTTCGGGGAAACACAGCATACATATACTTCACCCCCCACCCCTATTATTTCACACCTTCCAAGAAGATCTGTCAGATCCTTCCCAAGATTTTAAAATTTGGAGCCAAACTAGCCAGGAGTCGAACTTCCTAGATTCAATTCAGTTCTACCACTTACTACTTGTGTGACATTGGATAAATTTCTTAAACTATCTATCTACTGATCTGTAAGATGAGGAAAATAATAAAAACCCCAAACGGTTGAGGATGAAATGGTTTAAACATAAAAAGAGCTTCACATGGCACTTAACAAATAATAAATATCTATGGCACCTACTATTGCAATTAATAATTCTAGTCTTCAATTTGGATACTCTCCAAAGCAAAGGGCATAAATAAAAATGCCTAACTTAGGTGAATACAATCCTCTGTTACCAGTGCAGATAGGAGTCAGGGAGGCTTAAATAAAATGTGTAGGTTACCCTGAAAATGATTAGTCAGAATTTTAGTGTCCTTCCTTGTTCTCCATCTGGAAGAGAGTTAATGATCAGTAAAAGGCCAATAAGCTGCAATCTGAAGAGATCAACACAATCTGCAGCTCTAGAAATTTGATGGCCAATGACCATAATTACATAGCTTTCAATATCTCGTCAAAAGAAACAATCTAACTCATCCGAAAAGAAAACAAACAAATGAACAAACTTTTTCATCACATAGAATTTGTGCTTACAAGGATTTTATTGTTAGGATCCTTGAGTAACAAACACTAATATAATGTATATTGCCTTTAATAGCTGTTTTATAAAATATGCAGAAATGTTATTCCATATAGCTGTTTATTACATCAACTTTTATAAAAGACAGGAGCATATATGAAGTCCTGAAAATAACTGGGATGGGCCCAGGGCCTTAATTCCAGTCACCTTGTGTTCATTTAAGGGAGTTTCTGATTATTTCAATTAAGCAGGTTGCAATTGGTAACCCAGAATGGTCTGCTTTAAGATTTGAATAAATGTGGAATTATTTGTCCTTAAACTTGCAGAAAATGAAATCCAGATAGGTTACACTTTATAAGTAGTCCAAAAAAAAAAAAAAAAAAAAAAAAGAGAGAGAGAGAAGAAGGAAAAAGGGAGAGGAAGGCGGAGGGAAGGAAAGGAAAAGAGCATGAAAAAACTGTCAGGTTTCCAGTTCAGGCTTTTGTTTTAAAGTACCAACTCTAGAAACAGAGATCTCAGACAAAATAGCAATCATCAGCTTACAATAACAAACAATAACCAGTTACAAAGTTACAAAATCCATATCATGTATTTTGTATAATAGACATAGTCATTTGTAATCTAATTATGTAACGATGATGTCCATATAAATCTATTAAGGCAATTTAATAAATAGTAATCAAATAGTAATTATAAATATTCATCTCTATTACAATGATGCCATAGAATATCACATGATTATGATAACAAAATCTTGGGATGATCTTTCAGGAAGAAAATATATGTGTTTGTGTGTGTGTGTGTGTGTGTGTATACATACATATATAAATGTATAAATGTACTTGTCTGAAATATGTGTATATATGTGTATATACATGTGTATATATTATATATGCTATTCATTTGTTGTCATTTAATTTAATAAGCACAAATTATAAAATAGGCTAATCTTATTTCACATAATATTTGCCACTTCTAAAAACAAAAAAATGGGTTTTCTTTAGAAAATGAAATAACTCAGCCATTTTGTAAGGAGAGCATTTGCACACAAAGTAAAAACAAACAGCAGAACCCTTTTCTCTCTGGTTTCCCTATCAAGCTATCCTCAATGGGAAAGGTTTACATCCAAGATAGCACTTGTCCTCCCACTTGCCAAGCAAGTTAACTCAATATGAAAATCAATGCCAGAGATGGAGGGAAAGTAGAAAAGCAGCTAAACATATATCAAAAATAAACTTTAAAAATATTCTATAGAGCATATTACTGGGGGAAAAATATATCTCATGGAAGCTTCTTTAAGAAAAATTGAATTCACAAATATTTGATTTATATGTTTTGAATTCACAATTTATTCAGTTGAACAATTATTTACAAATATGTATCGGATGCTTCTGTGTGTCAGACACTGTGCCAAGAATTGAAAATTCCATACTCCCTGCCCTCCTGAAACATAAACTTCCATGAAGTCTACCCAAAGGAGAATTCTGAAGGAAAGCGAGTAATGAGACAGTTGGACTAGTGACTTGGAGTTAAGTGAGTCCTCATAAATATAAATGATGCACTGATATATACAATATAAAGAGCATTAACTCACATCTATAATCAAAACCGGGAAGAGTCATGTTGCCTCGTGATCAAACGAGCTTTTAAAAGAACTCGTAAGGTCTTTTGTCAACATGAACCCAATCATCTTCTTTTGGTGAAGAAATGAAGGAACATTTAAATCCGCGAATAAATGAAAAATATTAGTGTGGCCCAGTATTTAACTTTCTCCTGGGATTGCTAAAAAGTTCAGTAGATGCATATAAATCAGGAAAAGTCCAAAAAGCAGTGAGCAAAAGGGTAAAAAGAGTCTGGTGTTTCTGTAACTATAAATAATTCCAAATTACAGATTTATGTAGCATCTACACTAAGAAGTGAGTCTTAAACATTAAATGTCCCTTTTTGTGTCAACATTCCCCCTTTGTGTTCTGCCTGCCTGCCCTCTGAGAGTGGTATTTTCACTTATGGTATTGGCCTGGACTTGTGGCTGTCAGGTCTTTTTTTAATAAAAGACCTCAGGTTGGCCAAGAATTGGTCCAGAACACAAGAGCCAGATGTGTAGGTGATTGCGTGTTGTTTTTATTCACTATTAGTGAGAGAGAAGAGGGGAATGAGAATCAGATGACTGTTTATGATGAATAAATCTATAGATCTGAAATTCACAGGTCATAGATAAGAGCAGCAGAAAAGCGGATGGAGGCTGCCTTCACTGCTGTCAATTTTAAAAGTAAATGGCAAGGAAAAGTCCTCTGTTAGCTTTGTAAGGACGGGAGGAATGCCATGTACAGCAAGAAGGGGGAAATCAGCAGAGGATCACAAGTGGAAATTGCCACAGTCTCTCTAACCTCTTGACTGACAAAGGTCATGTAACCAGATGTGTAGCTATCGTCTAATGAAGAAACTGTCTTATTAAATCTAATAGTGTCCAATGTTTGCTTATAATTACAGTTTTTTTTAAGGGATAGTTTTTTTTTGTCTATTGAGCACCTAAAAGAGATGAGATGCCAGTTTGGGAGTGGGAACAAGGAGAACTAAATTGTTCTGCCTGACTGAGGAGAAACTTTCAGGCATCCTGAGAGAATGGGGAGGGCAAGGAGCAGAGAAAGGGAAAGAAGAAACAGGAAGGTGAAAGGCTCTGGGTTGACCTGGGGAATAACTATGTAAATTTGTAACTTGTTGGCTGGATCGTTTATTTTGTGATCCCTTTTCACAACTCCCTACAACCTCAGCGTAGTTCTGGATTGAGCAATTGCTGTAATCCACTGTTGCTTTTCTGCGGGGGTGGTTAAGTAGTCAAGACAGTCCAGGCACTTTTTGAAATATCTAGGATGCAATTAGATAGGAACTGTATGGCTCCTTCAGGCTAGTTCCTGTGCAGAAATTTGGAGTCTGTTGACTATATGGCAAGCCTCACATCTGTTGGAGAAGCTTATCTTGAATTAAGACAGAAGTCCTCATCCTCTGGACTTCAAATAAAGCAAATAAAGCAAGCTCAACTTGCTGTTTCCATAATACCTGCAACTGTGTCGATCTGTTGAGAGAACAGGAAAGTGGAAAAAGGGCACTCATTGTGGAACTGAACTGTTTCGAAGGATCTTGAACTCAAGTCCTACTGTGGTCTGAAGTGAAGCTGTCAACACTCTGGATTGGAAGCCAGGGTTCGAAATGATGTGCTCTGCATTGCTTCCCAGACAAGTGCTTGGTTTTCATCATTCTGGAGGCATCTCAAAACCTTTGAAAGTTGAGAACAGTCTTGTAAAACTGTAACTCTCAGACAGCTTGTGAGCCTCAGCTCCCAGGAGACAGCAAAGACTTGCTGAGCTGGATGAGAGCATGACAAGTCTTTGTTCTGGTCCTTCTTTTATCTGGGACCTTGGCAACACTATCCCAAAGAGATGGGAACTTCCCTTTGCCTAGAGCTCCCTCAAAAAAGATTTCACTATTTTCCTCATTGTCAAGAGTTCCTCCTCAGATCAATCTAAATATCCCATGGGCCAAAGAATTGGTATGCCCTGTTTGCAGAGTTTGCTGCTTTCTCCAGAATTAGAAACTCTCTCCTTTAGAGGTAATACATGCCACTCTCCATCATACATGCTGTCCGTCAGTCGATCCCTCTTATCTTGGTCAAGATTGAAAATTAGAGATAGTCATGTCTTGGCATAATAGGAGTGTGTGTGCAGTGCTCAAGAAATGTTTGCAGCTCTGAGATGTCCTTCCTTGGTCCTGAAATAACACTAACAATGCTTCGGCACAGGTCACCCACTTAGTAAGTGAGGAAAAGTAATGGCTAGTCAGCAAATTGTTCATCCCCAAGACAATCTAGGTATCTTTTACCACTGCCCTTAAAATCACATAAAATGAATGAGCTCTTTAATTGCTGAATCTAGAAGTCATTGAAAAGCATGTGTGAGTTCTTGGCAATTAGAATGATTAGAAACCTCTTTTGGAGGCTCTGTATCATGCCTACAACATTGGAAATACTTGACCATATATTATGGTATCAGAGATATTGTCAGTAAGACCTGGAAGTTTTGTCAAGCTCTCTTCCCAAAGAAGTATTGGGAAGAGAGTATTCTCACTGACAATTTTACCGTGGGCTCTAAGGAAGATACATCTGCTTTGAATGATGTGACACAGACCTTGATTTCCAAAGATCCCACTGTTCTCTTTGTGAAAGATACTTTGTTTTAATACTTGGTTAAAGAACAACTGTTCTAAAACAGTTTTAGTTGAGATACGTGATTTTAGAAAATATGTGATAAATTCTGCAACTATGCCGTTTCTCTGCCACGGTTTAGCAGTTATCTCTTTTTTCTATCACAATGATATTAAAATGAAACGATATCTTGCATAGGCATCTTGCCACAAATGATGAGTTCATATTAACCCAAGTTTGGTGAGTGATGAATTCTTTATTGCATAATTCATGCTTTGGGTTTTATTATCAGCGATAGCCAAAAACAACTGGTATTATTGAGCACGGTTCTGTGGACTTTGCAGTAACACAGACCTAGTTTCAAATAATAACTCAACACTTAGAATCAGGTTGAACCATATTATATTGCTGTCTTTGTAGACCATAAATGATCGAATACCAGTATTTTCATGTGATTCAACCTAATCTCTCTGTGACTGTGATTAAGTTTCTGAATCTGAGATTTACTGTCTGTACTATAAGGTTAATAAAATATCACAGAAATAAGAGTTGAATGAGATAATATATTCCAAACTCCTAGTGCCATGTTTGGCACAACGTAGGCACAGAGTAAATGTTCTCTTTATAGTTGTTGTCATATGTAAATTATTTTGTGGTTTCAGTCTATCAGTTATATAAACTTTTTTTCATTTTGAGAAAGAGGAGAAGGGAAATGCCAATAGTGCAAGTTTAGTTCAATTATATTATCTTTTGTGAAAAATAATAATAATACACATTGGGGTGGTTAAACAATATCTCGTTACCTGAATAAGGTGTTAAACTCAGAGAACATCAAGTTAGATGCCATTCTTTCTTTTGATGGAATCTCAAATCACTTTTTGAATAAGAATAATTCCAAACAAATGTACACTACAGCGAATCTGAGAGGAGTTAGACACTCGGAAGTACGTCATCCGCAAGTCAAAGGGCTGAGACTAATTCAAGAGCAGGGTTCGAAGTCTGACTGCAGAATCTCACCATAGGAAATTGCTTCATTGTGTTTCGTAAATACTTTGTATCAGTTAACATTTTAAACTCTGTCCAGCATCACCAATCCATCATTTTGCTCAGATGTGATGTTATTGAGTCCATTTAGCCTAAAGAGCCCTTTGGTTTATTACCAGCAGCTTTCTTGGTATTGAGTGCACTGAGTAGGATTTGATATGCCCTCTAAGATCATATGTAGGCCCTGCTGTTTTTCATGCTCCTTGCCCCTAAATGAGCACATACAGACTTCATATATGTGCTCATTTAGATAATGAGAAGAATCTACATGTACTGTACAGGACATTGAATTCCCTGCACAATATGAATGAATATTAAACACTGGAATCTGAAAAGAATCTAATAGACTTCCATTAATATTTATAACTGATCTGTGGGACTAAGGGAGTTCTTCAGTATAAAATAGCCCAAATTCATGTTTGCAAGAACGAAGCAGCCGTGAATTTAAAATATAGTTTTCCTCTGTGAATTAGATTTCTATTATACAATATACCTAGTGAATTCTTTGTTGTTGATGTTATATATCCTTACGTTATTTAATAAAGTCAGAAAAGTCATTTGAGAAACTTGAGCTTAATTGAACCTTATCCACTCTTTTTTATTAAAAATAAAATGCCTGTTTGTTCCCTTTTCCATTATCTATCCTCATAATAGTGGTTTTTTAGGAGTACCTAACGATATTATAAAGATTATAGTCCCTTTGATTTAAGAATTTTTGCCAAAATACTCAAACTCAATCCTGTTTTCTTTGTTTTTTTCCTGTCACAATTTAACAGGAAGAGTAATTCCATTGGTTTTATTAGTAAAGGTGATAAGAATGTCCACAGTAAACCAGGAAGTGTCCTCTATGAAAAGGGCCAGAAATATTTTGACACAATCATAAATAAAACTTCACTATCTGATCCGTCTCAGTCTCAAAAGTCAATACTTTAGAATGTCAAGGCTAAAACCTCTTTAATTCACCAAAAGAAATACAGCAAAGCTTTAGGTCAACTATTCCAGCCCAGAGATATATTTCATCCATTCACGGAATCCTTTTGAACACTTACAAATCTAAAGCTGAACTCAATTACGCAACTACCGCAATACAGTGATATCCTTACAGGCAAACCAGTATGCTGGCTCAAGGGGAAAACCTTGCCCAATTCAGGAAAACAGGCCAATCATAATACCACTTAACACACAAAATTTCATATAGGGCACTCTGCTGAGTAGGCCGAAATACCGATGTATAATAAGGATGACTGCTTCTTGCTGGTGAGTATTGGGAAAGGGGAGCATTTTAGTGGATTGTCATCATAGAAAACTGGGGCTTTCTTACACATTGTGGAAGAACTCCAGTGAGGGCTGGAACACCAATTGCGAGTTAGGACAAATCCTCTGCTCCAGGGACCTGGGTAGGGCCCAATTAAAGGACTATTGAAACCCTTCCGTTTTTCCTTTTGGCATTGCCAATAAAAGCTGCAACAAGCTGAAAATCTCCTTGTGTCTCAGTATAAATAGATGTTTTCATAAAACTTGGGAGGTCTTAGCCAAAGGAAAAACTTCTCCCAAGCAGATCCTGAAATACATACAGTCCCACGAAATGTAGCCCCTTTCTTTTAATGAGCAGAATCTATAGAATTTTTAAAGGGATTAACATAAGGAACTTAGAGGAAAGATTATTCCAGCCCTGAACAGCAAGTAGGATTCAGCATATGCTTGTCAGAGTTGTTTTATTCCCTTTTGGTGTTTTTTTTTAAACAACTCTATATAATCAAACTTAACCTGTGCAGCACTGGCTCTTGATTATCTGCCTTTGAAATTCAGCACATGTTCCTCCTCCAGTCTCCTCCCTTTTTGAAAACGGAGCCACCGGTCTCCTATCTCCTTAAGCCCAAACTCAGGAATTACCCTTTGTTTCTTCCTCTCCTTCACCCCAGCATCCAATCTGTAACCAAATCACATTGATCTTGCTCCCAAAATAGACAATGAACTCACTTTTCTTCATCAACGCTGTCACAACGAAGACACCATTTTATTTTAACTGGCCTCTCCCCACTTACCCCTTTCCAGTTCATTCTTTACATAACTGAAAGGTCTTCTTAAAACATATGTCTGTTTATGCCACCCACTTTCCCTTTCAAAGTCCTTTAATGCCTTTTCTTTGAACATAGAATTCGATCTCAAATCCTTATCATGACCTACAAGGTCCTAAATGATCTAGTATAGGAGTCACAAACTTTTTCTATAAAGGCTAGATAGTAAATACTTTAGACTTTGTGAGCCGTATCTATGGTCTCAGTTGCAACTACTCAGTTCCGCTAGTGTAACACAAGGTATAGACATTACATTAAGCAATGAGCATGACTATGTTCTGATAAAATTTTATTTCCCAACACAAGTGTCAGACCAGATTTGGCCAAAGGAGTGTAGTTTGCCAACCCCTGACCTAGCACATGCCAATCTTACTAACTCCTCACTCCTTAGTTTATTTAGCACTCCAATCACACCTCTCTTTCCTGCGGTAGTTTTTCTCACTCAAGACCATTGTTCTGTTCTACCTACACTATCTCAGTTTAAATGGAACCTCCACAGAGGCATTTCCTGAACTCCTAATTTAATTAGGTTTTCCTACTGTACTGTTTTATAGCACCTATATTTTAATTTTCAGAAACTATACATTGATTTATGTGGTCATTTGTTAATGTCTGTTTTACCTTGAAATTATAAGGTCTATGAATCTGGAGAGACTGAGTTTACTTTGCTCATCTTTGTATCTCCAGTGCCTGGCACACGGTTTAACATAGAGTACCTTCCCTATTAAATGTTTGTTAAATGAAAAATAATAAGATCTAATCAAAACAGGAGAGAGGAAAACAAAAGGTAACAACTTGGGGATCTCAGATCTGAAACATGGGATGTTTTTAAATCCATTTATCCCCAAAGAGTATCATTTAAAAAAATTTTTTTACACTTCAAATAAGGAATATGTGCATGTCAGGGTAATAAATAGGCATACCCCCAAATCTCAATGCTGCGAAGGCACTCGTGGTTGATACATTGTGGCTCACACAAAGTTGCATGCACGTTGGGCCGTTCTACTTCTTGTGCCATCTGGAACCTGAACCTCACAGGTCATCATGGAGTCAAGAAAGAAATGGAGAAGGTACAACAGAACAGCTTTTAATGGCCTTAAACTAGATGTGACCCACTTCACTTCCCCTGGCAGTCCACTGACCAAAACTAGTTACATGGCTCCAGCTTAATTACCGAGTAGACTGGGAACCGTCCGGGAGGCAGTGGTGAGCATGAACTATCTTTGCCAGAGAATGTAAAAAATAGTTCAAATATATTTAATAATATTAAACAAAACTGGCTGTATGAAGATACTATAAACCCCATAGATTTGTATATTATACATATTTTACCAATTTTAAAAAGCTTTTCATAAATTTTAATTTACCTCATTTATGGTAATATCTTGCTTGGTAGTAATCATTAGTTTCTTACTTTCATATCTCCCTCAGACAATTTTCTGCACAGACTTAATATAAAGTAGAGCAAAATGCTCATTTTTAAAAAATTTCACGTTATGGCCATGGTTTTTCAATATACTGTATAAGTTTGGGTTATTTTAAAAGAATTTTATGGTACATTTGTTTTTAAAGTAAAGGACCAGAATCCAAAAATTGAGTGTAGGGGATGATCATACAAGGAAAAGAATACATATGTGTTCTCTTTGCTCCCCAAATTACTTATGTCTACATAAGTTATTCATCAGTCATACATTCAATGGATATTTAATGGACTCCAACTATTGGGCAGGCCTTGTTCTAGATGTTTAGGTGAATGAGACAGCCCTCCTAGTGCTTACATTTGGCAGGGAATATTAAAACATATTCTAGGATGATAATAAAATGTTAGAATCCTTTATAAGCAAAATTTCAACAATGTTTAATCTGATGTTCTCTTTTTTTCTTATTTTATGTATACAAGATTTTGAGGATATATATTTTAAAGTCTATGCAATAGAATGTTTGTGGAATTAAAGTATTGATATCTCCATGAGACATTGCCTTTTCATCTGATCAGTGATCCCAGTCTGGTCTTTAACAATCCTTGAGTTATACTTACAAGAATATGAAAATATACCTTCTTTTAAAGGGACAGTAATAAACTCTGAGGCCAATTTGCTCCATCAAAAAAGGTGGAAACAATTCTCTAATTTGAAATCAGTCTCCCGAGGTTTATCCTCTTTATTTACACAGCCTGCCTGAAGGTACTTCTCTGGAGAGATCTCTCTCACAAAACCAGATCTGCTTCCTGCACATTCAAATAAAGGCAGAAGCCTAAGGAATGATGGAGAGGAATGGACTCAAACATGAGTTCTTGGCCAAGTGGAAAACTTCCCTGGCACAGAACTTTGTAAGGCACTCTGCAATAGGGATTCTGTTGATCTGCAAGGATTTATCTTCACTGTGGAATCTGGAAAACTTGTCTCCTTGGTTTGCTGCAGTGAAAACTTTCAAGAAATTGCTTCCTCTAAAAAAGGTCAGAATTATTTGAAAATGCTCGGAATTTCCAATTCAGTAATTAAATATGATTGGAATAATCAAAGAAGTCTCAAATCCTGGGTGGGGGGAAGCAGTATCTAATGTCCTACGTAATGTAAAAAGACGTAGGAGTCTTGAGTTCTGATTTGCATAATGCATGTCTGGGAGTGGGGGAACCACAGGTCTCCCTCACAGCCTTTCCTTCCCCCTCCCTCTTGCTATATCAATGCATACATGCGTATTCTCTTGTCTATATGCCAATTACATCTCAAATTACATATAAGAAAGTACATTTTTCTTCTATTACAACTTACTTCTACATAAGAAGAAAAAAGACGTTTTCTATAGTCTGAATGTAGAACAACTTTTGTCAGGAGTTTGAAAAGTAAAAACCAGAACAATGTTGTTCAACCTTTTTTAAACTCATACCCATAATCTTCATTAAACCAAGCAGTGGGAGCCACTGTGCTAAGTGCTTTACTTGTTTTATTGGATTTCATTCTCACAACAACTCTGTGAATTTAATACTACATTTTTACAGATGAGGAAAATAAAGCTTGAGAAATTAAGTAAAATCTGGACTACAGCCTAAACTTCGTCTCTAATTCATGCTTCTTTGATGAAAGTAAAAATACCTATTCTGGAAAGCTTAATGAAAAGGGAGACTTACCCTTTGCCCCACCATCCACCCTAGAATACACTGAAATTGACTAATACTTGGTCATATTCCTCTTTTTCATATTCCTCTCCTACGTATGCTTTCTGTCATTTGTATATTGCAAGTAATTTTCAAATTTATTTCCCTAAAGACAATACATTTTATAATGTGTTATTTCACATTTTGATTGCTCCCCTCACCTCCTTTCCAGATTTGGGTTAGCCAAATTCTCAATGCATGCTTCTATCACTAGCCCTAACAGTCCACTTCTACCCCGCCACCATTGGACCACCATCAAGAATCTTGGCTATAGAAGAACCTTGGAAACCTAGTTCTCCTACCATTGCCCAGATGGCAAATGATACTCACACTTGTGGCACACTTCATGAGGATCACTCAAATTATTAGGAATCCTGAGAGGCCCAGTCGTCTCTTACACTCAAGATCACATACATCAAAATACATGTAAGCAACACTAAGCTTATTTTCAGAATAAACTTGAATCCAACTTAATTTATCTTTAAAAAGCAAAATACTCTCAATCCTGTGTATATCAATTTACCTATTGTTAGCTACACATGATTTTTCACAGAGCTGTGACATTTGTGATCTATTTATCTATTGCAGTGTGTGAATCGAGTATCTGTGGTATGTCAAGAACTGTTATAGGTAGTAGCAGAGCTGAAACTAGACTAAACAATGTACTGCTTTTTCTCACCACACTACAAAATAGATCACTGTATTTTTAAGCTCAGAAGTGGGTGGAGGTTAAGGCCCTAAAATCTAGGTCAAACTCAAGAATTGAGAAAGCTCAGCTGAAAGGAAGTGTTTTCAACACGTCAGTTTTGTGAATTCCTAATTTTAGTCTCTTCTTTAAGGACCAGGAATTTCTATCCTAGTGACAACGTGGAGTGGTTAGGGAAAGGATGAACTTTACTTTTTGTCACTACCACATGGACCTCCATTTTGTAGATTAATATAAAATTAAAGCTGAAAGAGTTCTTAAAAGAATAGACTTTCCTAATCCCTTTATTTCACATACAAAGAAACTGAGGTCCAAAAGGAGATTTTCTTACAATTATTTGTTCAAGCTTTCTAAAGAAACTGGTAAAATCTAATCTTTATATACTAACAATGTAAATTAAGGTTAAGGGCAGGTGGGAGGAGAGAAGAAAGAAAGGAAACTGATATTCATAGGAACAAACACACATATTCCAGACACAGTACTAGATACTTCACACGCTTAGGGCAGTTTAGGTTGCAAGTGACATAAACCAAAATAGCTTAAGTAAAAATGGGGAATTTATTGCTATCATTTCTGAAATATCCAGGAGTAAAGCTTCAGGCATGTCTGGATTGATTTAGTCACCATCATGAAGACATACTTTCTGTTAGTTTCTTGGCTCTGCCTTTTGCTGGATTGCATTCATTCATGGTGACACCAGGTAATACCCAGGAATTCAGAGCCAAGTTCCCAAAAAAAAAACAAAACCCACCTCATTTCTCCAAAAACGTAACACTTCTGGAGGTGATTCTCAGTGACATAATTGGCCTGGCTTGAGTTATGTACCCATTGCTGAACTAATCACTATGACCAGGAGGAATGGATTAACTGATCAGTTTAACCCAGGCCACCTTTATCAAGGCTGAATGTAGGGGAAGAGTGATCCCCTAAAACAAAATTTGTGTACTATTGTCACAAAAGAGCCAGTGGCTGCTGAGCAGGTGATGTCCACCACATAGACACTTACTCACATGATCTTCATAAGTAGCCTGAAGGTCAATATTGAACTACACTATACCATACTTTTTCTCCAAGAGGTACTGGCTTTCTTGAATCTATTAAGTAGATTGCCAGGCAGAAGACCTTTACACTTGTGAACTGGTTTGAACCTCTTCATGACCCAATACCAATCCAGTATGAAAAGAAATATTAAGATGAATTTATATAGGCAACGTGCATTTTTTTTCCCTCCCTAGAACTAGGAGTCCTGTCTTCCCATCCCCAGGCCCGGCTCTACCTATCATTTATTCCTCACTCCTATATGTTAACCCTTTCTACTGATCACCTTGTCTATTATGAAGTCTTGTCTACTTTGAAGACTTGATTTAACACCTGGATTCTTATATCTACTCTTCTTTCAGAACTTGGAGATGCCCCTCTAATCAGTAGAAAATTATCCCCGGGGGCCTAGCCCATCCTTGTTCCCACTCTCTTGACCCCATCTCATAGCCTCTAGCATCCAGCACTCACAGGTATTGCGGAAATAGGCAATGAGTTGTTTATTATTCAAGTATCTTGGATTACTGGTAAATGTTACCATTTACTTTCTCAGCTGGCTGGATAAGGCAGAACATACTCTCCTGTGAACAATTTTCCATTGTTTACTGGAAGATTATTTCCTGAGTTTGTATACATTCACTTGTACTGGAGCTATGGGGGAAACATCTTCTGAAATTGGAAGTATGAACTTTAGGGGAATGCTCATTTTATTTTCAATTCATCGTGTAGAGTTTTACACACTTGTTTATATTTAACTAAATGCCTATCAGAATGGTTAGCTTATACAGAATTGTTTAGAGGATGTCTGTGTGTCTTGTTAAACATAAGCAATCCAAACATATGTAGGCTGGGATAACAAGGATTACAAAAATACATGGGTATCAGCTTTAAAACGTCCCTTTTTAGCTTTTATTTAAAATGGCAAATGCATACATCCACAGATACGTTAATACCCACAGGCCCAGAATAAACAAGTCTAATACCAAGGGAAGAGAAGAAACTAATAGGCATGTTAATGTTTTATAAAGGTAGTATTTCCAACTCAATGATGGAAAACTTTCTTAGGGTCACATATAGACCCACAGCTATAATTGTTCATCTGTGTGCTTCACTGCTGTCAGATTCTAAATGTGCTGTTGTTTTGTCCAGTAAAGATAACCCCATCCTGTTTATTCAACAGGTAAAGGAAAGCTTGCTCTACTTCTCTATACCCCCTAAATGCATACAAACAACATGGAGTCCTCTGGGAGAAAGGTCTCAGGGGCAGGGGTTGGGGGAATTCAACCAGTGTATTTGAGTGTATGCCAAAACTTATCAATAGGTAGATGACAGAGATGTTGGAGCGTTTTGGAAAAAAATATGTTAGAGTGTTAAAGGTACATTGAGAATAAAACTAATGAAAAGATGGGGTAATTATCAATTCTAGGGAAAAAATGAAGGGGTGAACAAGACAGGATGTATGGTTACAAAGAACTATTTGGTTTCTTAGAAGCATTACTATACATTAAAATGTAAACACTGATTAATGATTTTACCAAAATTGTTGAGATGTTGGTTGGGGTGAGGTGATGGGGTGAGGAGAAGGGTAAAGTGGAAGTGGTAAGTCCTCATCCACCATAATAGGAAGTCAATAGCTGTTACTTCATTCATGCATCTACTCATCTTTGTATTCAATAAATACCGGTTGCTTACCATGTGCCAGGTATTAGAACTACAGCTATTAGAAATATAAAATAAGGATCCATACATAAGTTAAGGTAGCTTTCAGTCTAGAGGGAAGATAGACAAGTAAATAGACTATTAAATTATAATGTGATAAGTACTATGATACTGGGAAACACTTTCCTCCCATAATGCATCATTTTCTGAGATTTAGATTTACCATCAGTGAAGTGGAAGGTAAGCTTAATGGCACAATAAAACTTCAATACCTCTAATCCTCTTTAATGGAATGAGTCAGCCGTGATAGGTAGGTTTGCCAAAACACACTTGGTGAGCACTTACTGTGCGCCAAACTTTGAACTTCTCACTTTACATGGATTTAATCTGCACAGTAATCCTGAGGTAACTATGGTTACCAGAAGGACAACAAAAAGGCAGATAACGGGTAAAGAATATACAAATTGGGTTTGTATATGAAAATAGCACACTCGTGTAACCAACTGAAAATTAAAATTAAGATGCATTTTAACTAGCAGATGAGCAAAAATTACCCAGTGTTGGTAAGAGAATGGAGAAACAAGAGTTCTCATATGCTATTGGAGATTTTTTGAGCGGAAATTTGAAGCACCATTTAGTGATATCTGAAATAATTTTAAGTGTGCTTACTCTTTGATTCAGCAATTCTATTTCTAGGAACTTATCCTAGAGATAGTCACACATAAGTGCAACAAAGATATATGAAAAAATGTGCTCATTGAAGCAATGCTTGTTATATAAGCAAACTGGAAAAAATGAAATGTCCAGCTATGAAACACTGACTATTTGACCATGGTAAATCCACACTATTAAATTAAGTAAGTCCACATGAACTGAGAGAAAGCTATCCAAGATATGTTAAATGAACAAAAGCAACTTAAAGAACAATAGATATAGTAAGAGTATATTTCCACTTTAAAGAGGGAAGTAGGTATGCAGGCTCATGTGTAGAAAATTTCTGGGAGGATACATAGGAAACTGTTAACAATAATTACTTTGGGGAGTGGGACTTTCACGTCTGAGATAGAAGCAATACCTCTATTTATTTTTCACTTTATACCCTTCCACAGTGTTTGAGTATCCTTTTTAAAACTAATTTTGTAATTTAAATAAAAGTAGTTTTAAAATACCAAAAATAATTTCACACTGTCTTTCCTCTAAAGAATCATACTGAGTGTGCATAATCATTCTAGGGATTCTGAGAAGCCATATTTAATTTTTTTTAACAGCATTTCAAAAATATATTTGTCCAAAGAATTTCAATGTTGTTATTTTGCCTAATAGCTACTAATATGGCATGGATCACCCTGTGGACAGCACTGACCTAAAGAATCACAGAGACATTCTGATTGGCCTAAAGTCATACAGCCAGGGAGGAGGGAGGCAGAATTTCTGACTTGACATCCAAAGCTCAGTTGGTGTCCCTCAAAAATGGACTGTGCAATCAAGATGTAGAAAGGGATCTGATTCATCCATATTAAATAAAGTATTTCTTGTTTCTTAAGGAGAAAAATAGCACTCCAGAATTTTCTGTAAATCTTCTGTGGTATATCATAGTTTTCTCGGAAGAGTTAGGTACTTACTACCTTCAACAGGAAGGAAGAAAAGGACACTTGAGTTATATTTCTTGTCTTCCAAGAGAGCACCATTTTACCTCTATCATTTTCTCCTTTTTAATGGGTATTTTACCTTTAAAAAGGGAAGCAGGAGATTGTTAGGCAATTTTAGTTTCTAGTTGCTGACAAGAATACAATTTCTCCATTTCTCTTTCTGAATCTTTTTCAGGCCAGTTACCCTCTCCTATCAGTTCTCTAGATATTGTTATCTTATCTCCCAAATGAGACTGTTCATTCAAACCTCTTCAGTGATTTTCATTGGCTATTTAAAGCACTGCTATTATCAATTAACATAGTCCCCTGCCTCCAGGGAAGTAATAAGAAAATAAAACATCTATTTCTCCTCAAAGATGATAGGATAAAAATGAAATAAGGGGAGAACTATGAGTAAAAAGCTCTTTTCTCTGTGTCTGGCTCGTCTTTCATTTCAGACATTTACACTTCTAGAGCCTTACTCTTCAGTTAAAACCATAAAATTGTGTTGAATGACTATAAATACTTACTACAAAAGTCATTGCTATAGAGAAAATTGGAAGTAATGCAGTTGCCCACGATACCAGTAGGGCTCTTGTAGATGAATTTTGGCCTCTGTAACCTATTCATAAGAAATAAGTTTGACATATTAAAAAGCAAATAAAACCTGCAGGTGGTCCCTCTGAATAGTGAGGCCTGGTTCCTGAATCTGGGCCAGCAATAGACACACAGGACAGCAGACACGCTGCCAAGGAGGTGGGATGCCAAATGGCAGAGTGCTATATGCTTGTTTGGATTGGCTCTGCTAGGGAGACCAGAAAGGGGAGAGAGAGGCTTCAGAAGAATGGATGTTTCCATCTCAGTCTCCCTTTCCCCGCCCCGCTCTTCTTCCTTCACTTTTCCCTGCTATTCTTGCACTTAGAGTAAGTTAGGTTTTTTTTGTTGCATTTACTGATGTGATTGACTTATCCTCCATTACATTTGCTGCTGAACCCTGGAGACATATGAAAGACCTAAATTGTAATAAGAGCTTTCATGGCTAGAGGACAAGGATAGTTGAGCCAGTTCCACATGGAGTACGAACTGGGAAACTTACCACCGATTGCTGTTGCCAGGAGGCAGGAAGAAAGAGAGACGACTGCGATTACTCCCAAACTACAGGCTCTCAACTTCTTGTCCATTTCCTCTCTTCACATGAGTCTGTTTCCTAAACTTCATTTTCACATGCTGTCAATACAACACCATTTAGCCGTTAATGGTTGTCTAATTGTTTTGCCTGTGTGTCATCTCCCCCACTGAGATGTACGCTTCTGAAAAGCCTCAGCCGAGTTTCTCATGGTACCAAGCACTGCACTAGACACTCACATGCTCATTTGATTGAATCAGTCATTGAAGAATCATTTTCACCCATGTCCTGATGTTCTTAGCCTAGACCCAACTTCTGTCCAACTTGATGACCCAACTTCTGCCAAAAATGAAGTTTATCTGATAGAAAAGTTCTCTCAGGTCTTTGCATGTGAATAAGGGTGTCCCATTGAGTTTGAGCTTGTTGTGTGACCTAAGAATGTATATTTCTCGTGGCTACAGAAGTAGGAAATCAGAAATGGTGACAAATTTGGGTAAGAAGAGGGAGGGGAATATTCTGTTAATTTTTTCTATATATCCAGTTTTCCAGGACAATATAAAAAAGTGGATCCTCCTCCACTGCTTAAGTTTTTTGTTATATAAATAACATTGTTGTTATATAAATAACTTAATACATAAATACTTAATATATTTTAGGATTTTTTCCAGTGATATCTATTCTGATTCATTGACTATTATTATCAACCAGTACTAAGCTTTATTAATTGCTGTGGGTTTATAATGCATTTAAATACATGGCAAAGCAAGTCTTGACTTACTGACTTTTCAAAAAAAAAAAAAAAAAAGTTAAATATTCTCCTTGTCTTATTTTTCCTTTAGAATCATTTTTTTTCAAATTCCATGAAACTCTTGTAGAATTACAATTTTTTTCTTACTAGTTATCACTGGTATATAGGAATATCCATTTAATATAAAAAATTTTAAACTAATTTGATGGATTCTATGTTGGTCCACTATTGTTTTCAATCATATGATTTTCCTTCTTCCTAGCAGTTATAAACTTTATTTCTGTTTTTTCAACTTAATGCCCAGGCTAGAGCAATGTTAAACACCATTGGTATTACTAAGTATCCTTGGTTCATGCTGATTTTACTGTGAAAATCTATATTATTTCATTGTAAAGAATGATATAAGCCATCAGCTTAAGAAAGATAGTCTATCTCATTAAGAGAAAGTCACCTTTTTTCATATTGTATCTTTATTCCCATGAATTCATATTAAATATTAATGGATGCTTTTTAAATGTATATTTTTCTTAATTGTACCTATTAATATGGAAAATGTATCTATTACTTCATAGAAGAATGATCTGTAGTTTGGTTTATGTGTTTATATGTGTAAATACGATGCGTATGTCTGCAATTAACATTAAACTAGCTTGACAATTTCAAACAAATCACAAGTGAAGCAACCAGGTCCTGAAATCTTTTTTTCTTAAGTTATTGACTTTGTTTTTTTTATTTCTTTTATGGGTTATGGTTTATAGTGATGTCTTTTATTTTAAGTTAATTTTGATAACTTTTATTTTCCAAGAAAAATCACCCTATTTCTTTAAGAATTAAAAGTTTATCAGCATAGACATGTACACTTTTATGGCTTTGAAGAGCTTCTCTGTATCTGACATAGCCTATCTGGCAGAGGAAGAAAATGGGGGTGACTTGACTGGATTGGAAAAATACAAAAAAGAAATAAAATGTCTCTTGAGATGCCAAACCACATATCCATCCTCAGTCAGATTTGGTTCCAGAATTCATTCTGTCAGTGTGTTCTAAAAATCTAGTTAAAGTAGTGTTGGGCAGTATTGTTCCAAAGGCATCTGGCAAAAATGAAAGTAAATCTCCAAAGGAACGCTCTTTAAACTTAGGCCTCAAAGATGTTCTCAGATAAAGTTCCTAGGAATGTTAGGCTCAACAGGTACATGGGCTCACAACAGGAAAAAAAAAAAATAAATCACAAAATACACAAGGAAACATACCATTGTGAGCAGTAGCCATCTGAAACAACAAGAAAAGCAGAATCAAACTCATAAAGAAAGACTGCAGCTTTGGGAACAACCAAACCCACAATATAATATATTAAGCATGTTTAAAGAAATAAAAGAGAGAGTACTGACAGTGTGACTAAGGAGAAATTGATCATGCAGATTTGAAAAATAGAACTTTTATAAATGAAGAGTAAAATAATTTAAACTTGAAATTCAAAGGACATATTAAATAAACACAAATATAGGGAGAACGATGAACTGTAAGATAAATCAGAAGAAATTATGAATGAAAGCTAGCATGCAGAGACAGAGATGGAAAATATTTTAAAAAGATCAAGATAGATGAAGATAGAATGAGAATATCTATCTATCGTTTCTCTAATTAGAGTTCCAAGAAAACAGAATAGAGAGAATGGAGAGAACTAATGGTTGAACAACTTCTAAAATTAATGAGAAAAATGAGTTTTCAGGTTCAGAAAACCCAATGAAATCAAAGAAGGTAAAACAAAAAAGAAACTCAAACCTTAAGATAGGGAAGTAAAACTGCAGAACACCACAGGCAAAGAGAAAACAATAAAAGCATTCAGATATAAAAGAAAAATTACCTGTAAAGGGACCCACAATCAAATCAAGAGTTGGTTTCTTAATGGCATCAGTAAAAGCTAACCTATATTGGAATAATTTCCTTAAAAGGCTGAGAAAAAATATTTTCAATCTATTGTCATATACCATTGAAAATTATCTTTCACAAATGAGGATGAAATAAAGACATTTTTAGAAAAACAAAAACTGATTTACCTTCAACAGAACCTCATTAAGGAACTTCAAAAGAAGATAGTTTAGGAAAAGGAAAATGACCCTAGAAAGAAGATGTAAGATCCACAAAGGAAGCTGTGGATAAATAGTAAGCAAAATTAAAGAGCTAGATCCTGGACAACAAAAACTATAAAATCAGAGTTAAAATATTTTAAATTATGCAGGAGAAGAATAAAGATATTAACTTTGATTTTAACATGGTGCTTAAATTTATAGGTAGTCCCTAAAAATAGAAATAAACTGTATAACTTCCAAACTATTAAAGAAGAATGAAATATGGCGTAAAAGAGGTTTAATCAAAAAGAGGGCAAACATTGTTAAAAAGAAACAAAGAAATGTTGAAAAAGAACAAATAGAAAACAGAAAAAAACTTTAAGATTAAAGGCATTTATGAATGAAAGATGTTCAAAATATATTGTTAAAAGGTGTCGGGAAATAGCAGAAAACTAGTAACTTAGTTTCAATATAGAGCAAAAAATTTAAGAACTGAAAGGAGAACTTGGCAAATTTGTCATCACCAGGAGAGATTTTTAATATTGTTTCAGTTATTGATCACGCAAAAAAATTCATAAGAATTTAGTTGATTTAGAACCAGACAGTTAATATGATTATTCGAATGGATTTATTAAAATATTAAATCAACATCTAGAAAATTCTGTTCAAGTGCACATGTAACCCTTATGAAAACTGACTATGTATGAAACCATTCAACAAATCTTAAATTATTATCATACAGACCACATTCTCTGACTCAATATAATTGAGTTAGGATTTGTTTTAAAAATGTATTTGATTATAAACAGCATATATCTAGATGTTATTTTCTTGACCCAATATGACAATATTTGTCTTTAATTAAGCAAGTTTAGTCATCAACTGAAATGGAGAATGTAGCCAAGGAAACAAGAAAAGGCTGGAACTCAGAAGGGCAGCAATGGAAGAATTAGAAAAGATTACCAAGAGCAAAAATGTATCATTAGAAACCAGGGATAAAATAATCCACACCCTCATATTCTCAGTTACTATGTACAGATATGAAAGCTGGACAGTGAAGAAGGCCGATAGGAAAAAAAAATTGATTGACTTGAAATATGGTGTAGATGAACAAGTGGATTCTAGAGCAAATTAAACCTGAAACATCACTGGAGACAAAAATGACAAAACTAAAGCTGTCTTACTTGGAGTACATCATGAGAAAGCAGGGTTCTTTGTAAAACATAACAATGCTGGGAAAAATAGAGGGCAGCAGGAAAAGAGGGAAACCAAATACGTATGAGATGGACTGACTCCATGGAAAAAGCCCTGGGCATGAGTCTACAGGAGCTGAGCAGGGCTGTAGAGGGCAGGGCATTGTGGACATCACTCATTCATAGGGGCACCAGGAGTCAGAGCTGGCTCAATGACACGTAACACATACAAGCAAGTTTAATCTGTTAATGTTTCTTATGACTGATATGTTCATGGCTCTAAGGCAGCTGAAATACTTATTTCAAAACAAATTTCAGTTTCTGTTTGGAGCATAGGTAACTAGTTTTGATTGTACTTCATGTGAGAGGCTTGTATATCTCAGTGTTCTATTACCAGAGAGGATAATGCTGCTGCTACAGCCAGGGCCGCTGCTATTGCGATTATCAACTTTCAGTGTCTTGACCCCCGCCCAAATTGTAGACTAAAAACTCTGTTCCCACTTCATACCCATTAGGATGGCTATTATAAAAAAAATAAATAAAAATAAAACAAATAACAAGTGCTGACAAGGATGTAGAGAAATTAGAACTTTTGTGCTTTGTTGGTTGGAAGAAAAAAATGATGCAACCACTGTGGGAAATGATATGGTGATTCCTCAAAAACTTAAACATAGAATTACCGTTTGATCCATCAATTCCACTTCCATGTATATACCCAAAAGAAGTGAAAGCAGGGACTCAAGTAGATATTTGTACACCCCTGTTCACAGTAGCATTATTCACATTGCCAAAAGGTGGAAGCAACCTAAGTTGCTTCTACACCTGAATGCATAAACAAGATGTGGTATTTACATACAATATTCAGCGGCCTTTAAAAGGAAGGAAATAGACACATGCTACAAACATGGATGAACCTTGAAGACATCATGCTAAGCGAAATAAGCCAGTCATAAAAGAACAAATATTGTATAATTCCACTTATATGAGGTATCTAGAACAGTCAGATTCATAGAGACAGAACTAGAATGGTGGTTGACAGGGGCTGGGGGAAGGAGGTGGTGAGGAGTTAGTGTTTAATGGGTACAGAGTTTCAGTTTGGGAACATAAAGTTCTGGATGGCCGTGGTGGTTGCAGGACAATGTGAATGTACTTAAGGACAAAGAACTGTACACTTAAAATAGGTTAAAATCATCAAGTTTGTGTTATGTGTATGTACCACAATAAAAATAAAAATAAAGCAAAAAACTTCTGTTCCTATACCCAGGAAGAGCCTGCCACTGTCCCTGGGGTGTTGATATAATAATCAATTTTTGAGAAGAGTCAGCTCTGTTAAGTTGCTCCTACCACAGCATAGAAGTCAAAAAAGGAATATAATCTATGAATGCCTTACGTTTGTGTTCCACTTTATATTGGAAGAAAGGCTTTTGTGTGATGTGTTCTAACCCATTTAATCCTCGTGACAGCCTTATAAGGTCATCCCTTTTAATTCATGAAAGAAAGCAGCCTGAGCAATGGTTGTCTAAGACCACCAGCCTATGAAGGATGCAAGGGTTAAAATACTTATCTACGGACTAAAGCCACGGATCTCCCTACGTACAGAAACAGTTGTCAAGTTACTATGAACTTTACATTTAAAATGCCAAAAGCAAAGTGCTAAGCTTGTTAAACTGAGTAAAAAAAGAGAAAAAAAAAGATATCATTACCTTCTCAGTGACCAAGGAATAATGATTACACTAAATTTACGCTCTGAATCCTATTAACATATTTGTGGCTTTTTATAATGCTCTATTTCCAAACCTTGGTCACGTTTAAACTCTCGTTGGCTGGTTATGTCTTTGAACTTTAGCATCTAAAAATACTCTTTAATTTGGGGGGTGGTGGAGCTTTCCCTTAAAACGTATTGTTTTAGGTTGCAGCTATTCAAATTTTTATCTAAATTCTCAAAAAATTTTGTTTGATTCCAATAAAAACAAGTAGCCAGGTTGTTCTCTCATTGTTATGCAAGAAGTGTTTCATTTTGGATCTTAAATTTCCTTTTTTATTGCTCTCCTTGGAGTGGATGGCTAATGTAAATGAGAGAAACCTGGCAACGCACCATCACTGCCCTTAGTAATTTTACAAGTTCCCCCTAAAACAAATGGCTGGGTCAGCGCAACCTCCCAATTCTCAGCACGCAGCTAGCATTCATTTTCCTTTGAAGCCTGCCATAGATAACTGGACTCAGAACCCCAGCTGTCCTGCCACAGAACGCTGTCCCGGTAGCTTTCTCTGTTTCTGGGAAGACTTGGTACCCCATGGAAGAGGGGTGGCATTGACACCCCCTCGCTGTGAACAAGCCTCCTGAGTTTATTAACTGATAACATAACGAACTCCCTGCAGCAATAAATAGGTTTCTCACTGTGCTGGGATTCGGGGAAAGAATTTGAGATTTTGCACTGCTTGGTCCTTCCCTCTGTGTGGTTCCTGTGACATCTACACTGATGGGTTAAACATTGAATGTTCAAAGAGATGGTCCCTTTATTTCCTCTTCCAAGTTGTTCCAACTACAGTGAGGAGAAAACAGTGGGCAATATCCTTACCTTTGCATTTACTGCACATATCTCGAAGTCAAACCTTCTACCTCACATATATAAAAATGTTTGGAAGCACTTACTTCATTTTAAAATGCTTATAGCATTTTGGGATGCTCGTCCCTGTTCAATTTTTAATCGAGAGAGCAAAGAGCAAAGGAAAAATGAAGTATTTTACAAAAAAATAACACTTGTCATTTGTGCAATTCCACGGGAACTTTTCCTTTGTATATACGAGTATCTGATTTATTGCTTCTATTTCCATAGCTTACATTTATGAAGCACCTACTCTGTGCTGAGCATTTCAAGTGCATGATGTTATTTAATCCCCACCACAGACCTATGTGATTGGTACTAACATTCTGATTTTATATAAAACAACAGAAAACCAAAAAAAACAACAACAAAAAACACACCTGAAATGTAAAGAGGTTAAGTGGGCACATAGCAAGTAAGTGGCTTATGTTGTTCAACCTTTTTTCTCCTATGTAAAATTGTACAAACCTACCTCAAATAGATCATTGTCTTTAGAATCCCTAATTAACAATTTTCAGAATCAGACTTGCCAACCCCTGTTATTACCTTACATGCTTTAATATTCTCTTCTCTCTGCAGCGGGGAACACCAACTTTCATATTATTATTTCATACATTTCAGATCTATTATTGTTTACCCTCAACCTTCTCCTCTGCATGATTTAAACAAATAATAATAACAGGCAAAGCCTTGTTAACATTCCTTCCAAGACTGTATTTTCTAGTGCCTCAGTAATGTTGCTTTCAACTTCAAACTTTATTCAACGTTCCTATATTTCACTAAAGAGTGAAAGATACGAAGCAGACACTCATTATTTGTAATCGTGAAGTGTAACAGCAAACAAAAAAGGAAACTAGCTTCATGTTATAAATGAGGCAGACTTTTATTTTTCATGCTGTTTAAAAGATAAAGGTGAATGTTATGAGGTCAAGCCTGTTTTTAGAGAGAAGCTTGATTTAGTTTTTCAAAAGTGGCAAAGATATTTTATTCTGGCATTTAATAATTTCAACAGAATATTTTGTAATCCATTTAACCAAAAATTAATAATTATTTCTTGGATATCTACTTTGTCCTTAGAGTTTAAGGAAAATATAGGCTATGTGTAAGAATTGGCTCCTGCCCTGAAGAGTTTATAATTTAGTGGAAGAAAGATGAATATACCAATAAATTTAATTATATCCAAGGCCGTACCTATTAGATGCTCTTCTTACCCTTCCTTCTGGTTCTTTAGCAAGACCTGAAAACTTGTTCTCTAAAATGCATCACGATTTTTTTCTCCTCTTTAGAGAAATTTGATTTTGAATTTCAGAAATAGCCTCGTTTTGTGCTTCAAAGATTTGAATCTGTTTTCCCTACAGTTATTGTCTGGTTATTGTGATCAAGTCTTAAATCTGGGTTGAAATGCTACCCACTATAAGACATACCTTTATGTTTCTTTTACACTAGCGTCATCAGAAATCGGGCCTTCTCTTGTGATTCACACCACTGTCCCCTTTGGAGTGACACACTTGGAACACAGCGTTGAGGATGTGCAGGAGTTAATCTTCCAGCAGCTGGAAACCATTTTGCCGGGTTTGCCTCAGCCAGTTGCTACCAAATGTCAGAAATGGAGATATTCACAGGTAATCAGAGAATCCAGTAGTATGAGCACATTTTCTTAATAGGTAAGCAGAACGGATTTTTTTTTTCTTTCTTATTCTTTGCCTAATGTGGAAGTGTAAACTTCTACAGGTTTTTATTACCCCGTTATTTCTCAATAAGAAATGCATACCATTTCTCCAATGGGATGTTTAAATTCTACCATCTCAAAACTTATACACCCTGAAAATCTGGGGTTGCCTACGCAAGCAGGCAGGGTATATATCAAAATGCAGCTATTTCTCAGGGGTTTCTCTAAATCGGTACTGTGGCTATATAGAAACCACTATAACCTCCCAAATTTTTGCAATATGTCAAATTAACCTTGTAAGAGTATTTTGCTACCACAGTTTTCATTTTTATTAAGTTCCCACTTTGGTTTTGACTGCTGCCAGCAGAGCTCTTTGCGGAAGAAAGATGAATACCTGCATAGATCAGCTAGTTGAGCTGTTTCTCAGGGGTAGGTAAACCTGCTGATTGCTCTACTAGTTCAAATTTAAAGCTCTTTAAGTAAATGTTGACTTTTCTGAAAGTCTCTGCATATTCCAGTAGAAGTTTGTCAGTATTCCTAGAAAAAAATTTTTTGATCTGTAAACTCTGTTGTGAAGTCTTTTGGGGACAATGAAGCAAATGGCAGAAGGAAAAAGAAGAAGAGTTGTCTCTTTTTTCCTAAGATTTCTGAGCCCATTGATGAACTGATTTATCAGCACTGTTGGTTATCTGAGTTGTGGAACCTTTAGAAAAAGTGGTGTTGTGAGAAATCGCAGCAGATTTTGTATGTTTTAAAGGGCTTTCCAAAATCAGAGGAAATAGGAAATTGTAAATTACTTCTTCCTAAAACTGCTCTATGTGTTTACTCTTATCTTCTCAAGTTAAATTATACAGTGAAACTTTTGGGAAAATATTTACTTAAACATGTCATGGTCATTTTAGAAGACCTTATTTTTCCTTTTAAAAGTATTGAAAAACCTTAATAGCTAGTGTCTTTAAGTGATAGTTAACTCAATTTTAGGTTGACCTGTAAAAGAAGATAGGAAAATAATCTTCTTGATATAATTTTAAACTAGATATATTGCACAGCAAGTCACTTTGCAATTTATAAATATTCCTTTAAAAAAACAATGGTTTTTGAGTTTTGCTTGTGACGTTCTTAAAATAATTTATTAATAAAGCAAAAAGATGGTTTAAAATCTACTTATTTCTTAAAATTTAATGTGTTGTAGAAATAGATTTGACCTTACTACAAAATGACCTATTCAAAGTTGTGCAATATCACAAAATGTAATAAAAAATTTTTGAACACAAAGTACATCTAAACCCTAGCAATGATTTTTATTATAATTCGGTTGTTTCTCTCTTGAAGTTATTCCAGTACATTTATAGCTCTATAGTTATGAAATCTACATTGGTTGCAAAGCCTAAATGGGAATAAGTTGTCATTTAACCTTAGAATTTTGTATTTTCCACTATTCGCATACTTCTCCTAGTACTTTGAGTATCATTCTGTAGAACACAGCATTATTGTTAATGGCAGAGATATTATGTACTTTGTGAGATAGATAGATGAGAGGTAGGTGATAGATAGATCTCCCATATTACTTAGAAAAAGAGATAATTAATGACAATTTCAGAGAGTTAATAGCATTTTACTAGTTTTCAATTATTAGTTCCAAGAGAACATTTCTCCAATATTTTTAAAAGGTACAGCTTAACCTTTGAAATCTGACATAAATGCATGCACCCCTCTTCCCTTGCCATCCCAGGACACATGATCTATCTTTAATGAATTCATAAATGTTTGTGTATGAATAGGTTCTAATATAGTGCTTAAACTGAAAGGAAGGATGGTGTAGAAACTCTGACAAAAAAAAAAAAAAAAGAGGAACAAACAACTGATTTTGACGTTGACCTGCAACGTCTTATATCTAATTAGAGCTACAGTCCCTTTGCAGGGGAAATCCTACCCATACTTTTTCCCATTCTGTGTTCCCTTGTTTCAGCCCCCTCTCCTGCTCCACCCAAATCTTCTCCTATTGTTCACACTCTACCCTGTTTCTTTTCTTTTTTCTCTCTGACAAAAAAGTGATAGAGCCCCTTTAATCCTCATTTTATGAAATCCTAGATAGCCCACAGAACTGGTGTCCCCTGCCCCAGGCAGTGAGTGGTGTGGATTCCCCAGCCTAGACCTCTCAGACTTGACTTTTTATCTCCATTCATTTATTTCTCTTTTTTGGGGGGATCCCTATACTATATGTTGGCCCCCAGTGACTGGAGGATCGGAAGAAGAGGAGAAAGGGTCATAGCAACGATGGGCACCCAGTGTGGCAGCCTGGAGCTGCCAATTCAAAGATGTGATCTCACTTCATATCAAAAGTAGCCTTAGAGGTGGCTGATTTTAACCCACTAGAGCAACATGATAAACAAAACCTCAAAGACATGAAATAAAATTTCCAAAGGTCCTATGTCTAGCAGTGACAAAATCCAGCCTGCCTGACTCTTAAGTCCTGCACTCCTTTTCACCACCCCTCTGTTTCCTATTACCACAAGTTTGGTAGCTTAAAACAACATACATTTATTATCTTATAGATCTGGAAGTCAGGAGTTCACGACAGGTCTCACTGGGCTAAAATCAAAGTGTTGGTAGGGCTGTGTTTCTTTCTGTAGGCTGTAAGAGAGAATCCATTTTCTGTAGGCTGTAAGAGAGAATCCATTTTCTGTAGGCTGTAAGAGAGAATCCATTTTCTGTAGGCTGTAAGAGAGAATCCATTTTCTGTAGGCTGTAAGAGAGAACCATTTTCTGTAGGCTATAAGAGAGAATCCATTTTCTGTAGGCTGTAAGAGAGAATCCATTTTCTGTAGGCTGTAAGAGAGAATCCATTTTCTGTAGGCTGTAAGAGAGAATCCATTTTCTTGCCTTTGATGTAGTCTAGAAACTGCCCACATTCTTGGCTTGAGACCCCTTCCTTTATCCTCAGAGCAGGTCAAGTCTTTTTCATACTGCATCACTTTGAGCTTTTCCCCTGCCTCACTTTTTCTTTAAGGATGCTCATGATTACATTGGCCTCGCCTAGATAATCCAGGATAATCTCCCTATCATTCTATGAGACAATATCTCCCACCTCCTTCATAAAAACTTCTGGGGAGAGTATCAGTTCTTAAAAGCTTAAATCACGCTAGGGAAGTGACTGCTATCTGAAAGAGGTGAGGGATTATTTTGTGTGTGGGCAGGTTCTTGTTTCCGATGCCTCATTGGCAGCAGGGAGGTGAAAGATGTTTTTTCATTTATTCATTTGGTTACTCATTTATTCAATAAGCATATAAACAATACCTGCAACATGGCTAGTACTCTGCTCATAGAACCCTAGAAGATAATATTTGCTGAAGGCCTTCTCCTAAAATACTAAATTGAATTTTCTATCTTGAGTAAGATAAAAGTGCATTCTTGTGGGTGCTGCTCTTATAGGAGGAAAGAGGCAGATGAAGAAAGAAGGTGTGTTTGGAAGACTTGGGAGCAGCTTGGTGCCTCCTATTTGGGGTTCGAATAAAACACTTGAGTAGGTGGCTCAAAAAACATAACAAAGCAATGGCAGATTTACCATGGTTCTTGGCTCCTCCCTTTAGCAGCTATCTGCCCTCCATAATTTAAATGTTTATCCAGTTAATATAGCTTGATGCCTAGGCTGTGATACATTGAATTAGGTTTCTGTAACAAGTATTATATAGTGATCCTTTCAGCAGAAGAGTAAAAACTGAAAATGCCTTTCCATGTACCTTGACAGGGGACATTTAATCAGTTGGATAACCTTAATGCTCTCAACTACTACTATTGGCTGCGCTTCCCTTTGTTTCAGGATATCAGGATGCCTTTTTCAAGCTGTAGTCAATGTCTGAGTTGCTTAGTACTTTAACGCTAATTTCCCCCATCAAGGGCCCTTTACTTCACTTCATTGAACATAACTCATGGGTTACTTTATTTTTCAAAATTTATCAAATGTGTTTTTAAATACCAAAGAGATCAAGAGAGGAATTTTGGGGGGACAGAAAGTGGGGGGAAGGGAGGTGGTGACTGAATGAATACAATGGAATCTTTGGTAAAATAAATGGATTTGGACTAGCTTATTAAGCTTTTGAAGTAGAATCAGAAAACAGTTATCTTAGTTACATGTCTTCATTTAGTCTTTTACCCCGAGACTGTACCTTCTCTTTCCCCAATGGTAGTCCTTTCATATTTTTTAAGAAGGATCATGAGCTTTTTATGAATCTGATAAAAGCGATGATCATGAAGTTTCAAAATACACAAGTACACATAAATACCAAATGGCATACAATTATGAGGATTTAGAAACAACCTAAAGTCTTCCCATTGAGAATACCTACTATCAATGTCATACTAATATCATCTCAATAAATCAAGAGCCCCTCACGGCCCAGTCTTGTGTTGCAAAGAAACACAATTCACCAACCAAAAGGAATATAAAGTAATTCAAATCTTTACTAGTATCTTTTAGAACGGTAATGAATATCCAAAATTCATCATCCTCAACAGTACTTTTTGAAGTCTCTGTCCTCATGTCCTATATATCTCACTCTGGAAGCTCCCTCAAATCTCTTTGCACCCTTAACGCTTAGTTCCCCACACACTTTTTTCTCAGACAATCAGCTAGGCGGGCTTATCTCTTTTTATGCCTTTCCTCTCTTCAGCTTCCCATTCACCTTCTTCACTTTTGACTCTATCCTTTCATTTTTTCTTCTTAGACAAGAGGTAAATCTGTGCCCTTTTCAATGCAGCTTCCCCATTTTACCTTCCTCCTGTCTTAACCAACTGATTACCTCAGTTGGCATAGTACTGCTAGAAATCAGAAGGAATAAAAGAGAAAAGAGGAAATGTGCAAGAGTTTAAGGCCAGAATTTTCCTTTAGAGGTTTTTGTTTGGTGGGAGACGGACGAGTATACAGAGAAGAGTCCGAGACCACCCATATACTTAAATTATTCTCTCATCAGAGTAATTTTTGGTGTGTACTTACATCTAATTTCAGCACTGGAAGGTCAGGTGGTGATGGATATTTTCTTTTTTTTCTCTTATGCATTTTCTATTGTATTTTCCTCATTTTTTTCTTTTAGGTAGGTAGGAACTAGAAAGCAGTGACTTATTGATTAGGAATATAAATTATAAATCCAAGACTGTCTCTTTCAAAGTAGTCAGTCCCTTGATAAGCTCCACCCTTATTTCAACAAGCAGGGGCATCTCTTTCAGAGCCTGACAAGCTTTCTTCAGCATATTGTCATTTGGATCATGAAATTTGAAATTTGAATTTGATGTTTTAGAAACAAAGTCATTTGGACTTAAATCTTATCAATAGAATTAATAAAATTGTTAATCTTGACAATTTTCTCAAATATTTTTATAAATGTAACTAAAGAAATATAGCTGTCTGTATTTATCACTTTTAACGTGGCTAGTAGGCTAAATCTAAAAGCAGTTTAAAGCTGGTAACCCTAAAAGACATTGGCATCATTATGGATTTAAACATATGGCCTTCTAGGATAAGTACTTTGAAAGACAATAATCACTTGTGTTTATGAGTTAAACAACATTAGGTATGTTGTTTATTAGTTGATTTCCACAATAAAATCATGCTTTTTTGGTCATTCTGCCACCAATCCTATGACTTTTTCCCCATATTTGTGCTTATAATTCCTGGACTTTTGATAATGTGCTGTGATTATGATCTTGTACTTTAGAGTCAGACCGACATTGGTTCAAACCTTGGCTCTCCCTGTGCCTTTGAGCAAGTAGAGGGCAGCTCAACGCCTCAGGGGCCCCATCTGTAAATGGTAACAACTGAACTACCTCATAGGGTTAGTGATTAAAATGAAACGAGAGAACACAGCAGAAAACATTGACTACAGACACTAGTACAAAGCAAGTTCTCAATAAATATTACTAAATAGTGGTACCAAGAAGAGGGAGAAAGGAGGTGGAGTAAAAAGGTACTACCATGGTCATTTCTTAGTAGCTTAGCTCTGTGTTCCTTGGACTCTTTTATTAATTACTTCTCTTGATGGCCACATGCTGTCTCACTGTTTTTTTGTTTTTTGTTTTTTTTTAAACTCTCTTCTGTTTTCTGAGTTTCTCTCTTTTCTCTCTGTTTCTCATATGCAGATAGCTCTGGACAGGAATGTTTCAGGAGGACTGATTCAATGCTAGAAGTTATGACACTTAGTCATACTGTAGGGACTGCTGAATAATATCAGAACAAAGTGAGCTAAAAGTGGTGGATCCCTGCGGACACAAACAACTCTTCTCAATTGGGTTTTTTTAAGCTTATAGATTTTTTTCAGCTTCTTGCCATTCATTCCTAAACTAACTCACACATTTTCCAGTGTTTGGTCATTTAACACATTTATGCCATGAGTCAACATTTCCTGGCATGAAATTATGGCCATGAGCACTCTTGCCTATGTGCCATAAGTTTCCATTAACCTATGGAGAGCCAAAACAGGCCTTTTGGGATCGGTGGACTATGTGGCATGACCCAATCCATCACTAGCAGGAAACCTAACAGGTGTCAGTCCTGAGTAATCCATTGAGTAATCTCTCACCTCTTTGTCACTGGCACATAATTAACCAGTTGCTTCAGCTTATTATGAGGTAGCTACGAATACGTGAGATCATCAGCTGAGAAATTCCGATCATTGAATTAAGGATATACAGTCACAGTTTAATTGAAGTGTTATGGGTAGATATTTCCCCCTTTCACAAAATTCCATATTATGTGAGCTATTAAATATTTTAACACTTGTAAGTTTAATTAAATAACTTTTCTCAAATTCCCATGGGACTTACCCTGCCATGGAATCAGTATGACACTTGTTCAGAAGAACCAATTATTTTGAACAGCATTACTTTATAGAAAACTTTAAAAAGGAGTCTGTGTCATTTTTCCTGGACAAATGTTACATATATTCATCTGCACCCAATATAACTAGTTAAAGCTGGATGATGGATGTTATTATATGGGCATGGACACCCTAAGAGAATTAGGACCTATTCTAACACTAATACATAAACAGTAAGTATACTTGGACTGTTTAGAGGAGAGATCAGTATTATCCGATACAAAAAAAGTTCAGTTGACGAAAGCTGTTTATACCCACATTAGAAATTAATAGTATAAAACTCATCTTTTCATTAAACACACATTTATTGAGCTCCTACTCTGTGCCAGACATTATACTGGATTCTAAAGACTCAAAGACAGCTCCCTTCCTTCAGGGAGCTTCCTGTATAATCAGCAAGGCCAACCAATAAACAGATAATCATGATATGGTGCAGTCTGCTATGAGAAAATGATGCACTAGGTACTGTGTGAACATGGAGCAGATTTGAGAAGAAAGTGGTAATAAATAGCTTCCTAAAAGAAGATGTCACTTGAGCTAAATCCTACAGGCTGGCAAAGGGAATGATGTTAGAATGATGTTCCAACAATACATGTTCTTTCCCAGAGGCAGGATAATGCAAGGGACACTCATTCTTTTTCACTTTGGTCTTTGCTATCATCTGTTATAGCACTTCAATAAACCATGACAGTCCACATCATTTTTTTCAGAGAGTATATATATTTCCTCTCTCAAAAATGCCATTTATTAATCCCCTACTCTGTGTAGTTTACTAGACTTTCCTTGTAACTCGCTTCATCCTCCAACCACATTATGGAGTTTATACTCCTTCCCCATTGCATAGGTGAGAAAGCTGGGAATTAGAGAGCTCAGTACCTTGGGTGAGGTTCTTCTGCTAGGAAGTGGCAAAACTGGAATTCAAACACAGGCCTATTTAAAAGCTAGTGCTTTTAAACACCTTACTCTACGGCAGCTAATTGTTTGAGTTCCCCCAATTATGACACATTCTTATACTATCATTCTTTTGCTGCTGTCAGCTATAAATAATTATAACAGTTAACATTATACTCTGATTTTAGAAGTACTTTTATACTTATTTTAATTTCATCCTTACAACAATTCTCACAGATAAAGAAGTAAATGTTACTTTCTTGGTTTTAAATGAGGAAACTGAGGCTCATGTTGAATGTTTTGCCTAATGTGATGCAACTAGTAAGAAGCAAAATATAATAGAAATTGGAACATGTTACTTTAGGCTCTAAAGTCCATATTTTGCACAGTATATAGAAATTAACTAAACATGGATCATAGATCTAAATATAAAACCTTAAACTACAAAACCTCTAGACGAAAACACAGAAGAAAATCGATAAGATATTGGGTTTGGCAAACATTTCTTAGATAGGATACAAAAAGTACAAGCCATAAAAGAATAAATTGATAAATTGACCATGATCAAAATTAAAAACAATATCTGAAAGACACTGTAAAGAAAATGAAAAAAAACAAGCCACAAATTTGGAGAAAATGTTTGCAAAAACATATATCTAATAAAAGACTGGTATCCAGAATATAAAAAGAACTCTCACAAATCAGTAATAAGAAAACAAATGGCCCAATTATATTTACATGGGCAAAACGGAAAGAGCACTTTACAAAAAGAGGTGTGAATTTAACCATGAAGTTGTAACAATTCTACAATGAAAACTGGAAATAATCTGAATATTCATCACCTGGTAAATGAACAAACTATTATTCAAAACATTGTTGAAATTAAAGAGTTAAATAAATGAAGACATCCCATATTCATGGATTGGAATATTTGATATTTGATGTTACCCAATACTACCCAAAGTTATATATACAAATATATTTGTCTCTATCAAAACCCCAATGGCCTTAGCAAAAATGGAGAAACTGATGTAAAAAATTCATATGGAATTGCAAGGAACCCTAGATAGCCAAAGTAATATTGAAAATGAACAAAGTTGGATAACTCACACCTTTTGATTTCCAAACTTGCTACAAAGCTACCATATTCAAAACACTGAGTCAATGAAATAAGGATAGACATATAGATCAATGGACCAGAATCAAGAGTCCAGAAATAGGTGATTTCTGGTGAAGATGGCAGAGTAGGTAAAAGCTGTGTTTACCTCCTCTCATGACCACATCAAAATTACAACTACAGAACAATCATCATTGAGAATTGCCTGAAGTCTAGATGAACTAAAGTACTACCTCTAAGGAAATACAGAAGAAGCCACCTCGAGACTGGTAGGAGGGGCAGAGATACAGAACGTGCTGGTCCTACACCCGTGTGTGACCATTAAAAACTGGGAGGGATATCTCGGCTGCAGAGGTCCTCCTGGAGGAGCAAGAAATTCCAGCCCCACACCAGGCTCCCTAACCCAGAGTTCCACTCCTGGGGAGAGAAATCTCTATAACTTCTGGTTGTGAAAACCAGTGGAGATTGTGGCTGAGTGAGACAGAGGGCAACTGGAGTCCTAGGCTATCCTCTTTAAGGGCTTGCACACAGACTTACTAGCTGATGGACTCACTACGAATTCTAGCACTGGGGCAACAGCTCAAAAGACGTCGGGACATATGGGGAGGAACTGAATTGTCTGGCTCCAGGTAGAAGGCTAGAAGGGCAGCTGTCTCTCAGACAGAGGTGCTGGCACAATCCATGGTTTCGTTGTTGAGCCCTCCCCACTCCAGGCATGCAGATACGGGTGCTGCCATATTTGAGTCTCCGTCAACAAGGCTAACACTGTTCTTCCGCCCTGCCCTGGTGATTCCCTAAGACCCTGCTGCACCCAACTTTCGGACATCCCCAAACAACTTCCAGTGTCTTTTCCACCCAAAAGGCTCATCTTAGGTTATGCTAAGGACTTTCCTAAAATCTCTAAAAGGTTCACAAAAGCTAAACAAGCAGCATCTGCCTTTGGTGTTTCCCCTCCCTCTGGCTGAGCAGCCCCAAACCTGGCACTAGTGGAAGCTGGCCTCAGTTTGTGTTTTAGCCTCTTGAGGCACCTCCAAGCCCAGCACAGGTGGCAGCCATCTATGGATTGCTTTGTGGCTCATATCAGGTGGCCCTGAGCAGGGCATAGGCTGTGGCTGAACTTGGCCTGAGGCAGGGCCCCTCTCAGGAAGCCCCGGGATGGGCAGGCCCAGTGGCCAGCTTTGGACAGAGCCAGAACATCACCTGGTCACCTCCAAAAACAACACATCCAAAGGGAAGACTAGGCAGGCTGCAGAGACCTACTAAAGTGAACCCTGCTCTGCAGTGTCAGCCCCTGCACCACAGCTCCACTGCTATAGTTATGGCCAGTCCTCACAACCAGTCAACCCAAGCTCAATCCCTCCCATTGACATGCAAATAGCAACCAAGGCTCACTGCAACAGATGGGCACACACAACCCACACAAGAGACACATCTGGAGCACCCAGCACAGGTAACCAGGGAGACTGCGCCACTGAGCCCTATAGCACACTACCTACATAAAGCCATTATACAAAGACCTGGAGACATAACAGCCCTACTTAATACACAGAAACAAGCACAGGATAGCAGCCAAAATGGGGAGACAAAGAAACATGTCCCAAATAAAAGAATAGAACAAAGCTCCAGAAAAAGAACTAAACAAAATGGAGACAAGCAATCTATCAGACACAGAGTTCAAAACACTGGTTATAAGGATGCTCAATGATCTCAAGGAAAATTTCAACAAAGAGATAGGAAACATAAAATAGGGATAGAAAACATAAAAAAGAACCAGTCAGAAATAAAGAATATAGTAACTGAAATGAAGAATACATTACAGGAAATCAACAGTAGATTAGATGAAGCAGAGAATTGAATCAGCGATTTAGAAGATAAGGTAGCAGAAAACATCCAATCAAAGCAGGGGGGAAAAAAATCTTAAAAAATGAGGATAGTTTAAGGGGACCTCTGGGACAATATCAAGCATAACAACATTTGCAATACAGGGGTACCAGAAGGAGAAGAGAAAGAGCAAAGAATTAAAAAACTATATGAAGAGATAATGATGGAAAACCTCCCTAACCTGGCAAAGGAAAAGACATACAAGCCCAAGAAGCACAGAGAGTCCCAAAAAAGATTAACCCAAAGAGGCCCACACCAAAACACATCACAATTAAAATGCCAGTGGTTAAAGATAAAGAGAGAATCTTAAAAGCAGCAAGAGAAAAGCAGTTAGTTACCTACAAGGAAGCTCCCATAAGACTGGCAACTGATTTCTCAACTGACACTTTGCTGACAAAAAGGGAGTGGCAGGAAATATTCTAAGTGATGAAAAGCAACAACATACAACCAAGATTGCTCTACCCAGTAAGGCTGTCATATAGAATTGAAGGACAGATAAAGAGCTTCCCAGACAATACAAAGCTAAAGGAGTTCATCACCACCAAATCAGTATTATAAGAAATCTTAGAGGGACTTCTTTAAGACAAAAAGGAAAAAAAAAAAAAGATAAAAAATATGAATAATAAAATGGCAATAACTACATATCTATCAACAATTAGTTTCAATGTAAATAGGTTAAATGCTCCATTCAAAAATAATGTGGCTAAAGGGATAAGAAAAGAAGACCCTTACATATGCTGCCTAGAAGACAATCACATCAGATAGAAAGAAACACAGAGACTGAAAGTAAAGGGATGGGAAAAGATATTTCATGAAAATGGAAACAAACAAACAAACAAAACAGCTGGTGTAGAAATATTTATACCATACAAAATATGCTTTAAAACAAAGGCTATAACAAGAAACAATGAAAGACCCATTATTCAGATAAATACCCACTTCTGGGTATTTATCCCAAAATATAGCGGTAAATCTTCACAGTCTTGTATTTGGCAATAGTTTCTTAGATATAACACCAAAAGTATAAGCAACAAGATAAAAAAAATAGAAATTTTGGACTTCATCGAAATTCAAAACTTTTGTGCATCAAAGTATTATCAAGAAAGTAAAAAGACAACCCATAGAATGGGAGAAAATATTTGTAAATCACTTCCTTCGCTGAAAAGGTTCAACTATCGAGAATATATTTTTAAAAAACTTTACAACTCAACAGAAAAAACTACACAATCCAATTTTTAAAATGGGCAAAGGACTTGAATAGATATTTCTCTAAAGAAGAGATACAAATGGTCAATAAACACACGAAAAGATGCCCAATGTCATTAGGCATTAGGGAAATAGAAATTAACACAATGCAACACCATTTCACACCCACTAAAATGGCTATAATTTTTTTAAAAAGGAAAAAGCAAAAGAACAAGTGCTGGTGAGAGAAATTGGAATTCTGTGCCTTGCTGGTGGGAATATAAAGTGGTTCAAACACTGTGGTAAACAATTTGGCAGTTCCTCAGGAAGTTATACGTGGAATTACAATACGACCAAGCCATTTCACTCCTAGGTAAAAACGAAAAGCACTGAAAACATGTGTTCAAGAAAAATGTGTTCATGGCAGCACTATTTACAATAGCCAAAGGTGAAAACAACCTACTGATGAATGGATAAACAAAATGTGGTATAAACATAAGACGTAATATCATTCAGCCATAAAAATCAATGAATTGTACCTGTTTTTAAAACTCAGTCATGATGTGGGAAATATGTGTTCAACATATTTCTAATAAGAAGAGCCATGGGAAATTATATAGAAATGCACATATTAAATACTTGAAGGACAAAAAAAAAGTAATGAAATACTGATATATGCTACAACATGGATGAACCTCGAAAAGATTATGCTAAGTGAAAGAAACCAGACACAAAGGCCACATCTTGAATGATTCCATTTATATGAAATATCCAGAATATGCAAATTCATGGAGACAGAAAACAGATAAGCGTCTGCCAGTGGCTCTTACTAATGGAAAATTTTATATTATGTGTATTTTACAGCACAGAAAATAGAAGAAATGTGGATGGCAATAAAAATGCTGTATTTCATTGGTCATTAGGGAAATGTAAATTAAAACTACAGTGAAATACCATAACATACCTACTAGAACGGCTCAAATAAAAAACCCTGAAGACCAAATGCTGGCAAGGAAGTATAGCAACTGAAATTCTTACTTATCACTGTGGCAATGCAAAATGGTGCAGCCCCTTTGGAAAACAGCCTCATCTTTTCTTACAAAGTTAAATGACCCAGCAACCCCGCCCTTAGGGATTTACTCAAGAAAAATAAAGACATACATCCATACATCTCAAATGTTCATGGTAGCTTTATTAATAATGGCCAAAAACTGGAAATAACTTAAATATGCATCACTTGGTAATGAACAAACTGTTGTACATCCATAAATAAAAAATACTCAGTAATAAAATGGAGAAAACTACTAATATTTGCAATAGCATGAATAAATCTCAGAAGCATTATCTAAGTGAAAGAAGCCAGTCTCAAAGGCTACCTATTGTATTATTCTATTTGTATGGCTTTTTGGGATCAGCAAAACTGTAGGAACAGACAACCGATCAGTGGTTGCCAGGAGCTGTGATTGAGAGAAGAAAACTAATCACAAAGGGGCAAAGGGAAATTTTGGGGGAGATGTGATAGAAATGGTCTCCACATTGTTTATAGTGGTAGTTGACATAACTGTGTATGTTGCCAAAATTTATGGAGCAGTACACATAAAAAAGGGTGAATTTTACTATATATAAGTTATACCACAGTTAAACTGACTTTTAAAACCACTTGCTTTTTTTATCCCCCACTATTGTCTCTCTGAGGAGCACAACCATTGAACCTTTTATTTGCACAGTATTGAAAGTAGAAAGAAGGTTGCTTCTAGACCCGAGGATCAAATGGTTGCAATCTTTCTGTCATAATTGCACAGCCCAAACAAAAAGCTGTTGGGTCCATTCGCTATAAACGAGAACCAGAAAGAAATAAGGGCCATGCTTCTGGATGGTCAAGAAGAAAAAAAAAAAAAAAATGGGAGAGGGGATGAAGAAAGATTGAATTAGGGAGGAATTAAGCAGCTATTAACTTAAATGGGAGAGGCGTGATTAGGCTCAGTTGAGTAGAAAAGATGACTTTAGGTTAATCTCTAGACTCACAATCAAAAGCACTTTTGGCCCTCTGCATCCCAGGATCCCAAGCAGTTGGATCCTTTTAGAAATTGTGGCACAACATTTACATTTAGATGGAAACAAAAGGATTCCAGTCGTTAAATCACCTTATGGCTAGGAGCTAGTTTTTGTACCCTTATACAAGGCTCGGCAACCACTAGGAACACAACCGATATTTGAAGAGTTAATCAATGAATATACTAAAATTTGCTGAAGGACAGAACAATTTTCTATTAAATGAAAAACTCTAAAGGAAAATGCAATACGACTATTGTTTTGTCCATTATTACTGCATCAGTACTAGAGAAAACAGCATCTCATTCTTTATTGTGTGCTTGTTCTGAACAAATCCTCATCAAAATAGATTGCGCCAGTGTTTTCAGGACTTTAAAAGATAGACTAGATCTACATGGATTCAATGTAGACCTCAGCAACTGAATATACAATTTCAGCAAACGATGTTTTTTGCAGTTCAAGCTCACTAAAGCTGCTACATGGATCATATAATTGATTTGTGGCACATTCTGCCTGCCTCTACCCAGTGGTTTATTCAAATAGAATAGATAAATACCAATAAAGTGAAAAGCTCCACTGAGAACTGACCAAACCACATCCCTTTCTTCACACCTAGGGTATTCCAACCAATAGTAGCTTTATAGCAGCTCTTTGTAGTACCAGATACAGAGCTCTGTAGCCAGGAATCCACAGTACAAGCAAACCTTTCCCTAAAGCACAACAAAGAAACGAGTTTATAAAATCACCATTAAACATAATAGAACACTGGAGAGACAAGTAGAACAGAGGCAACATGAGATGATGAATGTAACACATAAGAACCAATTAAAAATTATCATCTCTGCAGAAAAGCAACCATGTGTTGATAAAGCTTTTTATGAATATTAAGTACTGTAACATAATATAGGACTGAGAGTCTCAAACACCAGTGGCCAAAAGAGGTACAATATTTTTAAAGGAAATATACCTAAAAATAGATTAAATGGTATAATGAACACCCCCAATTTATCATTATTACCCCAGTTCTGAGTATAACTTATCTTCAATAATATGCAATGTATAGTTCAGAAATAATTCTTATCATCACTTTTCCTAACAATATAACAAATATACTCCATATGTATATGATTTTTGGTTGTGCCACAAAAATCTGACTATTCTAAGAAAGAATTTTTAAAAGATAGAGATATCATGATTGTCCAGCTCACCCAGAAAAATTGGTTTCTTTTCTCTCTGACACCTATAGCTTTTAAGATTGTATTTACCATCTCCCAGAGAAAAAAATTATTTCAATTATTAGGCTTTTTATCTGTGCAGGTTTACTGCAGCTTAGCCATAAGCTATGGAAATAGCATTGACTGTGTCACAATAGTCTCCACATTTTGAAATAAAGGCAAATATCTCTATATTCTACCATACACACACTCACACATACACACTTATCTAGTTATATTTTATACACTTTTCAAGGTATTCTTTACAATGGCATTTTATGAGATGAGGGTAAATTATTTGAGTAAGAAACCGTCTTTACTTCCTATTTAAGATTCAGGCTGATTCAGATATTCCTGGTGCCTTAGGCTGGAGTCTACAAAAGGTGAGCTACAGGCAGAGAATTCAGCTTTCTAGGGGTGATGACAAAAGAGTCAGAGCAAGAATCTTGGGCACCAGAATACCTAACTGTCTCCTGGACAGTGCAACTGCTCAAGAACTGGGTTAGAATGGTGAGGTGTCACATTGATAAAATAGAAGGAGGCTAATAGCAGGGCAATTCAGAAAGAAAAAAGGACAATTTAGAGACTGAGAAACTGAAGAAAATTATTTTTTATAGAGAAAAAAAAGTCCACTGTGTTTAAAGACTATTCAAAAACCGAGAATTTAAAACTTTCAAAAGTTTGAATTAGCTTTGTAGTTGCTTTTTGGCCAGCGTGCATACCTTCTTTGAGCAAACATTTATTCAACATTAGCCATGTATAATGGAGTAATAGATGCTGGGAATACAAAAATGAATGCTACACGGCCCTCATAGCTTGCTCAAAAAGGCTTTTAAACATGATATCTCTTACCAGATTGCAGTTCAATGAGTTAAGTGTAGAGGAATCAGCAACATTTTATTGCATTTTCATCAACCCCCAGAGGGACTTTTAAAAAATAAGAAAAATGAACAGAAACATTACATTTTTAATTTGACCAATAGAAAATATTTTGTACTCTTAAAAAAAAATCTATATTCAACTTTCATTTCCCAGATCTTCCTTTCCTATATAATGGAAATTTTCTTAGGGGTTGACAGTATTTTTCATTATTGACACAATACTGAAGTCCCATCTTTTTCAAAATGCCTGGACTCATTCCCCATATGTAAATGTGTAAACAGACATTTTCATTGACATCAGCATAAGTTCTGGTCTCTCCTTTATTTATTTACATTTCTCCTGTTTTTGTAAACAGGCATATGACAGATGCTTATAATCAATGCCTTGGGAATATGGTAAGACGGAGATGGATACAGAGAATCAATACAAACTACATTTATACTCTAGGTGCATGCGATTTGAAAGTGGGTATTTATTCCATATTTAAGCAAGTCTTTTCCCTGAAATCCCTATTTTGCATCACACCTTTGGTGGTTAACATCTGAATATTTAGCCACAGGTGAACGAACAAAAAATTTGTTACCCCAGATTCTGGTTCTATCTAAATTAATATTTGCATAAAAGAGAGGTTGTGCAAGTTTCTGGGAAAAAAGCTTTACACAAGATGTTATTCTATTTTTTAAAATTACTCATCCACTCATCAAGTGCACACTCAGGTTGTCCATTGTTAGCTGAGATTACTGATGGTTTTTCAATGCCAACCTTTGCTGCCCCTGCCCCCACCCCGTCCTTACGGAAACATTCCTCAGGTTGACAGACTCTGTGCGGAGCCACATCAAGTGCTTTGCCCCAGTGCAGTGGTTCCAAGCATTTTTATTTCATGGACCAGTAAATTACCTCTAAACGTTTTGGGAATCTATATAATACTGCTAACTTTTTCTTCAGCAGTTAAGAATTTGAAAAGCAAAAACAGCTCTAAGAATTTAATGAAAAGAATAACCCCCCAACACAATAAAGATATAACTCATAACAAATTTATAAATAGAATACATTTAGCTCTATAAAAAAAAAGCTTATATAATTCTCCTTATTTTTTCTCTTCTTGCCATAGAGTGACTTTTGGGAACCACTTCCTTTGAGCTTTGCATAGGGGCTATAAAAGAATAAGTTAACCAAATATTCAATTTCTGCTGTTTATGTTCCATGGCGTGGGTTCAGGTTTATGCTGGCAGCAGAAGAGAGGAAGTGGGGAAATGTATGCATCAGCTCCATACCATCACAGCCTGCCTAGCTATTCATACTGCCAGTGTGGTCAGTACCTCACACGCACAATGGGCAGGGGAAATGCCAGTGCAAGGAGATTATTACTTAGAGTTTGCCCCAATCAAGTTAGTGGGCAACTAGGAGACAGTGAGATTTCCCTGGAATTCGGCTACAATTTAAGGAAGGAGTCACCCTCAGACATTGAAATTGATGGGAAAAAAAAAACAGAAAAAAGAAAAAAGGTGCAGTGTGAATATCAGAAGCACAAGTGATGGCTTAACCATTTCCATCTGCTCTCAAGACTCAGGCATACCCAAGGATAATTAAAGTGACCCTCGGGAATGTAGTGGAACATACGAAAGCAGTAAACTTACCTAGTCTTTTACAACACTTTTTTTTTCACATGTAAATTATCTCAAATGCAATTGAGGTATAGATCAGTATTACAGAGGAATCATATTGGTTTCATACATGTTTATGGTTTCAAGTCATCAGGGTAAGTTTTCTCAAAGATAAAGACTTAGCAAATGTGAAGCTCTTAAGAAAAAAAACAACTGAGAATGTCCAGAGGGGCCTTCCTTTAGTGCAAATAGTGGCTGTTTCAAGCGGCCCAAAGAACCACTGGGTTTTCCATGCTAAGTTCTTCAGCAAAGGTGCAAGTACTGATGAAAAAAACCACAAATATATCACCTCTTTACTAAAGTGACAGATTCATGAAGAAGACTACACCGTGGATCACATTTTTAACTTCGATCAAAGTCTCTTTTAGAAGCAACTGCATCTCCAAGCAGGAAGCACAAGCCCCAGGGGTGAGGCTGCAAAGGGTGGATCACTGTAGCAAGATGCAGAGTCTGGGAGAATATTAACTGTGCTATGATGTCACTTTACTATGATGCTTATTGTTTTGTTAGTGCGCGGTTCAAAGTTCCATAGGTTCTGAGTCATCTGCCCTCACTTGCTTTTTCCCACAAGCCCTGATATTTTTAGTGTGTAATTTTGTAGAACTATGGTTGTAGCCAAAATACCTGTATTTTATTTTCACACAGCAGTCAAAGCCCTGAAATGACCCATGGAAGGGCAGTGGTCTGGAGGGAGGTAATTAGAAGGTTATTAGGAGGAATTGGAATTGGGCCTCCAGCATCATCTAGAGGAAATGGCTCCTGATGTGATTGTAATTCTTGGCATTGACATATCTCTGGTTTGGAGAAAGGCAATGCATCAGACTATCCTGGCTTAATGGAAAAAATAGGAAAAAAAAACACCCCAGAAAAGAATACTTAATTCCCTTATTTCTAATTACATGTTTGCTTTTCAATCTTCTAATCCAAGATTGGTATATAGGATTCCTCTCGAGTGCCAACTCCAATTGACTGGTAGTGGCTGCCTGAAGCAATGAAGTAAAAAGAATGCTGAGGCCACTTCTGGGCTCAGTGGGAAAGAATGCCACAATTGATTAGTGATGTCTATCGGGAGTTGCCACATGTGTGTCACCCCTATAATCCATGATACAGTTGAGGAAATTTGCCTACTAAGATGAATGGTCTGAGAAGACAAGCAGATTTGGTTCTAGAATCGGTACATTTACCTTTGTAAATGAACAAATCGATTCTCTGATGACCAGTCTATCTCTGTCAGTTTCACCTGAGGCTGCTCATTTGGGTGAACTGAGAAAATGTAAGGTTTAAACCAGCAACCCTGAAGATATTAGAAGTCCTGACTCCCAGATGCTGTTACCAGAAAACACCCTCCTTGAAGAATCCTACTTATTATCTTTTGACTTGTTATGCATTTATTATTCAGTATTCCCCTTACTTCTCCCCTTATCCTATTTTCCTGGCCATGTTTCATCAACTATAAGATGCCATGAAGTTGGTATTCAGCAGGACAACCAGGATGTCATTTTCACACATGTGGATTTGTTTATTTCTAGTGATCTAACAGCGAGACCACCAAAGCAACCCCTTGATATTTAAATTAAGAAATTATTTAAGGAGAAAAAAATATGAGTCCCAGTTGCTGTCTGAAAACCTTTCTTTCCTACCAAAGAGAAAGTGCCCAATCAGAGCTTACAAACAGGTGTCAGTGCCTCACAAGAAAGCCCCCAAAAGGACAATTCAGTGGAGCACTCTTGTAAGAAATGAACATCACCAGTGCTCTAGGCAGCACAGAGGACAGACGGTGTCAGGAGGACCGCAAACACCGATACCTCGGAGCTAAACAGTGAGTGCCTCAGAGAAGTTGAACTCTAACTAGGAAGTTTTTGGAAAGGCTTAACCAATATATCCCTCTTTTATTTCCTTTTTATGCTTGCAAACGATCTACATGTAGATAATTCTAAAAGAACTTTTTTAGTAAGTATAGATGAATAAAGCTTTGTGTTATGTTGACACCATTTTGTTCCCTTTCTCTTTGATATGTAAAACATTGGTACCTCTTCCAATTGATGGAACCTTAGACTCACTGAAATGCGGTATAATTTACATCCATAACAAATGAAGAGATGCGCCCTCAAGAATCTGATTGTTCATAGATTGTCCAAATTCTGTCATCAAGTGAGTTTCACATCCAGGATTAGAATTTATGAGACCTTAATTCTTATCTAGCCACTCGAACATCACTTAATGCCATATTTCAGAGAAGGTTGGTCTTAAGTAACCAAATCATGGATTGGATGGCCAACTAGAACTGGTCAGCCTAAAATACAACCCTTTTATAGGCCAAACCAAGAAGATTATTCTATATAGGTTGATGTCTTACAGCCCAAGGACAAGCGTTAGCTGCCAGCATAGGTATGGAAGGAAGAATGTGCATTGTCATGTGTGTCACTGAGGTTGTTTTCTGTTTGTTTGTTTGTTTGTTTTTTGCTAATTATCAACTGTCATTTGTGGAAATACCCATTAGCCTACTTGTCTGCTTTCCGCTTACTTTTCTTCTTTAATTTCATTCTCACACCAAAGGGACTTTTTTTTTTTTTTTTGCATGAATTTTTACAATTAATAATCAGGATACAAAAAAACTATTAGGTTAAGCCATATAAAGATTGATAATCAGCAAGTTTATGTGGTTCAAGTTAATACATGACATATGAGATGCTCACAGAAAGCAGGTCACAATAAAAGACAAGAGGACAGTCCGCCATTCATCATTATGGAGAGCATTCTATTAAGTTGGTGCAAAATCATTGTGATTTTTGCATTTATGTTAACCTTTTAAACTGTAATTACTTTTGCACCAACCTAATAAATACAGTATCTCTCCCACATAAGTTCCTGCCAGCTCTAGGGAGCCTCTGAACAACACTTTTTGTATAGATGGTTACCTGTGAAGACCTTCATTTGATAACTGTGTGGACAATATTCTTTTTTTTTTAACTCAATAAACATTTATTGCACACTTAGGAGGGGTAAGGCACCATTCTCAGCCTTGAGTCCAAAGATTAGTGCATCACAGTCCTTACTCTTAGGGGCAGGCAATCTAGGAAGGGAGACAGACGCGGACATAATTACAGTACAAAATAGCAAGTCGCATAATAGATATAAATAACATGCTGAAAAGGCACTTACCCTGCCTGGCAGAGCAAGAAAACCTCAGAGTAGGTGATATTTGTGCTTGTTCTTGAAGGATGAGCAATTTACTTGGCAGAAAAGAGAGGGAACAATACAACATCACCAAGCAGAATGGCTTGTTCAAAGTCACAGAAGCACAACCAAGAAAGATGTGTTTGAAGAACCTTAGTTTGAATGGAGATAGGACATGTGGAAAAGGTGAGAGAAATGGCAAGAGATGAGGCTTGATGAGGAGTTTGCATTTTAATCTGCAGGTAGAGAGAAGTCACAAAACACATTCACCTGGGTTTAAATAGCTTAGAAATAAAATGTTTTTCTACTTTGAATTTATATGTACAGTCCAGTCATCACCTGAGTTTACAGAAACATTACATTAGCAACCCTGCAGCATGAGCTTCTGCAGCGAGAGCTGCTTCTGACCATCCCTGGCACACGTGTGAGCTGAAGCAACCTGGATTTCCAAGGGGTTGTTTCAGCCCTGACATCTGTCTTAAACACAGTCATTGAGTTGTGGTTCCTCACTGTGGCTGGAAGCATAGCCAAAGGCTGCATTATTGTGAGAGATTGTGGCTTTGACAATTATGTGCTCCTCCACTGCAGGGCTCTCTACTTCACATGGATGAAGGAGCTTGCCAACACACACTTCATGTTTTCATATTTTCTTCATTGGGTAATTGCAAAATGAGCGATTCCACCTCAATGCAGCAAGATTGATTTCATCCAAACTTCAGTCTGGCTGATCGGTGGCCCAGTTTTCCAGTCATGTGATCTGGCATCTGGCATTTACCACCCATCAAATGAAATTACATAGCACTGATGAATTACCAGCTCACCCCTGAGCAGAACTTTTTCTCTTAAACTACCTCCTCCTTAATACTTGTATAATGTGTGATAGTGCCATGGCTTATCTATACAGGGATATCAATGGAAATGAATCAAAACTTTACCACAAATGGAGATTTATATATGTGTTGTATAAATTATACACAGATAGACACACACGTATATGTATTAATACATATGAATGAGTTATCCCATTTATGTGAATTTCCCACATGTGTAAAATTGAGTGACTATCATTTTTGTTTTGTTTTAAAAATTATACATATATAGATAAACATGTGTGTATGTATGTGTGTGTATATATATATATATATATATATATATATATATACACACAATACCATTTATATGAATCTTCCAGATGCATAAAACTATGTGACTATCTAAATATATCCCGGTACTAATTCCAATATTGATGTTGAGGGGCTTGCCCCACACCAACAAACAACTCTCAGATACCAGCAGGGTGTCCGAGAAGTCAACTTAATTGTTAACTATCTATCTGGAGATAGCATCATATTCCACAGGTTGAGGGGTCAGTCCTACAAGACTGCCCCCTCCCGCCACTTCAGAAGCAGGTCAAAAACCCAGGTTGTTACCTGTGCTTCTGATTGATGGGCTATAAATCAGAGGTTCCCATGACCCTTTCCTTGGGTTCAATTAATTTGCTGGAGTGGCTTACAGAACTCAGAGAAACGTGTTACTTGCTAGATCATTAGATGATGTCCTTGTGTTCACCAACCCCAAAGCTCTCCAAACCCCATCATTTTGGGCTTTTATGGAGGCTCCATTCCATAGGTATGATTGACTAAATCCTTGACCATT